>NC_085936.1:20323857-20647714 GCF_963556715.1 Cydia fagiglandana | reverse complement strand
ATACAAAACCATCTGGATCTCTCACTGAACGACCTGACTAACCTACATTGATCGTGTAATGTTTTTATCTACCCTCAACTTGCTTAACCAATTACCATTTGAGGGTAGATTTTGTTTACTTATATTTAAATACCTAAAGATACAGAGTAGGTATACACATCTGCTTATATTTTAATACAGCACATCAAATTGAATGTTTAAGGGTAACCTCGTCGGTCGTTCATCTATCACTCTTGCTTAATTTCGTAAGGCCCACCGTAAGGCCGTACGAGGTAAATCGAGCGATATAGAGACCAATAGACGGACCAACAATCGACGAGGTTTTCAGTTATGACCCTTTACTTTTTCTCGAGTGAGAGATGATACAAAGTTTTTCGGATTTGAGTGAAATTGTGTTGGGATCTGTTTTGTATGTCTTCGGGTTTACTGACCATGTTACACAATATCATACACACTAATTATGCTCGCAAGCATTTGTTTTTGTTCAATCTCCATCAATAATTCACATACCTAATGTATATAGACCCGCACCAAATAAGGCCCGGTTCTTAAACGTGCTAACTTCAAATTTTTTTTACTTTAATTAGTGTGAATGAGTTCAAATTATGCGTCCATATCCGCTATCCATAGACAAAACTGCAAGTTAATATTAAACATAAGAACAATAGAAAATAAAACAACTATGGGCCTTATTTGGTTTAGGTCCTTAATTCACAATTTTTACCATCATTTATATCACTAATAACAAAGAATTCTAACAATGTTTTCAAGTATTTTCGGTTTTAGCAAGAATATCGTTTATTCTGGTTGTTCTTTGAAATCTTATTCTGTAACTTCATAATCGAGCAATTTAGTGACCGAAAATATGCGGATACTTCGTTGTGTGATAACGGTGTTGTTGAAGAACTTATTATATAAGAAAGTCTTTTACAAGCGATATGCTTATTACTAGCCGGTCAGCTTCAGATTTCTTAAAAAAGGCCTCAGAGTATGTAAACACATGTCTTCTATACAACATAATGTTGGTTGGACCATCCAACGATAATCCAATCAAATGTCTAAATACGACGGTACGAGAAAATTAATCAAAATGATACATACATACACCGGGGTTTTGGGTCCGGGAATGTTTTTACTTTAGCCAAAAATAAGTTAAAACTGTATGAATGGAAATTTGGAGCTTACTCCCTCTTTTTAATTCATACTAGGGTAACAATTTTATAATAAACAAAGTTATAAATACTCGTACCTGCACGAAATCATTATCGCACCCAAAACTCCGAGGTATATTTAGTAGGAACGTAGTATTTAATTCTGTAGTCCTCTGCATTTCACATATCTCCAGTTGAGCTGACCGGTGACTTACAAGCCCTGGGCTTCTAATGGCTGACGGGGGACTCCGGCGGCGCGCTGGACGCCTGGCCCATCTCGTCGTCTTCGTTCTCCAAGATGGCGGAGAAGGAGAACGGCATGAATGGGTAGCCCTGCCCTTCGTAGAACTTACTCATGAACTCGACCCTGAAAAGAGAAAAAGAGGAAATTAGAGTATCATAAATAAGAGTGTATAACCTTGATTAAAATATCCCAAAAAGACTATTAGTCGCAGTGTCCACTATGATTCTGCAAAAACTATTGGAACTAACTAAGATGGATTTACTTAATTATCTCCCCTACCTTTATAGTTTTCTACATAAATATCTGCCGAATCTGCTCCTTGTTTTTGGTTAAAATCATCTCTATTTCCGTATCTCGATCTCCATGGATGTTTGTCAGCATATCATTTACAGGGTATTGTGTACGGTGAGTTTCATCAGTGGTTACTCATAGAGTAGGTACGTCTGAATGTCTCTCAATTTCAACCAGTTTGACAGCACTGACTTCCCTTGAATAATAATAGGGTAGATAAAATAGAAATACTCCTTACCAATGCAACCGGAGCGTGTGTAGGAACGCCGATAGCCCCTCCATGAGAACTAGGATGGCGAGCGTGAAGAACGCCCATATGGCGAACACGAAGTACATGATGACGCCCTTCACGGGGAAGCTTCCCAGCCCGTTTACTAGCACTCGCTGCCACAAGACTGCTGAGAGCTCTGCAAAAGAAATTCTATTTTAAGTGCCACTGCTTGCTGTACGAGAGCTGACTCGCGAGGTGTACCTACAGTGTACATCTCGCGAGTCAGCGCGAGTCTTTGCAGTTTGCATTAAAACGAAATAAAGTTTGTCTTATTAGGTCCAGTTGCATCAACCACATTTCACAGACTGATTATCGTCAAACAAAAGTGAAGTATGAAATTTACCATTTAAAAAAATGCGAACGCTTTAACGGTGACAGACGGTTTGATGCAATCGACCCTAAATTATTAAATTCTCTTGGAGTAGAAGAAAAGATTTAACCATCATCCTGTTATGTATCGGCTCTTAGAACTTTACAATATTATTAACACGTTTGGTGTCCAATGAAACACTGACTGTAGTGCAAAAAGAGCTAAGCGAACTCGGGGATGTGCACTGTACTTAATTGACAGGACAGAAATGGTGTTGGATAGTGTAGGTAGTGTCGGAGGTCCAAACCCACTTCGGGTCATTGCCACAGCTCACACAGTTGTACAGTTGCACAGTTGTAGCAGTAGGTACGTTTTACATAAGAATAAAAACATGTCCACATATTCGCACCTGCGTCTTTGGTAACTTACGTGCATGCGCGAGTGAGAGCGCCCACAGCCGCAAATACGAGGCCGTGTGGGAGACGGTGCCCAGCACATACTCGATAGTGTGTATGGCCTGCGTGATCAGCATCTCGCCCATGCCTCCGTCGTGGAGGTCCTTCTCCGTGGCTTCACCGCTTTCCACGCCTTGCTGGTATTTCTGGAAGCATTCACAGAAGATGATGAATATAGACGATTGATGGTGTGTTGGGTGATTCCGAATACTTCAGAATATCAAGTAATAGAATTGTGGGAGATTGTAATCCCTTCTTCCTCGTGTTATCCCGGCGTTTGCCACGGTCCATGGGAGCCTGAAGTCCGCTTGACAATCCCATGATTTGACGTAGGCAATAGTTTGTACGAAAGCGACTGCCATCTGATCTTTTCACGTAGAGGGGAAACTAGGCCTTATAGGGATTAGTCCGGTTTCCTCACGATGTTTTCCTTCATTGAAAAGCTGAAGATATGGGAGATTGTAATACCAAGATAAACAAACAGGCGCGGACTCACCCTTCGTTTTCTCTCCGCCATGATATGGTATATCGGCTTCCCGAACAACATGACAGGCACACACAGCAGCGCAATAGCAATGAACGTGGACTGCAGCGCGCCCTGCCCGGGGAATATGTAGGCTTTACACGGCGGCTTGGCCACCGTCTCAGTCATGAGCATCATGTTGATGAAGAGGATGAGGACTGAGGGCGCGCAATGCGTGTTGTATGCGGGGTCTGAAAAGTTACAAAAAGTTAGGTGCAGAAATTATGAGAAAAATTGGTAGTGATGTTCAGATAACATTCGATATCGAAAAACCAAGAACCAACATTGATTTCTCCACTACCTAAAGGTTGCCTGGAAGAGATAGAGCTTTAGTGATAAGATCGCTTGTTGACGCCTTTGTCTTTATGTATTATGTGTGTCTCTCTGACATGTTATTTTGAGGTTGTGCAAGAAAAAGGATTCGTATTGATTTCGATATATTCTGCAGCAATGCAGGCGCCAGAATTGCTGCAAGGCAATCCTGCAGCAGTAACGCTGGTGGTGTCTGAATCCAATTGTTAGAATGTTGGATAATTCCGGAAGTCACTGGTAATTCCATCATATCAGTGTAGAAATTCAGAAAATTTCCGAATAACATCTTAGTTTACATACCTACAGAAATTGTGGTCCATTTAATAAGGATTTTATGCGAACCTGAATAATATGAAACTGAATCTTTTTTCGGAAATCATGACATGATGGCCAAAGTTACCTTTTCCTTGGTACATAAATCATGGTACATAAACTTAGTCATTTATTATATTTTCTTCTTCTGAATTCTTGTTGTTTTGTCTCTGACAAATAATATATAATTATTATAATTTACATACCTGGCGCAATAGCCGAATACATCACCCACTTCATAAACATCAGTATACAAAGATACCAAAACAGCAGCAACAAGAATAATATTTGCGGTATGTACTGCAAGTATATCATCTGCTGCTTTCTCAGGAAGCTGTTGAACGAAAACATCGATTACTACTGCTGTCATGTTCAAAGTATTAATTACATTTTTACTACACTCAAAATGCTCTTTGAATACTATTTTCATATTTACAGTAATCACAATATTAAGATCATTAATAACATCCAAATCAATTGCTTTATCTGCTTATGAATAATGATTTTTTTTTATATCTATTGATTTACAAACAACACGAAGTAGAAAAATAGTATTTTTTTTACTTGTTTACAATAAGTTGAATTTTAGCAATTGTTTCAATGCCAACTCTAACCATTATATCAATATGTAGGTCTTCTAAGAGAATTTCGAGCATATTTGGTCTAGTTTTCTATGAATACAGTAATTACTTGAAGTTTACCACACTCATTGTTACACCGAACGCCATATGAATCACTCCAAATATTATTGATAGTTTCATCTTGAATGAGTTTAGGAATATTATGTTATTCTCTGCAAACTGGAAAATAGAAAACAGAATCAATTTTATTGAAAACATCACAAGTACAATATGTTACTCAATAAAAACATAACGGTTATTTAATTTTTTTTATCACCATCTGCCACACTTGAACCTTCAATTCACCTGATTGAAATTTTTGAACACTTGAATGTCAGGATAATCTGATAAGTTAATATCTAATTGACTAAATAACTTTTATAAAGATACAAATAACTCACTTGCCACACTGGATCCAACCCAAATGGATACGGCACTTGCACATACGCTTCCGCCGGCTCCAAATTAAACGCATGAGTCGAATTCAGCATCTCTGCATCATACAAATTTATCCAACTACTCCCAAAGATATTTAAACTCTTAGAGAACATATCGTTGTATATTAAACCAGTGTACATGGAGAATATCCCCATTAGGAGGATGATGTAGCGGCCGGCGAAGAAGATGTTCCAGATTTCATTGTCACTCTTGACTTTGAGGAACCGCTTTTCCATGATGACGAGGGTAGCGGAAAAGGCGGTCATGATGATTCCGTGGCCGAAGTCGCCGAACATTACGGCGAAGAGAAAAGGGAATGTTATGATCGTGTATAGTGCTGGAAAGAAAATTAACACTTACTAAATATTTACTTAAGATGTCTACGAAAAGGATCCTCAGAGTTCCAGATGAAATAGTTTAGATTTTGAATTTGCAACCGTCTGTAATGCAATAGAAGTTCTTAATGTAATTTTGAATATGTACAATTTATTGTACACGGTCGGTGGTGACATAGAAAAGAAAAACCCTATGTATAAATGTTAGTCATACGCCATAAAGCGAGTCATTAAAAACCCTATTTGCATAATGGTAATGGGTTAGCGTACGATAAAAGAATACAATTAGGTGGGGTTTTACGTATTTACGAGTTTTCGGAGCTGTCGGTATAAAGACCTCGATGGCGTCAAAAGAGCACAGATTAGTGACTGTCCTTATTGCAAAATTGGATTTGGTATTTAATTTAGTTTCTAAATGATTTATAAAACCTCAACTCTTAATTGACAAAAAAAAAACAGGGCCGTGAATTAATTCACACTGCCTGGCGCTACAGTTAAATTGATTTTGGTTAGGACAAAAATGCAAACAACAAAAATAGGGTAATATGTTGAGTATTTTGGACGTTATCGAATTAAAAGTTAGAAAAGGAATATATTTAAAAAGGTAAATTACCTGGGTTGACTTCCCTGTAGCTCGCAATTCCATAGGAATCAATGAGGGTCTGGAAGCCGGCAGTGAACTTGTTGGTGCGGTTGTAAGTGGGCGGCACCTCCAGCGTAGGCACGTGGTGCATGATTGAGGGGATAAGGCTGCCTGTGGCTCTCTGAAGAAGAAATTAAGAGTAATTTAACCCAAAACAACCAAACAACAATTCAAACAGTGGGCTCACAATGGGTTTGAGCCCTCAGGGTTCTTTTAAAGAGAATAATTTGGCCAAGCCCGAGATAGCTCGAGGCATTTAGTGTTCCGTATTACGGCTACCATCAGTTTGGCATTGACATAAACGATATCGTGAACGTAATTTACTTCCTATAGATCTCTTTCGCACTAATATGTCAGTACGAGCGAGATGCATAGAAAGTAAATTACGTTCACGGTAGCGTTTATCAGGGACACAGCCGCTATGGTTGACGTGAAACGTGGTGTAGACAGCTAATGCGAAGGCCGAAGGCCGAGCTCCGCGTAGCCCGAAAGCCCGAAGCGTCCAGGATGTGTGCTTTAACACAGAACAATAGTACAAGTGTCTAAATGCGAAAGCCGAAGGCCGAGCTCTGCGTACGGCCGAAGGCCCGAAGCGTCCAGGATGTTAGTACTTAAACACAGAACAATAGTATAAGATAAGTGACTACGAGTAAGTGCGAAGGCCGAAGGCCGAGCTCCGCGTAGCCCGAAGGCCCGAAGCGTCCAGGATGTCAGTGCTTTAGCACAGAACAATAGTACAAGTGTCTAAATGCGAAGGCTGAAGGCCGAGCACCGCGTAGGGCCGAAGGCCCGAAGCGTCCAGGATGTCAGTGCTTTAACACAACACAATATTAGGTACAAGTGTCTAAATGCGAAGGCCGAAGGCCGAGCTCCGCGTAGGGCCGAAGGCCCGAAGCGTCCAGGCTGTCAGTTCTGCGTTTAACCACTGACATCTTGCGATTGCTTGATGTATTATAATAATTTTGAGTAATATTTTAAATGTATAGTCCTTCAATTTGAATTTAGAACTCATTATTTTTTTTTATTTGATTTTGTTTCTAGTTCCATGCCATATATATATATAGACTTTAATATTATTTAGAAGTTTAGAACTGCTAAAAAATGAAGAGTCCGTCTAAGCCAGCGGTCGGCAACCTTTTAGCAGCCAAGGGCCACATAGTAGTTAACGGAGGTGATGCGGGCCGTACTTTGTTAATATTTATGACTTTATGAGACATTGTCGTTTGTCACTATTACATACAAAATAGCCAAGGGGGCCGCAAGTGACAGGTTCACGAGCCGCATGCGGCCCGCGGGCCGCAGGTTGCCGACTGCTGGTCTAAGCTGACAAAGTGTAAGAGTGAGATAAACGTCATATTTTGATAGAAATATGACATTAATGATGACACAGTCACACTTTGTCATTGCAAATTCCTTACAGAGTTAGCTTGGTCCGATTCTATCAACAATTGGACGTAGTTTAGGGAAAAACATATACTTAATCCACGATAATCTGTTAAATAAAATACAAAAACAAAAGCCATTAATTTAAATGACGTAGTTTATGGATGAATCCTTTTCGCTAAACTACATTCAATTGATACTAAAAACAGTCCGAGTTTAAGCCAAGCGCGCACCACGATTTTTTGTCGCGCGATAATTTAGTCGCAGAAATGTAACGTATGGGTTTATATGGCGGTGCGCGCATATGCGATAAAAAAATCGCAGCGATTTTAAAATTGTGATTTGTTACATTTTTCCGCGACAGCGCGCGACGCGATTGTCGCAAAGTGAATTGCAGCATACGAAGCTGTATGGCCCCGCGCGCACTGCGATAATAAAATCGCAGCCGGGACCTCAGTCGGCATTTCGCTCTCCAAGCGTCAACATATCGGAACCTGCTTCTCCAATGGAGTTACAAGATGAGGAGGAGGAGGAAGAGAAGGAGATCACCTTTGTGGTATAAATACTCAGTCATACAGCGATTGCATATTGTTTCACGACAAGCGACTGGTACGACATCCATGTCGAGAATGAACAAATCGTCGACTTTTTCATCGCAGTGCGCGCACTGAATTTTCTGCGATAAATTACAGCGCGATTCTAAAATCGTGTCGCAAAAATTAAAATCGTGGTGCGCGCTTGGCGTCATATAATTAGAGTTAGACCAAGAAAAGCCTGCAGCGATTTTGATAGCACTCGCAGTGCAAGCGTTATTTTAAACATCATACTTCTATGAAATTATGACGTATAAATAACACTTGCACTACGTGGGCTATCAAAATCGAATCGCTGCAGACTTTTCTTGGTCTAACTTAAAGTTTTTATAATGGAAGTACTTCTACGTCCGTCCGTCCGTACGTACGTCCAAGAAATTACTGCAGACTTTTTACAGTCTAACTATAAATATTAAATGACATTATTATCTCTATACGCCTTACTAACTCTATGTGTCCTATTGTGAAAACAAAAACACAACGACAGTGAAGAACGGAATTCTTAATTTGAATTTTTCAGATTTTTGAGATACCTAGTCCATTGGTTGGAAAGCCCGTTCGAAATTTAAACTTATTCACAATATAATAAGGTTGTATTTTGTAGATCTCTCTCATACTTATAGTAGGCTATTCAGATAAAATTAAATATCCCACAAAAATAAGCAAGCAGAATTCAACTTTGTGTCAAAGACATAAGTCATAAATTTCAATCCCAAAGTTTTTACTAAGGACCTTCTCGCTAAAACTACTGCCAAAATGAAATGACCAGTGTAAGCATCAGTTAGCTAGCCCTAAGCAACCAAAGATCAGGCTGCAGTTGAAAAACTAATAAAGATAAAGTTAAGCTGATAATTTTCCCGCCGTCTCCGTGCTTCTTTAAGTTGGGTATTGACTGGTCAGCTGCCTGTTAGCTATAGTTTTCCCGAAAATCGCCAGGACAGAGGTGAAATTTTTTGTATGAAAACTTGCAACTTTAAATGCATTTTTTAACGAAACTATTGCATTCTAAAATGAAGTCAAAATCAGTCCATCGACTCAATTTTTTGCAAGCTTTCTAATGGTACCACACACGATTCTTACAAATGAAAAAAAATTCAGCCTACCCCTCTCAACCCCCCAAATTTCCCCCTTAAATAAGAAATAATCAGTTTTGACTTATTTACAATATGAGTGGTGGTAATTGCTATAACTGTTCCAAATTTTAGGTATCTACGTCAAACGGTCTCTGAGAAAAACGCATTTAACTGATTTACAAGACCGAAGTGATCCCATAAGTGTTCCGTGAACAATGTTTTGTACGGAACACTAAAAATGAATAAACCAAGAAATGTTGCAATGAACGCCGAATGAATTTTAGGAAATATTGAGTAATACCACTGCTACTGTGAGGTGAAAGTTACTTTTGGTGTATATAATTATAATAAACAAGGGTCCCTTTCGGTCACTTTGGAATTTATGTTTGTTAGAAATTAGTAACTTCTAAAAAACAGTTTTATACATAATTTTATTGCTCTTTTAGATGTCTATCAGATAATTCTCACTAGACATCATAAATCACAAATGCTTTTTTGTAGTCCGGTTAAAATAGGTACGTTTATGGAACGTATAAAAACACGGCCAGCTTTGTTTCACTATAAATAGGCACAAAACAACGGATTTCCTGTAACTGCGGAAACATCTGTACTGTATGGAAGCAATTAAAGAGTGATTTCACTCAGTAAATTCTGAACACTAACACCTTTTTTAGTAAATTATTAATACGAATCAACTTTAACTACTTTAATACACACTTATTAGCTCACCTCATCATGAAATGAAATTTGAATTTTAAAAATCTGCTTATTTTTGAACTGTAGATGTACCTACTATTCTTGCATGAGAGTTGCGCTGAAATTATTGTTGAATCTTTTTGAATGATAGGATATTTTAACGTTGAATCATCCTGTGGCACCACAGCACTTTGCCCCGAGGTTCTTTTTGATGTTGTTCAAAGTGGTGTCACGTAAAACGTGTCGTGTAAACGGTCTACTAAATCTCATCAGATGATTTAAACGCGAGGGACAACGCCTGTAGTTACTGTACAGTCGATGTCAAAGATATGTTTACACTTTTGAGTCTTACTCTCTTATAATAAGGCGAAAAATGTAAACATATCTTTGACGTGGACTGTACAAACCAACGCAAGACCGACATTTGCGACCGCTTTTTTTGTGACAGCTGAAGTAGGCGGGGGAGGTGAGGGGAACCATTACTAATGGCTCTTCTACACGATGGGCCAGGGCCGGCCACTCCAAGGGACGCAGCCATGCGGTAGAATGAGATAGCCATATCACTTGCTCCCTCTAACGCATAAATGCGTCCCTTGGAGTGGCCTGCGCTGGCCCATCGAGTAGAGGAGCTATAATACAAGAGCACGCCACTTTTCCCGATCCTGCGCCTTGTCCGCGCCAATTATCGGCTTGAAGCTGACGAACGGTCTTCCCAGGTACGCCCTTTTGGCAGCCCGATCCTCTCTCATTCTTAATAGGTGACCGAACCAGCAAAGTAACCAATAGGTACATAATATATAAATGTAACTCACCACTCCATCATCAAGAGCTTTCTGCAGCGTACCAAGATCTCTCCTTGGCACCCAGCACTCCGCTATAAGGCACTTCTTGACAATATCCATACTGAACATGTTGAGCGTGTGATATATGGCCTTCTCCTTGCGGACTGCTACCATCCATGTACTGATGTCACGCGCGATGTTCTGGAGGACGAGACGGCGGTGGTTTTCTGTTTGTTGGAGCACCTGGAAGTAAGTATTGAAATAAAATAGAATTAGGTTTTGCTTTGCGTGCTGAGGAAATGGAATACTGGTTTATTTGTTTATTGGAGAAGCGGCAGCCTGATGGGCCCTTGCCAAATTACAGTAATTGTAGATCACAAGTAAAATATTTCATAATACAAAGTATTAATCCATGATGTACAGTCAGCAGCAGAAGTAGCTAAGCGGGCCAGATGTTCAAAATGAGCTTGACGCAACTTTATTGTTAAGAAAATAAGAGCGCGTCAAGGTAATTTTGAACACTTCATCCGCTTAGCAACTTCTGCTGCTGGCTGTACGGTGATAAGTGTCATTGAATACTTCAATAGGGAATATTACGCGAAACTCTGCCTAGGAGGCGCCACTACCACTATTCGTCACAATCTGAGGGTCTTACCGCGAAACAAGAAAATCGAAATTTCGTTATCTAACCTTTATCACTCTTGCTTATTTGAGCAATAAAGAGGCAGGTAACTAAATTTCCGCGCGTAAATGGAAATTTGGACGCGTAATTGATGCATATCAATGTCATATTTTATTATCTGTGAAAACTTGTTAAAGAACTTGTTAAGGCACAGGGTGTATGAGTTACTCTATGGTCTACTAGAGGAGCTAGTGCTGCACTCTGGCGGCAGAACATTGCAGTAATACCCCTTATTGAGAAGCATGCCTGATAATATCAGTAGTTAGTAGATGAAGAGCGTTCAAGTACGAATGTGCATTTTCAAGAGCCTGGGCGCCTAGCCAAATGACAATCATTTAGGTAAATGCCAATCGAAGCTTAAATAATGTATAGAAATGATGACGTCACTGGTCGTTTATATTTCTAATCCAAATAGAATGAACGGGCTTTTATATCGGCGTTTAAAGATTAAAAATTGTCATTTTGGCTACGACAGCGATGGAATTGCTCTCAATCTATTTTTACTTCGAAATACGGCCCAATATGACTGATGCTTATCTGAAATATAACTATCACTACACTAAAAAAAGTTATCCCTTCTCCATAAAAGTATCATCTAAATGCCGTCATCTCAACACTACATTTCCAGGTAAGTAAATATCATAAAGACATTTAAATGTTATGTCGTGACACGCTGCATTTCAAGATAACTCGGTGATAAACCCTCAACACAGAGGCGGATTCTGTTACCTATATCAATAAGATATGGGTTTCTTTATATTTTTATACGTTAGCGGCTGAGTGGGTGAGTGGTGCTGGGGCATTCTCCAAAATGGTCTACTTTGTCTGGAACGTTACGCGTATGGAAGCTTCCTTAATAATCTGCAGAAATCTGTATTATAAACCGTCGAATTTTATGCTTACTTATCATACGTTTGGCATTATATGCCCAATAAGTATTGCCTTTTAAGCTTTATCAGAAGTGTTAAAAATAGCATCACGATACTTTTCTGGAATGCCCCTGCTGACGAATCTATCAGGAATCGTCCTATAAACCATTTTGGCTCGCACTTATTAGTGCGCGTGACATTTCTGACGCTATAGCTCAAGATCGTATCAAAATGACATGATAACCATATCAAATTGTTAAGACAGAATCGGCCTTAATGTCTCGAATAACATTGACTAACCACATTGCAATTCCTCAGAAGCAATGGAAGGGTTATTACGAAAGTGCCGATAAGGCTTATTGGAGACTCTTCATTTCAGATAAGAGAAAGAAGAGTAGGTAAGTATTGAGTGTTGTTTGGTCAATGATTAATTCATGTTTTGCCAACTAAGGCGAAGTATGTACAGTCGGTATTTTCAATTAAATGGTTTGTGCCGGTACATTCAGACAGTTCAGTTGCAGTTTCTATACAAATTGCAGTCGGGTTGCAGTCCATCTGTATCGGTCCTTACTGGTAGAACTTAATGCCGCTAGCTAGTACGTTGCCTGGCTCGGGTAAACTAAATGTATTTACTAAATATATTTATAAAACGTTTGCTCGTTAGAAAATCGAACCGAAATAATTGTTATAGAACGAGGTGTACATCCACTTAAAGTATATGTTAGTGCAATAGTGCAGTAGATAATTAAATTCTGCATGAGAGCAACTCATTGAATGTGTGTTGTGTGTTTAGCCTATCATGTGCTATTTGAATTACGAATGTGAATTGCATCTATATTTTTAGACCAAATGCAACTGCTTTCTAGACTCTGGAATCTTGCATTGCATCTTTTATACGAGTACAATCAAATACTATGTAACTCTTATTCAGGAGTTTACCTACTCCTACTTGTATAATCCTTGTATAACAGCCGAGGACAGGAACACTTGGAAAAGCATGGTACATCGCGCAGGAAACTCTTCAAACTAGACACGACCTTCAGCAATGAAGACGCCGACTAATGGCCTGTGCACACCGGCTGCGTGTGCGTGACGTACACGTGCGCGTGCGTCGTTGTAGTATACAGATCCTTATGAGAGATGACACACCGCTTGCGTGACGTGCGCGTGTGCGGCTCTAACATTTTAGCGCACGCACACGCGCACGTCACGCACACGCAAGTCGGTGTGGCTCGGCCTTAAGAAGACTTGTATAATATTGACGTAGTTTACAATTTTAACCCAATCAACTGTTTATAGCAATATTATGATACGCGTGTGTTACCGTTGTTCTTTATCGACATTATAAGTGTGCGGATTATCAGAATTGTTATATTATATTCGTTATTATGAATTGTTATGTTTAAGTCGACCGAGACGATTTCACTGTTAAGTGTTATTGGTAATATATTTGCCAAACTCTCTAGCCTGCACCAGTGAACATGTTTCATCTTGCTATTCTTAATGTTTTTTTTTAGACT
Source organism: Cydia fagiglandana (assembly GCF_963556715.1). Taxonomy (NCBI): domain Eukaryota; kingdom Metazoa; phylum Arthropoda; class Insecta; order Lepidoptera; family Tortricidae; genus Cydia; species Cydia fagiglandana. Next base: position 20,634,211 of record NC_085936.1, on the reverse strand, counting down.
ACATAGTGGCGAAACGTTCCATTTGCATTCGATTCTTTCTAGCTTATTCTAAGGAAGTAACTTGTGTTTAATAAATAGAACATCTTATCAGCCGCACTGATTTAGGATACGCCCTTAATGTTTCCCAAATTAAGTTGAGTAGGTATTTACGAGTAAAAACGTTATCTTACCAAATCTATTTTAAGTCTTATATTCTAGTGCTGGAGGATATTAGGAGTAGTTAGGATGCCGTCGTTGCAGGCCTTTAAGATGGGCTTACGCTCCATTCTTTAAAGTTTGAATGTCGTATCGGTCTAGAAATACCGCGGGCGACAGTTCATTCCACAGTTTAGCTGTGCGAGACATGAAGTATCTGAAGAAACGCATAAATGTTCTCTTACCAAGTTTAAGTCCTGTATCCTAGTGGCGACTCCAGCCATCATGTCCAGTTGCTCCTTGTACGTGGCAGCGCAAGAGTAGAGCGTGGCTTGGAAGCCGTGGCAGACTTTCTTCACCCGGAGCTGAAATGTTTCGGCTCACTACTGGAGTAATCATCATTATCTTACCCAAGTCCAGATCATGTATCCTAGTGGCGACTCCAGCCAGCATGTCCAGTTGTTCCTTGTAAGTGGCAGGGCAAGAGTACAGCGTCGCTTGCAAGCCGTGGCAGACTTTCTTCACTCGAAGCTGAACTGTTTCAGCTGACTACTGGAATAATCATCATTATCTTACCAAGTCCAGATCCTGTATCCTAGTGGCCACTCCAGCCAGCATGTCCAGTAGATCCTTGTACGTGGCAGGACAAGTGTAGAGTGCCGCTTGGAACACGTGGCCGACGTTCTCATTCGGAGCTAAACCGTTTCAGCTCACTACTGAAATAATCATCATTATCTTACCAAGTCCAGATCCTGTATCCTAGTGGCCACTCCAGCCAGCATGTCCAGTTGTTCCTTGTACGTGGCAGGACAAGGGTAGAGTGTCGCTTGGAAGCCGTGGCAGACCTTCTTCACTCGGAGCTTGATCTGCTCGCCGTGGAAGAACACCACGAACACTGTCTTTTGGAGCTCGTGACCCTGAGGATGAGAATTTAGAATGGAGGGTTTAAATAATTTCATATACTTTAGATAATTTTAAAACGAATTTTATGTACTAAAATCATATTAAAGTGACAAGTTCTGTTCAAAAATTGTTCAATCGGCAACATTCTTCATGTGCGATTTTTTTTCTGTAGGTATCTATATTTTTTCTGCCTTAATCATTTAAAGTTTTTTTTAAATACTTTATAAGAACAATACGAAGCGCAGAACACCTACAATTTCTGACGAATTTCTTTCAGTAACTTAGTGCTCACATAACATCATGAACCTACATATAATCAATCATTAATTTGTCGTGACTTAAGACGATGGTATCCCGGTCATATACTATGATAATTAATTTAATAGAAATATAATACAATCATAATCATCGTCCTAACGTTTCGCTGGCTTTTTATGATAAATGACATAATATTACAATAAAAGTCTGTTTAAGTATATCTAAATTTTTACAGACACTACAAAGAAACAAGCTATTACACTGTAGAACATCAAAGCGAACAATGCTCTCATTTTTATCACCAAATTATCATCTTAAACCCATTTCAGCACAACCCAGTGATTCATAGCACAATGAAACGTTTTACAAGTAGTTGAAGGCATAAAAGATTCTAATGCTTGTAAAAGCTAACGATATAACTCAAAAAATCAATAAAAACGCTCAGGTTAACGTCCTGAGTTCTAATAGGTACGTCATTATAACTGATGGTGGTTATTGGAGAGTTGTGACTAAACTGCAATTTATGATATATGTTATTAAAACTTATCGTAAAACTACAGTATTATTTATACTATGGTCTACAAGTTTAATCTGTAATAACGTATCAATACATTGGTGTAGGTACATGTAATCTTCTTTTAGGTGTTTGCTGAGTTTTATCTTTCATTTATGACAATATTGTGCCTTAAAACTGCGACATTCAAATAATAGTCAAACCTGAACGAAGATATTCGAGTTCATTTGGGACCATAGTTGTGAGCTTTTGGACTATGTATAGTTGTATTACGGTAAGTCATAAATTAGTTACATGATGTTGAATGACTATAGATTGGGTATGTACGTTGTTATTAATTCAATAGCCAAAATGGCAAAAACTAAATATCTTCGATCGCGTCCCGTCAGTTTCTCGTATATTTACGTCACATATCATTCTGACAAAGTTGGCTTACCAAATTATAGCTAATACCTCTACATCACCCCTATTAGACTCAGGATAATTTTCTGATAATGGTACCTATATACTCTTTCAAAAAACCATTAAAACGAAAAGTGTAGGTACAGCTGAAGCACATTTGACGTGTCCACATTTTCTGACTTTGATTGAGTTTTAATCGCAGTAGTTTCGAACCAGATACGAATCTCTGACATTGATGTCGAAAAAACACGAAATCCCATATTGCTTTTAACATTATTGCCACGCGGCTCAAAATTCAGGGTGTGTGTTAATTACATGTCAAACAAAAGTATTGATTTTAAGAAGGTACCCCTTCATAGCAACGTCATGAGTGAGTCATACTCTGAAGCACCCCAATTTTTTGTATGGAGCTTTATTTATTTTTATGGCAGGAAAAGGTAAAAAAAACCGACGAGTTATCATTACTTTAGAAACTTAACAACCGACATGGAACGGGATAGCTGTGTAGAACTTTTAATATAAATAACAGATAGTGAAGTTATTTTCTTTTGTTTTGGTCATATGAAGTGTCACTTTTATGTTGGCAACCAAGTCAAAACAGTTTTCTAACCGTGTAGTGGTTATCGAATAAAAAAAAACAACTTTTTGTAAGCCATTTTAAAGACGTGTTTCTAAATTGTACCCCTCAAAGCATAATCTTAGCAACAGCCCTTTGGGTCATTTAATTCAAACTTGTTTAACAAACAAACCTATTTCTTTTTACATTTTTATAAAATAACATAATATTTACTGGCTACAGCTCAAAGAATATAATACTCACTATACAGCTAAACCATTATAGTGAAGTGATCTATACAAACTATGTACAAAAACAAACTTCAACTCACCGTCACTTGATCCCTGAGCGGCTGCTCAATATGTGCTTGCTTAAAGAAAATATTTCCATGCGAGATCCTCCATAACATCCTCTCAAACGAGTGCACTCTGTGAGTCGCGACCACCCCCGCAATAAACCCGAGATGTGCCAACACCCCCTCTCCATTATATATCTGGACTGACGCTGAAATCTTCCTCTGGGCGCTGTGATCTTGGAAGAAGGTCTGCATTTTCTCGATGAGTATTTTTAGCTCGATGAGGGATAGGTAGTCGGTTTTTAGGTTTTGGGCGTTGCGGGTGATCTCTTGGATTTCTGATTCGATGTAGTCGATTCTTTCCTGGAAGAGGAACATTTTTATAGTCAACATACATCATATTAAGTGATGATAACGGGTTTGACGCGAAATAATTTCATTATTTTTACCTTATCCGACGTTTCCGCTGGGATGCACCAGCTGTGGTCATCCGTCGGCGTCGTCATCGTCACCCTGTGACCATACAGCTGGTGCAACCCAGCTGAAACGTCGGATGAGGTAAAATAATAAAAATTGTAACCCGTTACAATCACTAATTATACCTAAGTGTAGGGGGAGGATTATAGGGAGTTGTACTAGTCGTTAATTTACCCATTTCATCCCTCCACGTAGTTCAGCAATGTTTCTCATTGCTTACCGCGTCGCGTAGGGTATACGGAGACGGGAGACGGTCACTAATAGTGACACTATCACTATAGAATATGTCTCCTACCAGGACTGCTTTGCACACTTAAATATTGGCAACAGGAATCACCATTACACTTAAACTTATTTACCATTAAACTTATCGGAAGTGACACAGATGTTGAAAGTCATTCACGGTATAGTTTGTAGGTTTCAAATAGAGCCCGACGGCTAATCCCATTGTCTATTGTTATATTTATAGAATAACGAAGCATTAAGGTTATGAGTCAAGTTCCTAGGCCCCGGTTTAGGTGGTGGAGGGGTTTTGGTAGCTGAGAGCCGACCCATAGCAGCTTGCGTTCCATATTACTGCAACACCTATCTTCTACGTCGTAGCCAGAAATCTTTCACCTAATTCAAGTGGTCTGATATGGACTTTTACCTCAAGAATGTTGATTTCCCTTGGAGTCAAGTTCCTAGGCCCCGGTTTGGGTGGTGGAGGGGGTTCCGGTAACTGGGAGCCGACCCATCGCAGCTTACGTTCCATTTCACTGCAACGCCTTACTTCAGTGACGTAGCGACGTTGGAAGTCATTTACGTGGGGGTTCAGCTGCGGACAAAAAATACACGGTTCATTGGCGTATTTAGTATTGTTGTGTGGAAAGGACACACGCGAAATATGTAACACGACTCGTTTGTACATAATAATGTCAGAGCCATCTTACTTCAGTTTTTTTTATTTACATAAAACATTTTTACTTATAACGCAACTTGAAATGAAAAAAGTTACTATTCTCTGACTAAATCTAAGAAACCTAACGAAAAGACAGATCAAGAGTTGTGTCACGATCATAGCCAGTGGAAATTCGTTATCTCTGATCTTTCTAATTTCAACCTGCTAATTTCTAGAACAAGTTGCCAACTAAGTTAAGTAGACACACTACTTAACTCCAAATTCATCTTCACATCAATTAATGATAATCAAGTATTTTATCTGTCTAAAATCACCAGGAGCCCATTTCTCGAATGATATTAGTCTAATATTATTAGTGTGTTGTCATGGCAACCCATACGATTTGACTGTTCGCGGACTAATAACATTAGTCTAATATCATCTGAGAAATAGGCCCCAGGCATCTAAAAGTACATGCGTAGTTTATTAGTGTAGCAGTGGTTTATTGGAGTCATTGTGTATTCGTGTCAGCATATCCAGGATGCGGCTAATTTGACATCTGTAACGGAGACGAGCAGGGACGAGTCAGCGCCGTTTTGCGGCACCAGGCGGCCTAGTCAAGGTGACAATCGCTATCGCTTCGACAACGAAACGCTTTGTGTCTCTCCATCACTCTTCCATACTAGTGTGACAGTGACAGTTGCGTTTCTTTCGCTACGTAGCGATAGCTATTGGCAATTGGCAGGGCCAGGCGCGTTTATGTCGGCGTCAACACAGGTACAGTGAAATAAGACAAATGAAGAGTCGTTGTTAAATATTACGAGTATCAGCATGGGCGTACGCAGCATTTTTTAAGGGGTGGGGCAGAAGTAGGGGATGCTGGGTACGTTGAAACAGGGTACACTTAAAACAGAAATTCTTAGCTTATGGTCAGAGACCAGGGTGGGGCAACTGCCCCACCTTGCCCCACCGTGGGTACGCGAGTATCAGTAGGTATCTACGTACTTTAAAAAAATACCGAATAATATTTTACCTCTAAGGTGCCGTACCGTATGTATAGTCAGCGGAGTTTCTTGAAAAATCGTTCCGCTTTTTTAGATCACAATACGGTTGGCAAAAAATTTATTAGTAATTTTGAGGTATTTTTCTAGTGACTTCTTCGATTTGTATCCTGATTTTTGACTTTTGTCGATAGAAAAAAAATCACAAACATAGGCCATAATCAGGAACATAGAACATAGATGTGCGCCCAAATCCAGCTTTGCAGAAAAGTTCAGGTACCTTATAAGTACAACAAAAGTAGATTTGAAGAATACTATACTTAGGTAAGTACTGATTTTGCTAGTTGGTGCGTCCTTGAACAAGTGGGGCTCTCCTGTCATAACACTCATAAGTTATTCCATCGATAGGTGCGGAAAGCGATAAAGATGGAATGTTTTATTGCACGCCGCACCTCGTCTAAAATTAGCTCTCATCAATTGGTCGCGCTGTTATTGAGTCTCCTCCGGTTTTATTGGTCTTCTGTCGGTCGTATTCTGGTCATAATCAGGGGTATATCAAAATATCGAACGAGTCGACTGGAAATGTGTTTGGGGATAGGGCACAGTAGAATTTCAGTGTTTCTCTTTTTATGAAGATTTTCTGATCGGTTACCTGAACTAAAGGTTAAGGCTATTACAAAACAAACCTAGGCCAGGTTAAGGTAGCAGTTTACTCATGATGTTTTGTGCCGACTTCCAGTTACGAAGGGGGAGATTTGCTCTGTGAGCTGTAGACCTCGCGAACCCCTATGGCTCCGCCAATTTGAACACGAAAATCGGTTGAAAAATGCGACCTGTAGAGGAGAACATCCGTAAGAAAGCGTTTTTGCCCAAGCTGAAACAGGAACCTTCGGTAACGATTCGGTCAATTAAAACATTATTTTGCCGATAAATCGCACAGACATATATATTGATCTCGTTCAACTAAAAGTCAGCCAAGTTAAAAGCAATTGATGTCAATTATGTAGGTTGAAAATTCACTAACTCATTACATTCTCTAAACAATAACATAACATTTTAACCTCTGACATGACGAATTCGCCATTCATTAACTCCCGACTATCAGTTACACCAACATGATCGTTCACTTGAACTAAGCCATCATACCACAATTACAACGCTGGTAATAAGTACCTTATCACTCATGGATTAAGGATCAAATTACAACAGCTTGTCCATATGTGACATCAAATTAGATTGATATTATTGACGCGCTTGAGAAGGACTTTATCCCGCAAATATTTAGGATCAAAATGCAACGATTCAGCTGTAAACCAGTTAACATAGCTAGCACTGTAAGTGCGGATGACTAAGGTCTTAATTTCAACAGTTTAAAGTTTAATTTGGGATGGTTTACCGACATGTGCCCAGATAAAACAAATTTGGTGACTGTTTCAACGAGCAGTAAGGTTATTATGGCCCGTGTATGAGTGCCCTCGTGACTGGATGACGTGGTCGTGGCCCATTGTCATTTCAATTAAAACAATATTGTCATAGGCGAGAAACCGCCTAGTATAAGGCGATGGTGATACATGCGTTTTATACATACTGAATATGTTTCTTGAAGACGACCACTACCTACGGCAGAAAATTTCTTGATGCCTGTACGTGTACACACTCGTCGAGAGACCCCGATACAGGCTGAGAACGATAGTGTGTAGGTACTACAGTAGGTACTGCTCTCGCTCGTCTCTTTCCTTTCTCCGATTGGGTTGATGTTTTGCCGAGACTCTCGGAAGAGGTTCTCCGCGAGTGTGTACAGCCTGCATGAGAGGCGACCGCGAGCAAAAAACGCAGAAGAAGGCCCCCAATCAAACAGGCCAATATCTGCAGATGCAATGCAGTGAGGGCAGATCTTTTGATAATTTTGATTTGCATTATCAGCCAAAAAATTTCCTTAGCTAGCTTCTCAGCCCCTGGTGATTGTCATTAGACCAATATTCGTATTGGTCAATATTTGAACGACATCGAAGGGGCCAATGGATTCTGCGGGCCTTGCGAACCACGTTCAATGTGTTGCCTCCCTGTCACACTTACGTTGCCTTACTGTACGAATTTACAAGTGCGACAGAGAAGCAACACGTCGAACGTAGTTAGGCATCTACAAGTACAACAGATAATTGCTAAACCCAAGATTAAAGATTCAGATTGTACCAACACGGGACCTTAAAATCGTTATATCCGGTTCGTCGGGTTATAAATGCATTTAACATTTTATTGATGTTATGACTATGAACATTTAAACAACTGAATATAGAATGTAAGTGTAACTGCTGCCTAATGTGCAAACGCTCACTCCATATATTATCTTGACGTTTTAAATTGATTAAAATACGGTGTCGGGTCGTGTGAGCGCTTGTCCTTATGGAGGGGCCAGGCCATAGCAACCTTACTGTAACTACTCCGTGTAGTGTCGGTGTAGACACTGGTGTAGGCTAGTTTTGTACTAGTTCTATGTAGTTTACCTGTTGTTTCCTAAAGTGTTATACTGACAAATTAATTGCTAAATGTTCTGACTGACGTAGGTCCACTTCGATTTATATTAGCGGTAACTTACTTTCTTTCTAAGTACTTACTTAAAATTTGAAAAAAAAAACTGAACTGCCTAAATTGTATACATCCATTCTCCAATATAAATTGTCACGAGAACTGATTAAGAAATGTAACTTGATTGATGATATAATGGAATATCCGTACAGATTACGAAAGCATCTCTGCCTAAGCTATAGGCAGAGATGTGACTTATTTGAAATACTTGTATTTAAAATGCAAATACAAAATGCAAAATACCTATTTTGTATTTAAATACCTTTTGAAGAAAACTATTTTGTATTTTATTTGAAATAGTTTTTGGGACCTATTTTCTATTTTCAAAATACAAAATACTTTATAGTAGGTAGGAGTTACAATGTCTTCTGATAGTTCTGATGTTACAATCCTGGCAACTCCCTCATTCTTTTAACATGGAACTGTTGAATCTGTTTAGTAACGTCGCACATGACCACAAGCGTAGCGAGTGGTTAAAAAAGTGGAATCTTCGAGTGTTGCGAGGGATTCAAGGCACGAGAGGAGAACAAACTTTTCTCCTGGTGAAACACAAACGAGACGTTTTCACCACACTAACGAGAGACATTATACTAGCTGTAAAACATTAAAAACTGTTAAAAACCATCATCCATACCTACATCCTACCAGTTAATATTAGCAATCAACTAGAAATTTGCACTTTAGATAGAGGATTGATTTCAAAGAATAAAGAGTCTTTTCAACTCGGAAATTCCGAGTAATACTTTTTAATTCAGACTATGTATTCAATACTCAGAGTAGCTTTTGTCGCAAAGTATTTGTATTTTTAAAAAGTATTTTGAAAATACCTATTTCGTATTTTGTATTTAAATACAAATTCAAAAACTATTTTGTATTTTGCATTTGAAATAGTATTATCAAGGAAGTATTTGTATTTTGTATTTAAATACTTTTTATAAAGTATTTTTCACATCTCTGGCTATAGGTATCTTATGCCAAACGAAATTACTCAACGATGGATGTACAGTCGCCATCAGATATAACCGAGCAGCTAAGGTGCTCACAAATATCTGAACACGTCTTTATTGTTAAGGCGTTAGAGTCCGTGTTTAGATATTTTTGAGCACGTTGGCTGCTCCGATATATCTGATGGCGACTGTAGTATCCATTTTAACAATGAGATACGAGAAAAACACCCGTTATTAAAGTGGGTTGCTGGGATAAAAATATTCTAAAAAATTGTTACGTTACACCAAAACATTAAGTAACATGTCACTTCGCCAGATTGCCAGAAAGGCGGGAAACTTCCTCAACTAGGTTAAAAGGGTTCATATGGCAAAATATTTGTACGAATATAATATAAGAGGTAGGCTGGGCACTCTGGGCAGGCGCGCCCTCACGTTCGTGTTGTAAAGTGGAATTGGTTTAAATGGGTTTATACATTAACACTTTTATTCATAAAATGTATCTATTCCCTCTTACAAATCTCTGTTAAATTTTGTCTCTTTCTAACAAACAGAAATGTCAAAATGACAGTTTATGAATAATGCCAATAAACCTTATATTTTCGTCAGAATGAGTTCAAAACTAACCTGGCCATTATAATTAGATAACTCCATCGATAAAGTGCAAAGGTTGCTAAGATTATGGTCTATCGGCACGATGTTTTTGGCCGTAGGTACAGTCACCACACGGGATTGTTATGCCATTTAGGGTTCTTGCTAAATTGGAAATTCTATAGCCTAACGCTAATGAACAACCAATTTAGCTAGGACCCCTAAATGGTGCAAACATCGCGGAGCGTGGTGGTACACTATAGTAATGTTAAGAGCCAACAGGAGTGGTCATTTCTCCATACAAACGTACTCCTCGTTTTCCTCCGTGGTTTTTGAAGCTAGAGCAATGATTTTTTCAACACAGATTAATATTGTCAATATCTGTGTCGGACCGTTTTCCTTTTTTTGATATTTTTGTTTTTTAAGTCGCTAGAGCCCTTCAAAAATGGCCAAAATGGCCTAATTGACTATGTCGCAATGAGAGGCGTGGCATTCAAAACTGATATCAATTAGCCAAAAAAGCAAAACGGTCCGACACAGATAATTTCATAATCATTTAGATTTCTAAATTTGGTTACGATTGGTTAAGTTTTGGAGGAAACAGAGGAGTACGAAACCTCGATTTTTGAGATTTTTACGCAGGATTTTTCGCCTTGTCCTTATCGCACTACTTTTAGGTGCCGCTTCCGTTAGCGAGACGGGTATATTTACCTAAAATATTAAAAACTCAGCTCCTGTTTCGTCTTAAAGCTCTCGTTATGGAGCGACATGTTAGGAATTTTTCGTATTCCTTAAAATGTACTTACGTACGTATGTACTTACCTATGATTTAGATTTATATTTAGATTCAGGATTATTAAGAAGGGGCAATTTGAATCCTAAAGTGGCTAACAATTCCCCTCAGTTTAAAAACTGCACTACACGATTGTAAACAAACCTATTTCCCTAATTCCATTTTAATCAAGTACCAACTAAAGGCTGCCTAGGTAATTCAAGGTGATCTTTTATTCAGCGTTTCGGTCAGAATGGGTTCTGAAAGGGCACGTTGGCTTTTAATGCCAATCGATGGTTCCAAGGGCTTGTTATATGAACTTTTGATTGAGAATCAGGGTTTTGTATTTTTTATAACATTGGGGCAGCTATAAAAAGGCACAGGGGTGTCCAGGAGTTTTACCCAGGTGGGAGACTTGAACCATTTTATTATCCTTGTGCCGCCCACCATACAAAATTATAGCCAAGGAAATTAGAATCTTGTTGTATTTTCAATTGGGTTCATTTTCATTTGTTCGAAAATTTTACGAGACAAATGAAATGCTACCTACTTTCTTTTCAATTAAGGTTGACATTCCATCGAAACTGAGTGTACATCCTAATGTACATTGGGCGGCACGAGGTTAAAATAGAAACGATATCTAAATGAGCAAATTTATAAACTTGTTTAAAGATAGCATGTTAACTGAGTCTCAACGAGGACACTTGAAGCATTGTCACCGTCGTTATTTATGAAAAAGCTCAGTAATCTTCGCTCGACACGCATCACATGACACAGTTAAATGCTTCAAATTGTTTAAACTGACTGTAGTTTTACGTTATTATAATATTATATTTAAACAAGTAATGAAACCAAAATGATATTTTCAGGTACCTTTGCTGCTGTGCTACAAATAATAATACTGCCGACTGAATTGCTCCAGAAAACGTCATTTCCTCCAGCAATACAGTTAAAATAGATGATGATGCCCAGATATTTGACATTTTCGGCAGCCATGCGCCTCAATACTGCAGCATTCATTCTGCGGGCGCAACATGATTCCATTTTTATCGTTTGTCATTATGCCGGTCACTTTCGCACTTACATGCTTGTTAAAACGTGACAAGCATGGTGACAAGTGACAAGCGATAAAAATGCGTCCGGGCTGCCGCCGCTGGTGTAGCTTGAATTCGAAGGGCACCTTAAAGATAGCATGTTAACTAAGTCTCAACGAGGACACTTAAAGCATTGTCATCGTCGTTAATTATGAAAAAGCTCAGTAATCTTCGCTCGCCACGCATCACACGACACAGCTGAATGCTTCAAACTGATATAAACGTACTGTAATTTTTACGTAGGTCTTCTTCTTCTTTGTCGTTATACTCTTTGCAGAGTGTCGTGGTCAACTGCTGACATCAGGTACGATGTTGCTTGCCGTATACGATTTCTCGCCATTTTTCGCGGTTGGAGGAATGCGTTCAGGGGTCTTTCCATGGCAGATTTCATTTTGTCTGTCCATCGCATAGATAGGTGGCCTTTTACGCGGACTTTGAAAGACTTTATCTCAGAAACTATTAGATGTACAGAGGCAATTTTATTCTAGTCTCGTACTGTAGTAATATTAGTCCACTTTAAAAACGCCCTAAGAAGGCACTATCAAAAACTAGTCCTTTAGGGCTATAATCGGCCAAATCTAAAAGAAAACCGAAATTTTCGCGGGTTTTTCGATATTTGACAAAGTTGCGTTCGGCGCTCGAAGTCACAAACTTGTATTATTCATTGGGCCAACAACATTATAAATAAGTCTGCAAAAAACCGGGCAAGTGCGAATCGGACTCGCGCACGAAGGGTACCATAATGCAAAAAAAAAACGGATAAAAATTAAAAAAAAAACGGCCACCCATCCAAGTTACTGACCACGCCCGACGTTGCTTAACTTTGGTCAAAAATCACGTTTGTTGTATGGGAGCCCCATTTAAATCTTTATTTTATTCTGTTTTTAGTATTTGTTGTTATAGCGGCAACAGAAATACATCATCTGTGAAAATTTCAACTGTCTAGCTATCACGGTTCGTGAGATACAGCCTGGTGACAGACGGACGGACGGACGGACGGACGGACTGCAAAGTCTTAGTAATAGGGTTCCGTTTTACCCTTTGGGTACGGAACCCTAAAAATCAGAACTACCGGATTTGACGCAAAAGAGCCAGGTTACGAAATTCGCTAAAGTTACTGGATTATTTGTCCAGCAGTGGGACACACCAGGCTCTCAATAATAAATAACTTCTTCACTAAACTTTTGACCCTTCCAATCTCGAAAACACCAAAGTTCAATGCACTAAAACACCCGTATGCTGTGACATTTCCCCGTCTATATTTGTCCACGCACGTGTCCCACGAAAAATGGGCCAAGTGCGTGCCTGGGGGAATGCGAATTCTAATTTTACTTTGACACGGCTTTTATTCTAGAATACGTTATGCAAATTGTTTATTGCATTTGTGTATTGATTGGGTTTTTTCGAGTGACGTCACTACTTCCCTTATTTGTAGTTAACTAACCTAACCTATCAAGCTCAAAACATCTTCATAATAATCATAATACATTTAACATACAAAACCTAAGAGTACAAACCTGAGTGACATCTACAATATGACTGGCCGGTGTTTTGCCAAAACGAAACAGCATTGCTGACTAAAAATACAATTCATAATTTCTTTGTAAAAAATAGTACAAGAAATTACAATTGAGTGTTCTTTTCTTATTAAAGAACTCTTAGTAACATTACTTTTTAAGTGATAATTCGACGGTTATACGTTAAAGAACAGATATTGTAGTGATACTGATAGCTGATAACTAAGCGCATACCTACTTGACGTAGAACTTGACATGAAATTTAGCGCGGTTAGATTCTACCTACTAATCGTAAGAGATGCTCCAGCCGTCACGCGTCAGTTTAGCAAGGGTATGAATATCATCACCGTACAACTTGTTAGTAGTGTCCAGTGGCGGCGCGTCACACATATCCATAGGCGAGCCGGGGCTAATTTGGTTTACATATTTCCTTTACAAATCTGCTCAAACGTCCAAAAACAGGCAAGCCGGTGGGAATCGGCTTTTATGGACGCGCCGCCACTGGTAGTGTCTGACCGAAGTTTCGGTTTTAGTTTCGGCAGGTTTGGGCTGAAGGTTTCGATACAAAAAACTACCAAACCATTCAGCCGCACCGAAACTGTTATTACTGTAGTTATTCGGCAGGTTTCGGCACAAAATCATGTTGCAGCCGAAGGTCCGGTTCGAAATTCGCTAGTTACAAAAACGAGCCTTAGGTATCGGTAAAATCTGGTTTCGGTCGGACACTACATGCTAGCCATTGTCACACCACATTCTAGCCAGGTCATATCTCAATCTCAAAAGGGCCAAGACCTCATTACGCGGTTGCGTGCAGCAGGGAGCGTCCATGCCGTGACCTGTCATATCGATTGACGCATACTTCGCATTTTGGGGCCGCAACTCTGATTTGAGACTATGTTTTAATTTTATTAGTCTGTGGTTTTTGTATTGCTTGTAATTTTCAAATTAAGAAGGTTATTTTGCGAAGTAGTAAAGCGAAGCTGGTGTTTAACTTAGTCGAATCAAAATAACATTTACAACTGCAGACTTCCAAATCACATTTTGTACCAGAGTTTAGACACTAACGATGGCACTCTGACCTTTGCGGCACTTTCAGCGGTCTTTAACACTAAACTACTACGGCTTTTAAGGTCATTTAGGTTTTAGTTAATATGTCCTAATTGTATTATAAACTGGCTTTTACCATTTTCGTTTACGTAAAACTTATTAACCTAGTGGCTTTGTGAAGTTTAAACATCGCGAGGATAGCTAAATAACTGTATGGTAAACTGAATAAATGTATGGCTCAGCCATTTTGATCAATTTCCAAAGTCCACGTATAATGCCCATCAGTGTTTATTTACATAACTATTTAACCTAATATTTATCCAGATAAACTAACTGCTATCGGGAGTAAAGGTCAATCACTACTGATACCATTCGACCGGCCTATCGCCTTCAACAGACAAAAATCAACCTTAACTTACTAAGATTAAAAGCTATATTCGAATGAGTGGACTTTTCAACTGCCAGTATTTTTAGACAGATAAAAAATGACGAAGAAAGCCATTGAAGACGTTTAGTTTAAATTAAAGATTCTTGAGCAACGGCAATTAGGTTGCTTACGTCATGAGTATTGTCAGATGTAGGGCGCTGCGAAATTCATCTGCAGCGGTTTCATTTCATGGTCGCGTTTTTATCGCCTGTCATGTCATGCGTCATTTTCGCACTTACATACTTGTTAGAACGTGACATGTATGGTGACAAATGATAAACTGCTGGCCTAGCCCTTCTGGTTCGAAAATTCGAATAAGTAGTTGAGCTAGGGAAGCACGGTTAACGAAATAATATCTTACTTAAAATTCTATAATAAGTATAATCCCTGATAGAAATGACATTATAAATTAAATAAGTTTATGTACTTGGTAGTCCTTTGACGCGCTTTGATTTATCTAGTGAGATTTTTTGTAAAATGGGTCATTTTGCTCCAGATTATTTTTGTTTTAGGTACGTATGCAACCTCGGGCCGTACGGTTTAGAAAAGCACCATCTCTTCGCTTTTGACCATCAATAGCTCTTGTATTAGTATTACTCACGTCTCTAAACTGCGCGATGCCGGCCTCCCCTAGCTCGTACATGGAGACATATGCGGCCTCGGGTTGTACGAAGAGCTGGCATAGCACCATCTCTTCGCTGAACATCAACAGCTCTTGTATTAGTATTACTCACGTCTCTAAACTGCGCGATGCCGGCCTCCCCTAACTCGTACATGGAGACGTACGCGGCCTCGGGTTGTACGAAGAGCTGGCATAACACCATCTCTTCTCTGAACATCAACAGCTCTTGTATTAGTATTACTCACGTCTCTAAACTGCGCGATGCCGGCCTCCCCTAGCTCGTACATGGAGACGTACGCGGCCTCGGGTTGTACGAAGAGCTGGCATAGCACCATCTCTTCGCTCCTGAACATATCCCCCATGGTTGAAGTTTATTGACCTGAAACACAAATGCTGTTCAAGTATTTTCATTCAACGCAACAAACGGCTGTTGTTGAGCTATCTTGGCTATGTCAATCAAATTTAAATCATCGCATCGCTCTATAGTAAATCATTGTAATACTATAACTACTGACTCTATTGCAGTAACGTTGCAGCAATCAAGTTGTTGCAGTCCTCATCTGAATATATGTACATAACCTTACCTGTTCTCTGAATCATGTAGTCGCATATGGACTAAAACCTTAAGATTAATTCTGGCTACGTCAATCAGTTGGAAACTGAAATAGGTTTCAAATGTCCCTCGCATAGTTTTATCAGATTTGGATAAAAGGCTAGCACCCAGAACATAAAATAAAAAAGGTAGGTAAGGGTAGTCAAGTAAAACCTATGCTAGCACTATATTTGTAAAACACTTCGACTGGCCACCCCATTTCACTTGTGAAAGAGTTGTAAATAAGTAGAACACATTCTTGGGAAAATACGGCCGTATGTGTTACCGGCAAAAAAATAAACACTCTGAAATATTGGGATGATAGATCCCAAAATAATGCGTTGGCATACGAAACAATGTCGGAAACGGATTCGTTTAATAGTATTTTATACAATCGTGATATAATAGAGAGCTTTTCAGTCGAGTACCGTGTTAAGGCCACGAAGCTTGCTGAGTAGCCTTATTGGGTACAGGATTGAAAGCTTGATTATGTTAATACATATTTATGTATTTAGGATGCTTAGACAATACATAGTAGTTTGCTACCTATTGGGAGAATGTATTTATATTTTAACGAAGCAACAGCAATGATTCAATGTTTCTTAACTTTGGTTATACCTATGTACCTATAGATATTTAGATTAAAGTCTGTGCGGAAAGAGAAGAGTCGTAGAATGTATTGGGCCCCATACATTCCACGACTCTTCTCTTTCCGCACAGACAATAACTTTTGAAGTGTGGATACTACGGAAATTACGGAATACTACGGATAACAATTTCGTTCATAACAATAATGGAATAGAGTGGTATAAAATAAACAATTGGTACTTAATTTCAATTGACACATCATGTATCATATACTAATGCATGTCACATCAAATAATGTTCATATTGTAAACAGTTTGATTACCAAGAACAAGTTTCTCAACTCGCACGAACTAACTTCTCAGAACGTTTTATATCGCCAACTGCTAAAGTTTGTCAGCTCATAACAATTAAACATTGAGAGCCATCAATCGCGGTTATTGTAATTTCGACCTTGTGCCGAAGTAATTTGGTCTATTTTAATTAGTTACCAGCGCCAAGACGATACCGTCTGTTAATGTGTTTAATGATGGGTAGTAAAATAAAGAAAGCGCTTTTAGGTATTTGGATATTTTTAAGTGTTCGTATGTTACTTAAGAGCTCTTCCTACAGTCGGACATCTTGAAAATGTATATCTATAATTACATGAATGGTTACAAGCTTTCACAATTTTGCTGTGTTCACCCTATTTTTGTTACACTTTGTATAAATGTACATATATGTACACATTATAACATCCATAATTCAGGAACAAATAGGGTAATTCGCCAGTAACTTGGCCACTTTTAGTAACTGGTCGCCCTAAACTAAAAATGAACTATAAACAGAATTCATTTTAGTATAAGGTGGCCAGTTATTGAAAGCTTACCTACTTATACTAAAATTAATTCTGTTTATCTTCTTCTTGATCGGGACACTCTTGACAGAGCGGTCGTGGTCATCATTGGAAGTCTCCCTTTGTGACACGTTTGACGGCTCGCCTCCACTCCTCCCTGACGGCTGCGCGTTTAGCGCATTCGTTTAAGGGGCCGTCCATTGCTGCCTTTATTTGGTCCGTCCACCTCATGGGCGACCTTCCTCGCGTTCGGGTACCTTCTACTCTGCCCTGCACCACCAGTCGCTCTATGGATACATCTCCACGTCGAGAAACGTGTCCAAAGAAAGTGAGGATGCGAGCTTGAACGATGGAGGATAGACGCTGCTTGATGCCGAGCTCTTGGAGTATGGAGACGTTGGTGCGGTGTTCGGTCCACGATACTCCAAGCATTCTTCGCCAGCACCACATTTCCAGGGCATCCACCCTCTTCCTCTCACTCTCCCGCAGGGTCCACGTCTCAGCGGCGTAGAGAAATATGGGGAATACGAGTGCTCTAACGAGCCGGATTTTTGTGGCTTTTGTAATGTTACGATTCCGCCATATTTTCCGTAACTTGTCCATAGCGCTTCTAGTAATTGCCATACGACGTTTGATCTCGTCTACACATCCTCCGTTGTTGGAAATCAGAGCTCCCAGATATACATATGATTTTACAACGTCACAATTCGCTATTTGTGTGACTTCGGGCGAATTGTCGTTGACACGATCGATAATCATTATCTTGGTCTTACTGCGGTTGATCTTTAAACCAAATTCCAGGCTAACCCTCTCCATTCTGCGTAGCAGATCCTCCATATAGCCAGCACCAGTAGCGAATAAGGTGGTATTATCCGCGTAACGGAGGTTTGAGATCTTTAGTCCTCCGATTGCAACTCCGTCGGTCCAGTCTTCAAGGGCAATTCTTATGATGAGCTCCGTGTAGATGTTAAACAGGAGTGGAGATATGATACACCCCTGTCTGACACCCGCACTAGGGTGGAAGTGACTCGACAGGACACCGTCCGTTCTCACTGATGCTGTTCCATCTTCATAAAGCCTACGAAGATAAGGTGTACAAGATGTTTTGGTGTACCCATTTCCAGAAGAGTCTTCTGTTTATAGGTGAATAGAATTCAATTTTGGTTTGGGTTGGCCAGTTACAAAAAGTGCAGGCCAGTTATTGGCGAATTACCTACCTACTACCTACCTATATATAAATGCCCTTACCAAGATTCGAACCCGGGACCTCTTACTTTCTAGAAGGGAAAACTGTTTGGAAAACTTTCGGGTCACAATCACAACGCTCTAAGGGCTCCTCTACACGATGGGCCAACGGCCACTCCAAGGGATGCATTTATGCGTTAGAGGGACAAGTTATATTGCTATGGAGCGTTGGCCCATCGTGTAGAGGAGTCATAAAATCCAGTCAAACGTACGTCGGCCTCCTACAAATCAATCTGCCACTAAAATCACATAACTCTTCCCAAATAATTCAATGTCTCAGTCAAGGTCAAATGGCCTCGGCTGCCAGAAAATTATTAACGGCCCAAATTATACGGATAATAGGTGAATAAACTCCGAGTTTATACTGGCTTCGGGAGAACTTCCGGTCGGGTTTCTATTAAAGTCATATTAAAATCAAAGTTTAATTACAAATTGGTTTTTCATTTGCTGACATTTAAATTATGAGAGCAAAATATCAAAATCTACAACTTTGTGCTGTAAATTCCATATCTTTGAATAGATACTTAATGGGCACATTTGTATGGTATCTATGGGTACATACTACGTAGGCGTTAAGAGCGTTTGCACATCGTCCGATCTGATATCGGTTGTCGGAAGGAACTAAAATGTAAAATAATAATATGAGTGTGTCTCTGTATTCATTTATGCATTTAGTAAATCATTATAACTAAAAAAAACCGGGCAAGTGCGAGTCGGACTCGCGCACGAAGGGTTCCGTACCACAATGCAAAAAAAAAACAAAACAAAAAGCAAAATAAAAAACGGTCACCCATCCAAGTACTGACCACTCCCGACGTTGCTTAACTTTGGTCAAAAATCACGTTTGTTGTATGGGAGCCCCATTTAAATCTTTATTTTATTCTGTTTTCAGTATTTGTTGTTATAGCGGCAACAGAAATACATCATCTGTGAAAATTTCAACTGTCTAGCTATCACGGTTCGTGAGATACAGCCTGGTGACAGACAGACGGACAGACGGACGGACGGACGGACGGACGGACGGACGGACGGACGGACGGACAGCGAAGTCTTAGTAATAGGGTCCCGTTTTACCCTTTGGGTACGGAACCCTAAAAACGATAAATAACACAAACAAGACGGACTTCATAACCAGTGGCAGTCTCCTGCAGCCGTTTTTGTCATAGGCGCCTTCCGACATCCGATATCGGAAAGGCGCTTCCGATAAATTTAGCCTACCTATGTCGTCATCTTCCTCGCGTTGTCCCGGTATTTTTTCCACGACTCATGGGAGCATGTGCTGCGCTGCGCACAATTGAATCCCAGGAATGGACGTAGGCACTAGTGTTTAAAAAAGCGACTACCATCTGACCATCCAACTTTTCAGTTCAGTACCTAAGTCATTTTGGGAAATTACCCCGCTAAATAAAAATACTTCTTTTCATAAGTCTTCGTTAGTCATT
Organism: Cydia fagiglandana; assembly: GCF_963556715.1. Classification (NCBI taxonomy): domain Eukaryota; kingdom Metazoa; phylum Arthropoda; class Insecta; order Lepidoptera; family Tortricidae; genus Cydia; species Cydia fagiglandana. The sequence continues at coordinate 20,614,491 of NC_085936.1, read as the reverse complement.
ACGTCTTTCTATGTACAGTCACCTCTCTTACAAAGTCATTTACTAAACTCATGTAACCAATAATATTAGGTAATCACTAATCAATTTCCGTCGTAATATAATAGGTACGTAATATAATATATATAGTACCTGTGACGTTTACACAATAAAAGTGCAATACGAACTACCTGCAGGTCGACATTCTGTTGTCAACTGTCATGGCGTGCGGGCGGGTCGCAGAGCACCTGACTGACCAACTGAGTTTTATTTATCACCTTGTACAACGGAACCTAGACGTCACAGTACCTATTACAATCTTCCGCGTAGGTAGTTAGATAGATGCTTCATACTTATAATTGAAGTGGTTTGCTAAAGATACAAGTTTTCAACATATAGGTACCTACTATTTATTATACCCCCAGTTATAGACTTGATGATGACATGAAAGAACAGGGGCCCATTTCTCAAAAGCTTGTAACTTGTAATACAAGTGGAAGTCCCTTTCTAGCATATGCTGTCAAAAAGTGACATCCGCTTGTATTACAAGTTACAAGCTTTTGAGAAACGGGCCCCTGATGTCACGTTTTGACACCGATCTACAGAAAGAGAATGACTTTAAGTATCCTATCAAATGTATTTCCCAATGTCTGCTCAGAATGGGAGAGGATCGGGCTGTCAAGAAGGCGTTCTTGGGACGACCGACTGGTAGCCGTCCAGTGGGTCGGCCCAGGTATCGCTGGGAAGACAGTGTGGCGGCGGATCTGCTTCAGCTTCGCGTCAGTAACTGGCAGGAAGTTGCGCAGGATCGGGACAGGTGGCACGCTCTCGTTTCGGAGGCCAAGATTCTCTTTGGATCGCTGAGCCAAAATAGTTAGTTAGTAGTTAGTTAATGTCTGTTACGGCTTTTGTTCGTGATGGATAATTGGCAGTATCCCACGTCAGGCGTGGCTCACTCCGCGATTTCGTCGCTTTGCTACAGGTAGCTAAATAAAAGTACATCCGTTCCGCCCCAATTTTGGGGAAAGCCATAAGCCGCTTGTGGCGCTGTCGCCGCCTGGCGGCCATATCTGTGTTGATCGTAACAGACGCGTTTTGTTAGAGAGTGAGTCTTCTGTACCTAGTACTATTATTTATTCTGTGCCCACGTTGAGAATTTTTATATATAACTATTGTGAGTAGGCACCAACTTTCAAAGTTACGAGCACAAACTCAAAAGTAAACAATATTAAACTATGTTGTAATAAATACATCATAATATTGTTACTAATAATCCATGCTGCAGTTAGATGCCCCACTGTACGATTGAAGTGTTTTGATCTTACATTGAACGCTAATAACTGGGCCAAGTCTTCAAATTCAAATTCAAAATATACTTTATTCATGTAGGCCTAGCAACAAGCTCTTATGAATCGTAATTATGAATCTTGAATATACTATCTTCAGGTATATATATAGGTACAGCGTGTGGCCTTTAATATTAAAATTAATTATTATTCTGATATGTAAATAAAAGCCTAAAAATAAATATTTAAATGTCAACACGCCTAAAAAGAATATATTTGTATTAAATTTGGTATACTTATTTACAAAACACTGAGTATAACGAACCAGAATGACATGGATTGAATCTCTCATATACAAGGTGTTAATGACCATCGGGCTTTAAATCCAGGGCTCGATTCTACTCGCTAAACTGAGCTACTTTTATTATGGCACCAACTCCGAAATCCCGATTTTTTTTTAACTTTTTCATACATTTTGGCTGATCAGATGTCGACTTTTTCTATGGAAAAGCCAAAAATGTTTCCCCGATTTTACACACACACACAGGATACACAGGGTATACAGTATGCTTATTTAGTCGCATGCAATAATTTACGGGATGAATATATAGGTCATACTGAGCAACTTTTACTATGGGACCAACCCCGAAATTGCGAAAAAAAATTACTCTCCCATAGAAAATGTCAAGGTCACACAGGCAAAATATGAAACAGTCAATTTTTTTTCGTGTTTTCTGGTTTGGTCCCATAGTAAAAGTTGCTCAGTATGACCTATATACAAATGTTCAGCCCGTAAATTGTTGCAGATGATTAAATAAACAACCTGTAGAATAAGCGCAATGGGAATGGATTGTTGTATTGTATAATGGCTCCTCTACACGACGGGTCAACGCCGGCCACTCCAAGGGACGCATTTATGAGTTAGAGGGAGCAAGTGATATTGCTATCTCATTCTACCGCATAGCTGCGTCCCTTGGAGTGGCCGGCGTTGGCCCATCGTGTAGAGGAGCCATAACACCGTACGTCGTGAGGGACTGGCGCGAGTTTACTAAGGTACCTATAGTAAATTGGCTGAACTGATGCCTTTCACCGGAGTTAAACACTCGACTTTTGATTTCGAATACGAGGAAAGTAAAATAATTGGGCGAGCTCGCTCCATCGTAGGCCACGTCTACGCCTCGGCTAGTCTGTGGCCATGAGTAAGCCCATTCATAATAATAAAAAAAAAATGTGTTTGTTTGTTAACATCATCTAAAAACTTTAATGCACATAAGTAATCGAATTATCAGTGACCGATGAACTTTTTATCTCTGACAAACTACCTACGATATTGAAATGTCAAGGATCAATTTTGTAGATAATTATTAATTATAAATGTTGATTCTCCGTTTTACGTTTGAAGAATTTTATTTTACTTTAAGAACTTTACAAGATGCTCATTTCATCAAAGGAGTTACACTTTTTTTTATTATGTAGGAGGCAAACTAGGATACGAATCGCCTGACGGTAAGCGATTATCGTCCCCCATGGACACCACACACCATTCACAGGCTATGCGAGGCAAGAAGTTAAATTTTGTTCCTATTTCAGGCTACACTCTGTATAAGTTCTACATACGTACTTTTTTTCTCAATTTATGTATGTATGTGTAGGTATTTACTTAAAACAGTCAATCATTGGTACCTGCCTACAATAGATATAAAAATATTATTCACCCACTTTGACAAGCAAATCTCAGACCGAGAGGGATGCAACTATGCGAAAGAATGAGAACACATACCGTACATTTCTCGCGGAGCACTTGGCAGCCCACTTATCCCCAATTTATCCCTCTCACACTCACCTGACCAGAACGAGACAGAACTAGGGCGATATGACCTAGGCTTAAGTGATATTTACGACAACAGGACATCCAGCTTGGTCAGATCCTAATCTTAGGTCTCCCGGATGAACTATTTAACCCAGACGAGCGGCGAGACAGTTAGGTATTGTATTTTCGTACCTGGACGTCATCCAAATACTGTTTGATAATATTTAAATACACAATTATCGGAAAGCTTGATTGACGAAAACACTTTAAGTAGACTAACCTATTAGTATTTTGCTCTAATGCATTCCATTTCGATTATCTGAAATCGGAATAATTCCACGAGCAATCATTTCAAATCCAACGGTTTAAAATTTAAATTTGGAACGCGCTTGTTTCGAATCCGCGGCCGTTTTCGATTTTCAACTTTTCGCACTAGGGTTGTCAACTTGTCACTGTATACTCACTTATGGCATAAGTGTCGCGAGTCGAGTAGCGGTGCGAGTAACTGGCACGCACGTCGCACGGGCGTCGCGGTCGCGGCGGCGCGGCGAACTGTGGTGTGCCGCGCTGTGAACCGGGGTTAGTACGCTCGCGAGATTATAGTGCAACGATTTGTCTATTTTAAATGCATATTGTATGTATATTTAAATTATATCTTGTTAAATTAATGGAGTTCTGGTATGGTCTGATGACATGAGTCAATAGGAAAATCGATTGAATTTATAATACTTATAGAGTCTGTGCGGCTCTAGGTACAGTGTTTTTTATTGGGACTGTATGGGGCAATTCGAAACCATTAAAGATCTTTAGATCTTTAGATAAATATCTTAAGATAATCTTTAGGTCTTTTTAGGGAAACATTTTTGGCCATAATTTGGTAACTAACTACCTAGGAAGGTGTGAATTGAGATTTTTTTTATGCAGTTTGACCACAGAATAATTAATAGTACTAGGTACAGATGACTCTCTCTCTAACAAAATGCGTCTGTTACGATCAGCGCAGACATAGCCGCTAGGTGGCGACAGCGCCACGCGCGGCTTATAGCTTTCCCCAAAATTGGTGTGGAACGGATGTATGTACTTTTAGCTACCTGTAGCAAAGCGACGAAATCGTGGAGTGAGCCACGCCTGGTTCGACCTAGTTTCATGCAAGGTTATTTTTTTGTATAGGAAAAAAAATTAGCAGCAGGCCCGAATTTCACATACCGTGACAGATGCGAGAATTGTAAAAGATCACTGTTGCTGACGTCACAGGCATCCATGGGCTACAATTACCACTTACCATCGGGCGGGCTGTATTCCTGTTTGCCACCATCATTATTATTTAAAAAAACTTTATTATATTGGAAAAAAACAGATATTTTTCTTGCGAAGTTTCTGACAAAACAGCCGCACACTAATGTATGGAACGGTTAGTACGGTAGTGGGGTCGTGCTTACAGTATAAAAATATGGAACAATCCTATTTGCATTATCTACTCCTAAAAATAATAGATTCGGCGCGGTTCATTGGGCTTTTGATTGATTTATGACTAGTTACTGTCAATTATTTCCGAAAGGTGATCTCTTCTAGACAACTTTTGAGATTATGATTAGGAAACACCACAAAATGTTTCATTGTCTAACGAAGATCAATCAATCAATATAATTATTTATTGCTTACTTTTACATAGGAGCACAAGTTAGGTATAGGTCCCTACCTACATAAAGCGGAATGGTACATTGCCATACATGTAAATATATTTTTAATACAGTTGCTCAAAAAGTGCTACTTTACGTAGCTGTTTAGCGTGCGGAAAGTTGGTTATCTCGAACTAGTGCTTTTTACTTTTCCAATTTTTTTAAATTTATACTTGTTCCAATTCACGACTACTTATTGATGAGTGTTAATATTAGTTTCCTTTAAACGTCGTAATCAGCATAAAAACCTACCGTTAATGTAAGAATACGAAAAATATTACATATTTCATATTTAATTACTTACCTCTTCATCATTATAACACGTTTATTTTTTAATATTCAATATTGAAAATTCCGTTCTTACGCCCATAGATATAATATACTTAAAGACGACGTCTAACCGAGCTGTCACTGTTACCACTTTTGTTTAGTGTACGATTAACAATGTTTTTCTTATTTTTTCGCAACTGTATTAAAAAACGTCGTTCGATACACGTGCGGAAATGTCATTCTTCACTCGTCCCGAGTCTTGCCACTCGCCTGCGGCTCGTGGCAAGATATCTCGGTACTCGTGAAGTAATGACATACCTTCCGCACTAGCATCGAAATGTACTATTATATGATACTTCTATTGGATGTGCAAGGTATAGCAAAAGCAAGCTACCCTCCGTACTATTTTATACTTTAGATATCTTAAAAAACAATTAGGTATGATGCATCTCTCTCGTTATCGTAGGTATTTTATGTATCTCGTTATGGCTCCTCTACACGATGGGCCAGCGCCGGCCGCTCCAAGGGACGCAGCAATGCGGTAGAATGAGATAGTAATATCACTTGCTCCCTCTAACGCATAAATGCGTCCCTTGGAGTGGCCGGCGTTGGCCCATCGTGTAGAGGAGCCATTATGTTCGTGTACGTTCGAGTTGGCCCCTGATTTTACTTATTGTCAAATATCTCGATGTTTTAATTACTTTTAACCGTTGCCTTTTCAGCATAGCCTTTTAATTAGGTACAATTAACGTTGAGGCTCCAGTGCCCGACACAGCTCCAGTAATCGACATTTTCAATCGTAATGTCTTCAATAAAGTTGACAGGAAGGTGTCGATTATTGGGGTGTTTACGCTAATTTGTCCTCGTCTGCTACTTTGACATTAATCTTTCCTTTTGGCTTCAGACTTTGTCGTATAATGTCTTTTTTTTGACAAAATTTTTGAATTAGGAATTTTATTGTGATGGCCCTAGTGTTGTGAATAACGCTTATTTTTAGGCTTAAAGACTCGAGTCCTCAAGACACGTAAGTCTTGAAGACTAGTATCGTAAGTCTTGAAGACTCAAGTAGGTATATTTGAGAATAGTATTTATTTATTTTACGCGTATGTATGGATGTAAGAAATCGTCTTTACCGCCTTTGAGGCGTTGAACCTCGAGTCTTTAAGCCTCGAAATGAGCGTTATTCACAACAGGAGATGGTCTCAATTTAGGCCTCCAAATTTATGGCTCCTCTACACGATGGGCCAACGCCGGCCACTCCAAGGGACGCATTTATGCTTTAGAGGGAGCAAGTGATATTGCTATCTTATTCTACAGCATGACTGCGTCCCTTGGAGTGGCCGGCGCGGGCCCATCGTGTAGAGGAAGAATTTCAAAGAGACGAGCTATTAAATACTTATTTTAAATAAGGCTTAAGTGCTTATACAAAGTCCAGAATCTAGATTATGCAGTGTTTTTCTAGCAGTTCTAATAATAAGCCTAGAGCTAGGCACGCCAGCCTCGCGTGCTACCCTTTGACCGGGGGTCAATGCCCTATGCCGCAGAACGCCCATACGCGTCGCTGGATTAGTACGATCCTTGATCCTGGGACTCTTATGGTACTGACATGGGATATGGAAATCATATTGTGATATGTCATGTAAGTACTTACGTGTTGTCACGTAGACGTTAGTTTGAATTGATAGCTATAGTTCGTTTTTTTTAGCATTAGAAAGAACTTGAAAGAAGGTAAGCGATCTTGGCATGTCTTTTAATTGAAAAACGCTTTTTAAAAATCAATAACCATTACTTATGAAAGCAGAAGAATATAAATGATCGTATTACATTCATAATTGTTACATATTTGCCTTACCTTATTTTTAAAATGTGTTTTTTAATTAAAAGACACATCAAGATTGTTTACCTTATTTCTAATGCTAAAAAAAACGAAGTATAGTTGCGTTGTATTTTATAATAATTGTTGATGTACTTACCTATTAGGTAAAATTATTTTTTTGCTTGTATGTCAATTCAATGTTGACGTGTAGAAGTGGTCTATTTGCTCAATAAATGTAGAAGTATACCATCACGCCTTTGCACGAATCTACCAAGATCGATTTTCAAAATCAAAAAATCAAAATCAAAATATACTTTATCATAGGCCTAGCAACAAGCTCTTATGAATCGTAATTAATCTTAATCTAATTATCAGAGCAATTTATTGATGTTAATATTATTCCATAATAAAATTGGATTATTATACATATCAAATTTAACACTAAGAATTTCACAAAAGGATCGTCAAACATTAAAAAAAATTGTATAAAAAAAATACTAGTCTAGAATTTCTAGAATAAAAATCTAAATGTCAAAAAAAAGCATAAATAACAAAAGAAGTAGATAGTATTACATCGGAATATCCATTTCCTCATCAATAATCAAATATACCTAATAAATAAATAATAATTTCGAATAACAATTAATCCCACGTTGTATCGTTTGCATCTACCCAACCCTGACCAACCTTAATTTCCCCGTAATTTGAATGCTCAAATCGCTTCAATTAATTCGATTCGATCAGGTAATTAATGGAAGTTCCTATGGATTTTTTTAACCATCAATTATACCTATAAATTAAACAACTGTGCTTATATAGCTTTTTAGCGGATGGTGCTGGGCCTAACATACGGCGTTGCATGAACAAAAGATTTCCTTTGGCAGGATTGGTCCTTAAGTGGAGCCACCGAGATTTTTGATGTAAGTTTTTAAGGGGGGGGGGGCTCTCAACTTGATCTAGATATCTATGTCATTTAAGCTACTAGGCCAAGTTTGGTATCGTTTTCGTATAAATCGGGGATGCCGAATTCATTTATGATATCATAATGACACCATTCCGAAGTAAAAAGACATAAAATATGAAAAAAATACTTTCACATTGCCCACTCATTTGCCGCATGGATAAGCTAAGCGCGACAGGCATATGTAGCCGTCTCTTTTCGCGTGGTCTTGCCTATTAATACCTATTAGCCCCTAAATGGGGCATTAGTCCTAATAAACGGTTGAACAACTGAGTCGTAGGTGTGGTTTAGCTACCATCCTCACTAATCCCTACCTACTATGTAATAAGTATGCGATGTCTGTCTGTCTTTCTGTCTGTTAACGCCCCTAATGCCCTTTAACGTTTTACTGCTTAACAGATTCAGATGAAAGGATAGGAATAATTAATAGGATGAGGATACGGTAGGGATATGTAGGCAACTTCTCACCTAACGGCTCGGCCACGACATTGCGCGACGGCGGCGGCGGCATTACCATAGGTGAGAACGATAGGTCTGATCGCTGCCTCGCTCCAACCTATGGTTGCCGCCACCGCCACCGCCAGTCGAGTCGCGCAAAGTGGTGGCCGAGCCGTAGAGGTCGAATCAATTCAAAGAATACAGGGTGTTTGGTACATCGTTTGCCAAATTAAAACGGCAGATAGGTTGAGTCATTTGCTATCTTCTCAAGCCTAGAAAATTTTGATTTGGTGCAAAAAAAAAATTTCTCTTCTATGACAGTTTTTCGTATATTTAAAATTTTACTTGCGTAGTAGTAAAAAAAACCATGGCCAATTTGTTTTTCTAGACATGAGAAGATAGCAAATGACTCAAGCTATCTGCCGTTTTAATTTGGCAAGCGATGTACCAAACACCCTGGTATAGCCTGTCTCAAATCTTACTTACACATCTCATATTAAATATGTCCAATATTTTGATCCAATGTCATTGCGTCTCACTGTTTCGTCTATCTCATACAGCAAAATGTGAGACAAAATACACTTTGGTTGGACTAAGAAATTGGACAGGTGGAATACCACCCTTAGGTACCACAAATTTCCTAAAAACATTGCTAGGAAACCAACCTAATCCCAGCTAGGTCTATAGTTTCTCCAGAATGGTTGTGTGGTTTAAGACTAGAGATGCAACGGATAGTTGTTTGGCCGGATACCGGATACCGGATATTCGGCCTGACCATCGGCCGAATATCCGGTATCCGGCCGCCGTATATTCTGCCAATGGACTTAGACCCTACATTTCGGTTTTTCAGGTGCGCATATTGCAGGTTTGACCTGTGTCCTAGCGAACGTTCGCGCGGACACATTTCTAGGTTCGAAATGAGTGCGCGTGCAAGTCAGTGGAATGTTTAAATTGTTTTAAAATAATAAACAAGTACGATTATGATCAAGACTGTTTCTTAAATCCAATTAGTTAATTTACTCTGCAATCAATACTATCCGGTATCCGGCCGGATAGTAGGACACTATCCGGTATCCGGCCGTTTATTAAAATCATGGCCGGATAGACCGAATGCCGGATAGTAACGGAATACCCTATTTAAGACACGTACAGTCGCCATTAAATATATCGGAGCGGCTAAGGTGCTCACAAATATCTGAACACGCCTCGACTGTCAGGGCGTTAGAGTGCGCGTTCAGATATTATGAACATCTTGGCCGCTCCGATATATCAGATGGCGACTGTACCCAGGCCGTACTGATGATTAAGGTCGTGTCTAACTGGATTTAGCAAATGAGACCATCGCCCTGGCGTCTAGAACCGGGGGAATCTAGTCAAGCCTAGGCTAAGACTGCCTTGAGAAGTATATCTGAACAATTAGCTTTTATTTCAGCCACATTGGCCCCACGAAAGACCAGTGATGGTTTCCAAGCTGACATTATGTAGGTGTAGGTACCTACCTGTTGCGTACCTACCTAAGTACCTACTTACCTATAAATTGTTGTGTTTTGCTATTGTTAGTTAGGTTAGTTAGTTAGGTGTTGTAGGTGTGTAGTAGGAAATAAAATGTATAAATGTTTTTCTAGTTATTAACGTTTTATTAGACCAAAACGAAGGTATAAAATACTTATTACGAATTATTTACGGCACAGGCGTACGAATTTTGTTAAAAGTATTATTGAAAACAGCGCCATCTGCACTTTACGGCAGAAACTAGAACAGCAACCCAAACTCCACGGAGGTTACAATCTACACTAAGTGCGCGGAACGTTCAGTGGTTTGTACATTTCGTAATAGATGGCGCTATCTGCAAAATTACACAGGTTTGATTTTAGCACTATTTCAAATTTGAATGGGAGTGAAGTTTTTAGAAAAAATAGGGTATTCAAAAAAATTACATATTTTATATTCATATTCATATTCATGCCGTGGAACGTCACATATCTTTACTATATCTAATCTAGTGCATCTCTATTTCCTTTCCCGAATCGCGCCGTAAGACTATCGAATCGAAAGCTGCAATCTTGATAAGTAACACGAAAAAACAAATTTTCATTTAATAAATTTCTAAGACGCAATGAAGTCCGTATCAAATTTTATTTTATTTTAAAATATCTATGTTTTGGAGAATCGTTCAAAATAAATTTAAAAAAGTATTTAAACAGTTTCTTGTCGAAAACTTAGTATCGAGGTGGACGGGCAGATCATACACTATGTTGACGAGTACATCTACTTGGGCCAGCTAGTCTCTTTCAGTAACAGGCAAGACAAGGAAGTTGAGCGCCGTGTTCAAAATGCCTGGAAGAGCTACTGGTCCATGAAGGAGCTGATGAATGGCGACCTTCCTATGTCACTGAAGCGCAAACTCGTTGACATGTGTATTCTGCCTGTTCTAACCTACGGCGCTCAAACTTGGTCACTCACAGAGATGACCTGCCACCAAGGATGGAGCTTAGCCACCAAGTGGATGCCGGTAGAGGGACGTGGCCGCGGTAGGCCCAAACGGAGATGTCGAGATGACCTGGACAGCTTCCTGAACAACTGGCCGGAGGAAGCACCAAATCGGGAGTCGTGGAGATTAAGGGGAGAGGCCTTTGCCCAGCAGTGGGACACTCAAATAGGCTATTAAAAAAAAAATATTGAACAGACTTAAAAAAAAATTAGGGGAAGGATTATTTATTTTACCTTATTTGCTTTAAAGATAATTACAAAATACCTTATTATTCCCACGTCTATAACTGAAATATACTCTATTCTAACCTCTATTAATGGAACCCTCTGTAAATGAGACAGAAATTTATTTGTACCTGGCTAACTGAGAGCCTGGGTAAGTGGAATACCTCTTTAAGTGAGATAAATCTGCTCGTCCCTTGAAGTCTCACTTATCCAGGTTTCACTGTATATATTATAAAAAAAAAAACAATTAAGTAATTAGCTAGGTATGTGGATTACGAGAACATCAATAGGTCCTTATAAATACGTCACAAAAGAAATGTAGACAATGATCAGGTAAACATTTAACGTAGCAAAACCGTGACGGTAACGTGACGACACAGAGCCGAACATTTCCGTCAAAGCTTTACGGGTGGCGGGAAACCCACAAGAAAGCTGATTGTGTGTGACGCAACGACACGTAACGACAACGTCACGGTAACATAACGACATCCTCCTCCTCCTTGCGTCGTTATCCTCAGTGATGAGGGTCGTGACCTGCCTTCTGAATCACCTTCTCTCTCACAATTTCTCTACAACACAACGTAACGACATACGTCTCCTATATTTCCGCCAAGGCTCTAGGGGTGGCGGGAAACCCACAAGAAAGCTAATTGTTTGTGACGCAACGACACGTAACTACAACGTGACGATAACGTAACGACATACGACTCGTACATTTCCACCAAGGCTCTAGGGGTGGCGGGAAACCCACAAGAAAGCTAATTGTGTGTGACGCAACGACACGTAACGACAACGTCACGGTAACATAACGACATACGACTCGTACATTTCCGCCAAGGCTCTAGGTGTGGCGGGAAACCCACAAGAAAGCTAATTGTGTGTGACGCAACGACACCTAACGACAACATGACGGTGACATAACGACAACGTGACGGCAACGTAACGACTACGTGACGGTAACGTAACGGCAACGTGACGGTAAAAAACGACATACGACTCGTACATTTCCGTCAAGGCTCTAGGGGTGGCGGGAATCCCACAAGAAGGCTAATTGAACGCGGCGCGCAATTGACGAATGGTTTCGTTTGACAGACTATGGATGAATAGACAACGTGAGTTGGCATTAGGGAGGGGTTATGGTCATATGTACCTACAGTCAGCAATATTCGCTTAGCACCTTTGCAAACAAACTTCTATCTATACAATGAAGTATTTGAACAAATTAAATTATTATTTTTTCTCGCTAGCTCGGTATCATCATGGGTATGATCCAGCTAGAAAGGTTCGAACCATACTGTTCTACCTTAGAGATGGCTAGGGGGCGCCACAAGCCTTCAGTAAAAAGTGCATATACTTGGAAAATTTGATTAATGTCTCTGTGATCCGGTGGCCGAGTGGTTCAGGCACCTGCCGCGATAGCAGAGGACGCTGGTTCGATTCCAGCCTGGGGCACTGGAGGCCTTGGTCACTTTTTCTTAGTATATGACATTTATTTCAGTTTATAAACTTCTATCTTATGCAGGGGGTCACTTTTCTCTGCAGCTGACTGTAGCTACTTATCCTTTCTACGATTTTTGCTGGAAGGGACAGAAAACGGTTTAAAGTTATTGTCCTGCTCAGCAAGATAGAACAAAGTTTCTGGCGAAGGAATAGTTGTAATAATCCCTTGAATGTGATGTGAAACATGTAAAAATAACATGTAAGTACCTAATTAAATATTTTGTGATGTTAAGATTTTTATTTTATAGGAAAAGTAAATTTATTCATGCCTAATGTCACTTTTACGTTAGATAGAGTAAGATATCTATTAGATGTGAATTGTATCTCTAAGTCATATCCACTGGAAATCGTTCAAGAGTATCGCCAGAATCGCGCAAATGTCAGGTTAGATCTTAAGCATATCGTTATCGTATCTTGGTGATGTCTAAAAGATATCTAATAGATGTCTATTTCAAAATCCGAATCGGGCCCTCTCTCGAGATATTTGTCGCCTTGCAACCGGGAAGATTTTTGAGAATAGGGGTGTTCAAAATGGACCCCTAACCCTACTGACCTACCTAACCTAACCTTACTGTGTTCAAAGTTAAAGAGAAAAACAAGATTTAGATATTTGTAAATAGTCCATATATTTACTTAGGTAGGTACCTAAGTAACTGCATACTTATTCCTCATATTTTTACGTGCCGTATCTACGCTATCTATGTCAGTGGTTTCGATAACTTCATCTGCTGCTAGGGTTGCCCCGTAATGTGTTCGGCGAAAATTTCTTTCAACCCTTTCCTTTTTACTAGTGTCAGCGCCACTTGCACCATTCCACTAACCCGGGGTTAACCGGTTAAACATGGAGTTACCATGGTTACCAGTACAATTTGACATTGAGTTAACGGTTTAATCGCTTAACCTTGGGTTAGTGGGATGACGCAAGTGGCCCTTAGACTAATAAAAGTCTGTAACAATTTTGATAGCTCACGCAGTGTAAGTGTTATTTTAAACGTCAAACTTCTACGAAATTATGACGTATAAAATAACACTTGCACTGCGTGTGTTATCAAAATCGTTGCAGACTTTTCTTGGTCTAACTCTACTAGTAGCAAAAAGTGACAATAATTAGGAGAGTGACTTTTAACGTCAGCAACCATCTTTTTATAAAAAGTGTAATGGCTCCTCTACACGATGGACCAATGCCGGCCACTCCAAGGGACGCATTTATGCGTTAGAGTTAAGTGATATTGCTATCTCATTCTACCGCATGGCTGCGTCCCTTGGAGTGGCCGGCGTTGGCCCATCGTGTAGAGGAGCCATAATATTCCAGCAACCAAACCAAGGGGTCATCGTACGATGCGTGTACGCAGCTGACATTTTTTAAAACTACCAAAAAAACCCTTTCAAACTATACAATTGGCCAACGAAAAATAGTATCTCGTACCTTTTAATAAGGTCGTAAGCACAACCTTTTAACCAATAATCCCTCAATTTATTTGACAAAACGTTTTTATAAATCCGTGACAATATGCGTTGAACAACTTTATACACCCCTATTGTACTTTTTATTTGAAAGCCAAAATAACGCATCTCTAAGAACTGTTATGCAATTCTGGACTGTAAACGTGTGCTATTTAAGCCGTGATTCGTATAATATCGGATAATAACTTAACCGAAAAAAAACTTATTCGAAAATTAAAAAATCTGGCAACTGATTTTCGTGGATCGCTATTTGGATCCAACCAATGATGTTTTCAGAAAGTAACACCCGTCTCGTAGTCAACAAGAAATGTTCTGACAAGACGTGTATTGGTTGCTAAAATAGAACCGTTTTTCCCCCGAAGGGTAAAAAACGGATATTTAGGTTCCTGCCGAAGCTTGAACCACATTATGAGATAACACCCTTGTAACTCAGCCCTAATCAAGCGAATTCATCAACTAGTAGCGCCATCTATCGCGCCATTCAAGTACTAATGTCGCCCGGTTGCCAGCGCTCGGCTGCTTTCTCTTCAGTACCACATAAGCCGGCAAGGCCCTTAGGTGTGGTTCAAGCTTCGGCAGGAACCTAAATATCCGTTTTTTACCCTTCGGGGGAAAAACGGTTCTATTTAGGTGTCCGTGCCTTCGCTTGAACCACATTATGAGACGTGTTTAAACCTCTGCCGGCGCTGGTCCGGGCGTACTGTGACTGATAATATTTATATCTATGCAAAAATCACATAATAAGAACGTGGGCTTGAAATTTATTCCATATAGATATACTAAATATTATATACTAAATATTATTATTAGATATTGTTTGCGTGAAACCTTAACTAGATTTTCCTTATTTGGAATTACCGATAGATGAGACAATTGTTAGCACTGACTGGCAACATAAGTTATCCGTTGCTACTATAAAATTACTTAACTTTTTATATAAAACAACTGTGTAATTATTAGTTGAAAAGTTGTCCCTAAAATCATAATTAAAGACATAAGAAGGTACTTGTAGGTCGTACAATTTTTAAGTGTAACCACTATCTGAAGTAGTAGCTCTGATGCATGTAACGTGAACCACATCGAGTGAGTTTTACACTAAACCCTTCCAAACTACCTCTGATGCTTTCCTTACAATAGCCCACTAGGTGATAAAAAGGTTTTGTTGTATGATGTAATGATATTACTACTACTTATCTACTGCTTACCACAAAAATAGCACTGTCGGCCCATCCACTGTTTAAAAATTTGTAACTAATTGGAAAAGCTTGGGTTCTCTCTGATTTATCGTATTTTCCAACAATTTAATGTAAATTGGTAAGTTGCATCATATGATAGGCCAGATGTAATGTTATATAGGTCTATGTGGACAAATAACCAAATGTTTGTAAGTATAGGTACCCACTAGAATACGACATTGTCATTATTTAGATATAAATAGTTATTGACTAGGTATACCAGGTTTATTTGTTAATGGGCTATCATTACATAAGGACAACATATTCCTTAAACAAACGTGTAAAAAAAAAATTATAAACTTGATGTACTTATTTGTGGAAGCCATTGAGATTTATTTCGAATCGAGTACTCCTCTGCCTGAAAGTAGCGTCAGAAAGTGAAGAAGAAAATACAACACTTCATGACTTGATGCATGCGTTGCTAACTAGTAACAACTCTCAGCAGTAGATAGTTTCAACTGAGCCGATAATACATCCTACCTTACTGATTAGTTTTAGGCGAGGGTTGCTTTAAAAACAACCATATTAATAGTAATTCATGAATAGATATTAATTCTTTTATGAAAAGGTAGGCCTCCTAGTTCTCCTACCTATTTCAAGTGTCAATTATGAATCACAGATAACTGGAAACATGTCAATTAAGCTGGTGCCGGGTCAACCAAGCTTTTATATTATATGCTTGTCAGTCATGCAAGCGAATGTATTTAACGAATGAACAAAATCACTGACACGCAGGTGACAATCGTATGAAGGCGATGATTATGAATCTAAAGTGATGCTGACAACTCCAGTTGTTGTGGATGACATCTCTCCATGATATTGTGCGTAGACTGAAGATCCGTCTACCATGTAGGATATTTTAGAAGATTTTTTAATCTTTGAATAATTCCAATGCCTTCAGCTATAATTTTTAGGCTAATTATAACAAAGGCTTGTAATTGTAGGTTGTTTAATGTTCACTCTTTCTGGTGGTAAGCTGATTCCCAAACTGAAGATTTTATGGTTCGCGCGCTGGTAATGGATTGTACGATGCTTTATTGTTAGACTTAGCACGATTTGTGAGTTTTTAATGCTTTCGTATACATACAATCTTCTATAAGAGTGTAAAAACCTCTTGACTGATGGTGGAAGACTCTTTGACTAAGAAAAGAGTACAACCTTTTCAAACCAATTGCGAAACTTTCGTAACACCCAGAAAAATTAAAACATTATTATTATTTGTATATGGTGAGAACCAATAAGTTCTTGGCATTATAGCATTGTAGTTGCACAAGCCACGGGTGTCTCATGATATCATCTAATCTCAAGTGCTGCGCCAGCAACGGCGCGCGCGGGCGATGCTGTGGCACAATTCCTGTCAAACCTTAACATGTGTAGACGCATTAATTACCAAATATTAATTTGATTACTTAATTTGTACTTTGAAGCCCCAATCCGCATTAGGCCAGCATGGGGACCCTAGCCCAAGCCCTCTCGCGAGTGAGAAGAGGCCTGTGCCCCGTAGTGGGACGTATATAGGCTGAATTATTATTATTAATAATTTGTAGGTACTTTGGTTAGAAATTTAGCAATACAAGGACGTTGTATGATATTTATTGGCTTTCGTGCAATTAAGTTGTGTATCAATTGATTTTAGACTGTTTTTATTGTCGTGAGGGAACCCTAGGGTTAATTAGGCATCATGATGCCCACAAATAAACAATTATTTGATGATCTTGGCCTCTCTGCGACATATTATATTTATGTCACTACCTTGACGTAATCATAGAATAAATAATAGTATGTACTGTAGGTACAGAAGGTTCACTCTCTAACAAAACGCGTCTATTACGACAGATTATGACCGCAAGGTGGCGCAAACGCGAGCAGGTGTCCGTTACATAGCGGCGCGCGGCAGCTACTAGTGCTAGACACCAAAATTGGTGTGGGCCGCATTTACTTGGAGCGACGCGACAAAATCGCGGAGTGAGCTACGCCTGACGTAACACTGATATATGTCTACAGATATCTCATATGCAATGATGTAAGCATATTATCATGAATATATAAATATATGAATTGTAGTTGTCTTCACAACTAATGCTGTAATTCTATTAGCAGCACATCTGCCCTTTAACCAAGACACGATGATTTTGTTGGGTACTACACCTGGAACTCTAATTGATTGCATTGACGATGATGTTTCCAATTACATGCCCTACGAGACTTGTTACAACAGTATGCTGTAAACCCTGGACTACTACCTTTCAGCTAAGCTTGTAGTACTTAGATCTGGCAATGCTGCAATGTCGGCAGAACTTGTGTTGATTTTCAGAGTAAATTGCAGGCTCTATTTAACCGGCGAACATATTTGTAGTCTTGATTCACTACCAGGATCACATTTCGCTTAGATCTTGCATTTTGCCTGAACCACCGTATGTTGTTATTCTTTATAAAATCATGTGAGTACTTCCTTATCTGCCAAGGAAGCCTCTCATCTGGAAATCGAAAGAAGGATATTTCTGGTCCGTGTTCTTTCAGAATCCGGTATCTGCTATCGGTGACTGCCTGCAAATATTTTCTACATATTACGGATAGTATGTACGTTTACGTACGTTGTACATTTGTATGTATATTGGCTTGCTCCGCAGTCCACTTGGTTTCAAAGTTTCTGAAGTGACTTCATTTTAAGTTATCTATTTGGAAAAATTAAACAATCATCGTTTAGATGTAGGTAAAGCCGTGGACCGTGGCTGTTGATTCGACAGTTTAGTCCCTTAGTCGGCTTCACCTCTAATTCAATACGCGATTTTTCGAAACAGAATCAGTAACTCCACTCTAACTAAACTACCGAAAAATCTTTTCATTAATTCTTTATTTATTTGCATAATTTGAAGGGGTGCTTCATCGTCTACATAGGCATAACATTTACCACTATAGAAGCCGATGTTTCACGTCCTATTTAACAATCATGGGTAACTATGCGGATTGCTGTACTAAATTAATATTGTACTATATAGGGTCCTTTTAGACATTATGTAAAAGCACCTCCTACAAATGCCGTCTGTTTCCGATAGTTATATCACCAGTAGGAGTTCATTTCCTTTGAAATTGAACTATGTAACGTTTACGGTCAACGTTTTATGATGCATGATTGTTATACCGACGGCGCAGGTTGATTGACAAACCGCTGCTTAGATACTCTTCCGAAGTGGAGCTTGTTGCTTACAGCATTAAAAATGCCTTTGTCAGTTCGGTCTCATGGACGGAATGCGATCCTGCCCCTGTGTTTTCTAGGTATTACTCTTAGTTCAGTGGTCTCAGTTTCACAGCTACATAGTAGACGATTTAACCTAAGTAAAAGATTTATCTGTGACAGGTCGCAATTTTTTAGCTAATTGTCAATATTTAGAGATGCTTCAGTATTCCCAAAGACACTATTAAGTCGCATAGTCATTCATCATTTAAGAGAGGGATTTAGTGCGACGATTATACAGTCATATATATCATTAACTCTTTATTTATTTTCAGGTTTAGAGCCGCAATAAAGAGATATCCTTTGTAAGCCTATGACAGAGCCGTTAATGAATTGGCATTATACGTGTATTGGTATTCCTATTTAGAAGCGAGAGCTTTAGTCTTCTTTCCTTCTTTAAAGCTAACGTCAATTTTTCTTCCCTCCCCCTCTCTCCTTTTGGTATAGGATCTAGTTGGGCAAAGTATAACACACGGTTTTTCACTTTGTACTCTTCCCTTTTCACAGTTTCTTAACTGCTATTTTCCATGGCCAGTTAGTCATTCAGTTTAGGATCCTCAGAATGTATATTTTTGGTTTGTTTGGTATCTCACGGCAATTGAGATGGCAGTTATCGACCAAGACCAACATTTGTACACGACCAAGACGGAAACCTGCCTTTTTCCCCGGCAGGTTGAAACAATTACTGTAACTACATTTCGTTATCAATTTCGCGCCAAACCCGCCAATAGAAATTCTGCTGCTCGTCGTTCTAAAAGGTGACACACCATTTGGTCAGCTACAATGATGATGACGCCCACTGACTGGGTCGCACATTGGTTCATGACCATGCAGACCTTAAATGCGAGTCCGGCCGTGCAGACATCGAACGATAAAGCGACCAATAAGACGTCCGCTACCGTATTAGTGGTAGACCATGAGACTGATGTCATTTCAATTTCAATGTCTTTTCAGAGGACGATGCGATATCGTCTCATAGGACGACGCATTAATGTCTCACGATACGACAAAATGTAGTTTTATGGAACAACGCAATGTAGTCCAATAGCCCATAGGACGCAATATCCTCTTACGGGACGACCACAAGATGGTGAAATGTCTTCTCACATGATGACATAACTCATCGCGATGCCTGTCGTATCACAGGATGACGCCTTATTGTTTACAGGACGACGCTTGATGTCCCACAGGACAATGTCATGTCAACTCACGGGACTATGCTATGTCGTCTTACGCAACGACGCTTGTCGTCCAACGGGACGACGCCATGTGCCATTTATACCCGTAGGTATTCTGTTTATGATGATGGCTATAGGAGCTCACTTAGTCTCATCGCTGGGCCACGGGCACTGAGCGGAATGTCACAAGGTCTTTTAACGAGACGATGCTCGTTGTCTTGCAAGACGCTGCCATGTCGTCTGTCAGGACGATCACGGGACGACGCCATGTCATCTTGCGGGACGACGCCTTGTCGTCTCACGGGACGACGCCATGTCGTCTCACGGGACGACGCCATGTCGTCTCACGGGACGACGCCTTGTCGTCTCACGGGACGACGCCTTGTCGTCTCACGGGACGACGCCATGTCGTCTCACGGGACGACGCCATGTCGTCTCACGGGACGACGCCATGTCGTCTCACGGGACGACGCCTTGTCGTCTCACGAGACACGAGACGACGCCTTGTCGTCTCACGAGACACGAGACGATGCTTGTCGTCTCACGGGACGACGCCATGTCGTCTCACGGGACGACGCTTGTTGTCCCACAGGACAAGGCCATGAGGCGTAAGTACCCGTGTACTTTTTATGATGGTGCCTGTAGGAAGGTCACTGCGTCTCGTCGCTGGGCCATGGGCACCGAGCGGAATGTCACGAAGTCGGAGATTTTCAAAATATTTTTTCGATTTAAATTTCTCGATCTTTTTAAACTTGCTTTGTAAACGTGTTGCTCGGCTGAGTTACAAAAGCGTACTGAAGAGAAAGCAGCCGAGCGCTGGCAACCGGGCGACATTAGTACTTGAATGGCGCGATAGATGGCGCTACTAGTTGATGAATTCGCTTGATTAGGGCTGAGTTACAAGGGTGTTATCTCATAATGTGGTTCAAGCGAAGGCACGGACACCTAAATAACATTATATTAGGTACCTATACAATAATATAAAAACCGGCCAAGTGCGAGTCGGACTCGCGCACGAAGGATTACGTACCATTACGCAAAAAAGGCAAAACATCACGTTTTAAATTTAAAATTTTTACCCAAACCTATGTTTGCATACCACTACTCGTATGCCTTTGGTTCACACAGATCACAGAAAGTTGGTCTGTGGCTCAGTTTAGACCGCACCATCGTTACTACTGCAGAATTGTTGCAAGAAATGTCAACTTTATGTACATTTTTAGACACCTAAGGGTAACATTACATTTCTGACCGCAGCTGCACTACTAGTACAAATGGCGTCGGTTTTATTGTCAATTTGCATAGTAAAATCAATGGCAGTGCTGCTGTCGTTGAAAATGGACTGTCACCTTTACACTTTCTAGTTTTCCTCCCGAAAATTTTCGGCCAATTCTCCCCGCGCGAACCCCCATGCCTAGAGGCTGGCTCAGTGTGGCCGCATCCGCCGCGCGCGCCGCCCGTCCCGACCCCGCCGTGTGTTCCCGCCTTAATTACTGCAAACAATGGTAACACGTCAGTAGTTTTTGCACGACACACGGATTGGTCCTGAGGTGAGTGCGATTACAATTTTCAATGTCAGTGGCGCTTTAGTGTTAAGCATTTTTACTGCGGATTTTCGCGAAACTAGCGCGTTTTCTGAAATTGAAAAAATTCGTTAGTTTTTTTGGTACAGATTTTTAGGAGCGAGTACATAGGCTTGCGGGTTTTCGTGGAAATAGTTCTGAAATGGAAAAATTGTGTTTTTCTGTCAGATGGAAATGGAATTGCGCTTCAGATGACTGTTATAAGTTATGAAAATATTGCGTCTAATGTATAAGTATATGTCTCTATGTATACCGGTAAAATGATACTTGTTTATGTATTTGATTAGGTACCTACTATGTGTATGGTAACCATGATTAAGAAATGATGAGAAATTACATTTGAACACCTTTTTTTTGCCAAACGCAAAAAAGAGGGGTGTTTATATGTTTGTATGGTGTGGTATCGTAGCTCTCAAACGGATGGACCGATTTCGATGCGTTTTTTTTTACGTCAAAGCGAGTTTTCTTGCGGTGATTCTTAGCTACGAGTATTTGTTAAAAAACAATGCAGCAGTTTGAAAAGTATCAGCTCTTTTCCAAAATTATATTGTAAGGTATTTTTGGTATAAATTGGAATTTTTATTTAATAGTTATGGTTTCATTTATTAAAAAAAATATGTTATTACTACGTAATAATATGAGCGGGGTGTGAACGAGTTTATGCTTGGATTTGCTTAAAAATAACTAATGTTATTTTGTTTTCAGAATTAACTGGTATTCTTATGTTTCTCATACAATTGAATATGATTAATATATAAATAAGTAACATAAATACACATAAATACACATATAGTGCCTTTTAGGCTTAAGTCTATAAATATTAAAATAAATATGCACTCCTTTATTTTAGATAAATTTTATCCATAAAATTGTTAGTTTGGCTTACGGCTACGTTAGTTAACTATAACATTATTTATTTATTTATAAATATGATAACGTATTTTGTAATAGCTCTCTTCAATTATCTAATAGCTTAATAAAAAGAGACGTGTCTCTTTAATGTAGAAATTGTAGAACAACGAAATTATAACAGGTACTTTTGAACGCGAACTGTAGATTATTTCTATTTGGAAAAGTATTCCAGGGTGGCTGATACTTTAGGCTCGTTATTTCATACTACTAAATTAATGCTGACTGTTTAAACAAAATAGTGACAATACAGTCATGCATTTTTAAGGTACAGTTCATGCAATAATATCTTGCAGAAAAACACGCGCAAAAAGATCTGCCTTATTTGTAGAGCCATAAAAATATGATTATCTATTATTGCGCGCTTCGTTGTATATTATATTTATACTCACTGTTTTTGCCGATGAGTTTCTGAAGTGTATAAATAGTTATGATATTGACTGTACGTGCTAGAGATAGGCCTGTAGAATATACAGGGTGTTTATTTCAAATGCCTAGTTTTTTTCCCAAAAACACCTACTTAAAAACGAGTGTACCTACAGATTCCAAAACTATCGGCAACGAGCTTTTGACATCCTGCTATTTCAGGCGTCCGTAGGCTACGGGAACAACTTTCCATGGACAGTGAGGTAAAATCAGAACCTATAAGACATGGCTGGCTGTTTATAAAATTAAAATAAGTGTACCAAGAATTTCATAAGACTTTCATATCCTGCAGGAAATTAAAACCTGTGAAAAACCGGAAGTCGTTTCTCACCGGAAATGAATAGGATAATTATAAGACCGCCTTTTGTCTGTCTTCATTAACTTCGATCAATTGCTTTTTCATTATTTTTACTTCTAAAATGTTACTTGTCAAGTCAGACTGACAATAAATAAATAAATTCTAGGAAAATTTTATACAGAATAGACCTAGTCTCACAGTAAGCTCAAAAAGGCTTGCGTTGTGGATACTAGACGACGATATATGTAATGAATAGTTATAAATGTATAAATACTTATACACATAGAAAGTTTCAATATCACAGGAACAAATACTTGTGATAAATAAACATACAATACCCCGGGTACCTCCTGGTTCCGTAGACCTATAATGTGTTATTTTGTCTCAATTTTTTCTTGATTGCCCCGTTTGAAGAAAACCCTGTATACGAACCGCACATTAGAGCTAGAGCAGCCACATTCGCGGCTTCACATGTTTATGTGTTTTGCGTACAGTTTTACTGTTTATCGTCGTATGCGGCTTTTTTTAAACGCGTGTTTATTTCACACGCTATCCCGCATTTCGTACGTTTAACGTGCTAAACCTAAACTGTTTTAACGGTCTTTAATACATGTTACATACTTACATCGGAATATTCGGGGCAAAATTAAATCATACGTATGGAGTTCCTATATGGATGTCATCTCTCGTAAACATAACAGTGATCCATATTTTCATATTTTGTTTGTAATTTGAAAGTATGACTTCTGAAACTTTTCAAATCTTTATTTAAAATACATACCTAAATATAATATGCTTCGTGTAAATTTTATCGTCAACCCCAAAATAATGTTTACACAAAATAAATAAGCAAAGACTAATTTTTGGGAAACGTATCTAGATAATTGAGTTTGTCGATATGAGAAGCCTTGTGAGTAATGTGAGTATCCCCTGATTAATTAAATAATTTATAATTTTATTATCTAAAAAATATTATTCCAAACTGGCTACAATTTTAATAAACATAGATAACAGCTTCGTTATCTATTACCAAAATCGTAATAACAGGAACACACAACCAATCCCACATACACAAAAGTTTAATAAAAAATAAAGTAACCCAACGTATTTATAACGTATTAACGTATACGTATACGTTTAGTAACAATCAATCAATCAATCAATCAATCGTTTATTGATAACAAGCGTTACACGTCATTTAACATTTTCTGTTTAGCACACTTTACATTACAATTATAAATATACATAAATATGTCGTCATTCATTTAGAAATTAAATTACATTAAACTAAAAACTAACGTATTTAGGCCTCGTCTGCGATCTAGTATAGAGGGCTATTGCCAAAGTAAATTTTGTAGTCACGGGACATTTACTGCCATCTATCGACACACGATTAAAACTTAAAATAAAATTGAAAATGTATAAATTAATCAAAATAATTATGTTTACGAATAAATGATTTTTAATTTTTATTGTTCCATACTGAACCATGTTCTTTCACTGATATGTGTTATAATTGTTAAATATCAAAAGGTGTCGCCAACGCCATCTAGCCGAGAATAGGCCAAAGGTATATGGCGCCATCTATTCGAGAATGACTTTTGCTTGATTTCCGAGGCACGTTTTTTTCTTAGACTTTATTTATCTTATACGGAGTTATATATATCTCTGATAGAGACGAGTGGAGCAAGAGGGGGGAGGCCTTTGCCCAGCAGTGGGACACAATGGGCTCTGAATAATAATAATAACGTATTTATTAAATAGAATATCGCACAATAGATCCATTAAACTGCACCCCATTCGATCAAACATCGGCTGGTATGTACATCTAAACATTCCATAAAATAATATTGTACTGTGAAAGCTGATTGACATTGAATTGACATTGATAGACAGCAAATAAGTTATTATTTTATCAATAAAAAAACTTTACAGAAATTTCATGTCGTCAAAGGTTTTACATAAATAAATAAATACTTACGTGGGTCACTCGATAAGTTTTGAGATACAGAAAAACTATTCAAGATATTAAGTACTATTTATTTTACATTTTTTCAGAATACTCTATCATTCTCTATACCATTACCAAGTTTAATTTGTCTAAACCAACTTTAAAAACATTTTTGCCAGTCTTGATCCGTTAGGGCAAAAATCGCAAAGCTGCGGTATGAAAGAGGTTTGTCAAACACAAACTTAGCGGTCAAACTTATAACAACCCTATTTTTGCGTCGGGGGTTAAAATTACCAAGTGTGTTGTTTATATAAGACTAATATATGATGTTTATTATATAATTTGTTTTCGATACTGCCTCTGTTCTAATACGCCACTGATCTAAGCTAATTGGCTAGCCGCTAGCCAAGGACTGAAAAACCGCAAAAGACCGGTAACCTAAAATAAAGGTATCAATTGAGTAGGTATCCACCAGTAATGGTACCCGAATAAAACGGCAAAATACTAGTACCTAAAATAAAGGTATCAATTGAATAGGTATCCAACAGAAACGGTACCCGAATCAAACGGCAAAATAGCAGTACCTAAAAAAAAGGTATCAATAGAATAGGTAATATCCAACAGTAAGTGTACCCAAATAAAACGGCAAAATACCAGTATCTAATATAAAGGTATCAATTGAAAAGGTATCAAATAGTAACGGTACCCGAATAAATAAAATTCAAACGGTACCGTTAAGGCTAACGGTCTTCAGTAGGTAAAGGACCTTATGCCTTTTGTAATAAGGTCTTTGTTGTTTTATAGCTTTTAGGACTGCGGACTTAGAAAATGATAACTGTTTTGGAATCCAACATGTCTGCCGTGCACTTTGACATAAAAGTCGACATAGGAGTGCCGAGTCATCATTTTTGAATTCTGCACGCCCTAAAACCTATGAAACGACACACATGATGACTTTTATGACAAAGTGCACGTCAGACATCTTGGATTCCAAAATTGTCATCATTTTTGAATTCTGCACGCCCTAAAACCTATAAAACGACACACATGATGACTTTTATGACAAAGTGCACGTCAGACATCTTGGATTCCAAAATTGTCATCATTTTTGAATTCTACACTCCCTGAAATCTATAAAACGACACCCATGATGACTTTTATGTCAAAGTGCACGTCAGACATCTTGGATTCCAAAATTGTCATCATTTTTTAATTCTGCACTCCCTGAAACCTATAAAACGACACCCATGATGACTTTTATGTCAATGATGATGATGATGATGATGATGATGACAATATAATTCACAAACAATCACATTGGGATCCGTGTACCTAGTGAAAAGTGAGAGGGAGACACGCGTTACCTCCCGCTCTCGCGAGTGACCGCGTTGAATTGAGGTATCAGATCAAACGCTATAAGGTTTTTTTATTTAAGGGTACCGTTTGGACGGAAGCCTACATTTAACGGTACCGTTTGGGCTAAAGCTTATTTGGATACCTAAAGTATTGATATCAATATGGAATGCTAGTTTAACGGTCGTGTACCTATAAAAAAACACCTAAAGGTACTTTTATTTAACGGTACCGTTTGAACGGAAGCTTGTTTGGATACGGGTACCGATTGATATTGGTACCGAAATGGTACTTTTAACGGTCGGGTACCTTTAAAAAGACCGGTCAAAACCGTTTTTAACGGTACCTTTTCAGTCCCTGCCGCTAGCTAATCCATGAGTCACCGAAGCAATCTCATTAGTCCCCCAGGACCAAATCAGGCTCAAACTATTAGATAACCTACTAATAAAACCTCTATCAGTCTCCCTAAGGCAAACTACACAATACTCGTACTTTAGATAGTTTTTAATAGCAACAGTTTTAAATTCGCTAATACAGTATCTTAACTAGCCATTTTATTAAGTTAATTACTTAACCAACACTACTTAGGGAGCCAGTGACTCACGAAGGCAATCTCATTAGTCCCTCAGGACCAAATCTGGCTCAAACGATAAGATAGCCAACTAATAAAATTGCTCTATAAGTCTCCCTAAGGCAAACTACAAAGCACAATACTTTAGATGCTTTTTAATAGCAACAGTTTATACGAAAACAGTATTTTAAGTACGATTTTTAGAGTAATAAAAACGGTTTAACACAAGATAGGATTACGGAGAGAATAGGGAATATGAAAATGTATCTAAGGTTGCTGCTAATAATTTTGCTAGACCGGAATTGACATAACAATATGATTATGGTCTCTACCAATCTTCTTAATTTACTTTTTAAGGATTGCAAAAGAAGCTGAGATGATTGTGATATTGTGAATGACATTAAGTTTGCGTCCATATTATATTCTAGTTAGTCTAATTCAGTCACTAAAACGGTGTAAATATCCCAAATAATACTTACACCAAACTGTTTTTTGATGCATCATAATAACTTAACAACTGTGTCATATAAAAGGAATGTCAGTAACATTTACAGTTAAAATAGTGGATGATGCTGACTTTGCTTTTATATTACTCAAAAAAGACCAGCTTTAAAAAAGGCCAAATATTTTTTGTACAAACAGCAACACTCTTCACTGTCCATCGGTGGACCTTATGCCTTTTTAATAAGGTTTACGAACTGTTAGTTAACAGTGTGGGCGATGGAAAAGAGTACCTTGCACGTGCAGATACTATACTGCTTTAGCTCCTTATACTGTGTTATCTGTGCCCCTCGTAGTTGCCCCCTTAGTTGGCTCTATTCTATTCTATTGTTATCAAGGGCCCTTCCCTTTGGAATCGTGACTATGACAAAGGGGTAGCCGTAGACAACGTGAATCATACCCAAATCGACTTATATTAATAGCTTTGTCAAGGCGTTTACGTCATTATGGAAATATGTAACAACAAAATCAGAAGTAACGTATTTTGGTAACCAGATGGATTAAGTTTAATAGCTTTATTAAGGCGTATTCGTCATTCTGGATACATGGAGACAAGATCAGAAAGTAACGTATTTTTGGGGTGACAATATGGTGTGATAATTAGGACGGATGGTAAGAGTTGAGATTTAATGACATTCACAATAGTAAAGTACAGTTGGTCGGTAGCAAAGGCATTTGTATTACGGGGTCAGTTGGACTGGTATGGTAATAGAAGGAACAAGATTATGATGTAATAGAAATTGCTTAGGGAGTCGTTTGAAAAGTTAAATTATGGACAAGAATATTCTTACTTACAGAGATCTCTACTCATTTATAAAACTCGTTGAAGCGTGATAAAATACTATCATAAAAGGTACCTAATATTTTGACACAACAAAAATTGCTGGAGTTGTGCTTTAATTAGGTAAGGTAAACGTACTAGTTAGTATTTTGCAATAGCTAGGTAGTTATTGCAAAAAACATGACAACATTTAGGAGTTCCAAGCGTGCCTATAAAGAACTCGCAACTCATAAAAACTGGATTGGAAAACTCACAGACAAACAAGGTGAAACCAAAACAAGAGAAGACATCATCAAGCGAGCTACTACCTTCTACCAAGAACTATATAAAAAACCATCAATAGAAACAGAAATTGAAGACCAACAAAAAACTATAGTAGAAGTAGAAACAGCAGTCGAGGCAATAAGTGAGAGGGAAACAGTGAGACACATAAAGAAACTCAAGCCCGAAAAAAGCCCAGGTCCTGATAACCTAACAAATGAGTGTCTAAAAATTGGAGCACCGATGTTGGCTACACACTTAACTTCACTTTTTAATATGGCACTAGAATCAGAACAAATTCCAACCCAATGGTGTCAGTCACACATTATACTGTTGTACAAAAAAGGCAACCCACTGGACATTGGAAACTATAGACCCATTAGCCTGCTTTCAACAACATACAAACTTTTTGCATCAATACTATTAAGCAGACTAACACCGAATATTGAAAAAAACCAAGCAATCGAACAAGCAGGGTTCAGACCGGGCTACTCTACAAACGACCACATACAGGCTACAGAACAAATAATAGAAAAATATAAAGAATTCAACAAACCGCTGTATGTGGCGTTTGTAGACTATACCAAAGCATTCGACAGCATAATACACTCGTCAATCTGGAGAGCATTAAGGAAAAATAATATAAACGAAAAGTACATAACAGTTATAAAGAATATATATTCTAAAAGTGTGAGCAGAGTCAAACTTGAACGAGAGGGAGATGAAATTATAATAGGACGGGGCCTGAGGCAAGGTGACCTTTCACCCAAATTATTTATAGCTGTTTTAGAAGATATTTTCCAGAATATAGACTGGAAAAATGAGGGGCTGTGGGTGAACAATAGAAGACTCACGCACTTGAGATTTGCAGACGATATAGTCCTTTTTAGTGAAACAGCTTCGGGAATAAAAAATATGCTGCAAACCCTAAACACAGAAAGTCAGAAAATAGGACTACAGATGAATGCCACAAAAACAAAAGTGATGACTAATAGCTACCAACAACCAATAAAAATAGAAGAAAGAAAAATAGATTACGTTCAAGAGTACATATATTTGGGAAAACTCATATCATTTAACAAAAATAGTAACGAAAACGAAATAGACAGAAGAATTAACGTAGCGTGGACTAAATATTGGGCTCAAAAAGAAATTCTAAAAGGCAACTACAGTTTGAAACTTAAGAAAATAATAATGGACTCCTGCATCCTACCCAGCCTCACTTATTCGAGTCAAACATGGGTGTACACCAAGAGGGTAAAGAGCAAAATTCTCGCTTGCCAACATGCAATGGAAAGGAGCATCTTGAAGTTAAGGAGAATCCAGAAAACAAGAAATGAAGAAATAAGGAAGAAAACTAAGCTGACAGATGCCCTTCAACATGCACTATCCCAGAAATGGAAATGGGCAGGACATTTGGCGAGATACCGAGACAAGAGATGGACTCTCCATGCAACCAGATGGCCAGGCCCCACGGGAAAGAGAAAGGCAGGAAAACCATGAAAAAGATGGGCTGACGACATTGTGGAGGCAGCGGGAAGGGACTGGATGGAAACCGCACAAAATAGATTAAAATAGCAAAGCTTGGAGGAGGCCTTTACCCAAACAGGGACCACAAAAAAATAAAAGAAATATATATAGTTTGAAATGAAAAATGTAAATTGTGGAAAAGAAAAGGCTATATAATATAATATTAAAAACGAACTAGTGCTCGACCAGCTAATGCCCAATAGATGACACCTTGCTGTCACCTTTATTGACAATGACTTAAGTTTCAAGATGACATGTACTGGGACCGCGTCGACCACCAGTACGTTTAAGGTAACATAGCTTACGTTACATGCAGTGTTTTGAATATATCACCCGCGTAATCGCCATTAAAGATTTATCGGTGTGGTCAGACTAACCACAAATATCTGAACATATCTATGATCAAGATGTGTATACATATTTACAATTTAGTTATTTTTGAGCACCTTGGCCGCTCCAATATATCTGATGGCGAAAGCACGTAATAAATTCCGCTCCACTTCTTAGAACATTAATAACATTTTTCATTACATTTCAAATTAAAAACGAAAAAGATGGAAACATCAGCGGCAAGCAAATTATGTAACAATGGCAGGACTATTTGTCAAATCAACATTCAAATTATCATAATTGGATAATCGCTCCAGGCGCCTTTGTTTTCCTACTGTGACGAGTTTGCTGAACAAAAGCGTAAGAAAAACTGTTTTTTACCCGATTGAGTGGACAAGTGGGGGTAATGTTTTTCAATAATTACGTTTGTGGGTGTGTCTGTTTCTTTGTAGCCCAGTAACAGTAAATACAAAACAACAGTTACGCAAAACGTTAAATTATTATACATTTTATTTATTTATTTTATTCTTATTAGATATTTTTACATTGCAAGAATCCTACAAACTTTTCATTCGGAACTCAGTTTATAAATAGGCCTTTTATTGCCCAAATAAGCGCCGATTATATTTTTATTAGAGCGTATGAACGACGTTTTAGGGCCAGTTGCACCAACCGACCATTCTTAATAGACTGCATGATCAACATCACTGAACAGAGAACTATGAAAATTACCATTATAATAAATTTTGCGAACGCTTTAATGGTGACAGACAATTTTGTGCAACCGACCCTTAGTCTACAATCGGTAAAAAGTTAAATCGAACAAAACTTTATGTTTACCCCGAGCCAAAAGTAAACAAAGTTTGTGGTGGGGGGATGATATGATACCTACTTATTCCCCAGTGATCATTTACAGATGGTGAGATTGTAGCGGGTAGGCGAATTATCCCTCCGAGTGCGATTTAGTCGATTTTGTAGGTACTAGAACTTATATATAGTAGGTACTTATGATAATAATTATGATGAAGAATATTCCATGAGCCCATTTCAGAATATTTACCAAATTGTCTTGGTTTTGATACGACCCTGAAAATCGTCTTGGTGATTGACGCTACTCACGCACGACTTTCACTTCATTTCGGTATCGTCTTGGGTCGTCCCATTCGTTTTTCGTCAAGTTCTTAAATTAGTCCTATTCTGCTTTCGTCACTCATTCTACATTCGTCACAATCGTCGGTGGCTTTCAATGTAGAATGAGTGACGAAAGCAGAATAGGACTAATTTAAGAACTTGACGTAAAACGAATGGGACGACCCAAGACGATACCGAAATGAAGTGAGCGAAATTTTAATATTTATATTTTCTCTTCTCGCGAGTGTACCTTTGAACCTTCATTGCGTTCCAAAGCAGGTTAGTCCATAGAGGGCAAGAAATTTGTAAGTCAATGAGTGTCTGGAGCGAGCAATTTAGCGAGGGAACGTCACTCGGACGAGGACGGCCGGACAGACTAGTTTTGAGTAGTTTTTCATGGCTGCTATTTAACTGAGCACCAGATTTAATAAAATTTAATACCAAAAAAATCTACTTTACCACCCTAAAATAATGAATGATCACCAAAATTATAACACCATTTTAATGTGAAATGATTACCAATTTTATTACATTTTACTATCCTATTAAAGGAAATGACACCAAATTAATCATTATTAACCCAAAAATTGTAAATAATTACCAAATTTCAAACCCCAATTTAATGTCAATTGATAACCAAATTTTTACATCGTGCTATCCTATTAAATAAAATGACACCAAAATAATCATTGTAAACCCAAAAATAGTAAATGACCACCAAAATTAGAACTCCATTTTAATGTAAAATTATAACCAAATTTTTAAATCTTGCTATCCTATTAAAGCAAAGCAAAATTTTCTAGTAGCATTTCGTTTCTGTATGGGTTGCAGTTCAAACCCAACCTAACCCACTTTTCTAGTAGCATTTCGTTTCTGTAAGGTTCGCAGTTCAAACCTAACCTAACCCACTTTTCTAGTAGCATTTCTTATCTGGAAGGGTCGCAGTTCAAACCTAACCTAACCCACTTTTCTAGTAGAATTTCGTTTCTGTGTGGGTCGGAGTTCAAACCTAACCTAACCCACTTTTCTAGTAGCATTTCGTTTCTGTAAGGGTCGCAGTTCAAACCTAACCTAACCCACTTTTCTAGTAGCATTTCTTTTCTGTAAGGGTCGCAGTTCAAACCTAACCTAACCCAGTTTTCTAGTAGCAATTCGTTTCTGTAAGGGTCGCAGTGTTAACCTAGCCCACTTAACTGATAGCAGTACAAACCTAACCTAACATACTTTTCTAGTAGCATTTCAGTATGCCTACCTAAGTTATGCGGTGCGGGGTACGAGGGTTGAGCGGGAGGGGCTAGTAATTTTGGCATCATTTTACTTTATTTGGTAATATGTATAAATTTTTTGGTATCATAGTGGTTTATTTAGGTGAAAATATCGCATTTATTTGGTCTTCAAGATTTGGTGATCATTAATGATTTTTGGTAATCATTCAATATATTTGGTATTCGAATACAATTTGAAGTGCAGTCGTAATTAAAATGGTGGTACATTTGTAATTTTAGGCCTTATTTTTTTGGTGTTCAGTAATTTTTTTTGGTAAGCATGATTTTTTTATTTAGGGTACCAAAGTATTTTTTGGTGGTCATTATATTTGTAGCCGTTTTTCATTATATAACTTAAGTGACATGAATCTGGCGCTAAAAAGCCGCTCCCACACAATCGAAGTCACGCTCTTGATTTAAAAACATACTTACTAAAATTAATATTGAAGAGCGATAAGTACTAAATTTAGATTTTCACGGTTAGGTAGACCCCAAAATATGGTCAGTGTTTACAAAGCCTAAGCCACCCTGTATATATACCTACCCCGTAACAATAAAGCCACATCAAAGATTAAACCAAACCAATGAACTTGAAACCTTCTTAGAAATATTTCAGGGGGGTCAAAAGGACTCGCCCTTCTACCATGTTTACGTTCGATCACTTGGAAATTCTTAGAAAAGCCTTCTTGGCGAAATAATACCTTTGTTATTATATATTGAGTTGACGGCTCATTTCAATAATAACCGATGTACGAGTATGAGAAAAAATTGAGTAGTGAAAACATAATGAAGGTATAGGTAGGTACTGAGAATGGAGAGCTTAGACTACAAACATGTAAATAACTAAATACTTGCCAACGTGTACATACCCCATTTTTTAGCATTAGGAAATAATAAACGATCGTGACGTGTCTTTTTTAACCGACTTCCAAATCCCAAAGGAGGAGGTTATCAATTCGGTTGTATGTTTTTTTTTATTTTTATTTTTTTTATTTTTTTTATTTTTTATGTTTGTTACTCCATATCTCCGTCATTACTGGACCGATTTTGAAAATTATTTTTTTGATTGTATGTATATGCATACAGATTGGTCCCGTTTTTGTCAAAATCTAGTTCTGATGATGGGATCCATGAGGAATCGACGGAACTCCTCAAATCTTAAAGGCATACATATGGTGATTTTTGTGTTTTTATCAACAAATCAAGCATATACATTCAAAAACGTGATATTTGATGAAGTGGAACTGCTGATGATGATCAGAACGGAACTCTTCAACGACGCATAGTTCACCTTTGGCGATTTGTCCTCTTCGTTATGTTTGTTAAGCAAGTTAAGTTTTTAAGCCACATTTTTATCAAGCTCGAGTTCTGATGATGGGATCCATGAGGAATCAAGGGAACTCCTCAAATCTTAAAGGCATGCGTATAGAGATTTTTGTATTTACATCAGAAAATCAAGCATTTTCATTAAAAACTGTTGCATTTGATGAAGTGGAACTGCTGATGATGATCAGAACAGAACTCTTCAACGACGCATAGTTCACGGTTGGCGATTTGTCCTCGTCGTTATGTTTGTTAAGCAAGTTAAGTTTTTAAGCCACATTTTTGTCAAGCTCGAGTTCTGATGATGGGATCCATGAGGAATCAAGGGAACTCCTCAAATCTTAAAGGCATGCGTATAGAGATTTTTGTATTTACATCAGAAAATCAAGCATTTTCATTAAAAACTGTTGCATTTGATGAAGTGGAACTGCTGATGATGATCAGAACAGAACTCTTAAACGACGCATAGTTCACGTTTGGCGATTTTTCCTTTTCGTTATGTTCGTTAAGCAAGTTAAGTTTTTAAGCCACATTTTTGTCAAGCTTGAGTTCTGATGATGGGATCTATGAGAAATCGAAGGAACTCCTCAAATTTTAAAGGCATGCGTATAGAGATTTTTGTATTTTCATCAGAAAATCAAGCATTTTCATTAAAAATTGTCGCATTTGATGAAGTGGAACTGCTGATGATGATCAGAACGGAACTCTTCAACGACGCATAGTTCACGTTTGGCGATTTGTCCTCTTCGTTATGTTTGTTAAGCAAGTTTAGTTTTTAAGCCACATTTCTGTCAAGCTCGAGTTCTGATGATGTGATCCATAAGGAATCGAGGGAACTCCTCAAATCTTAAAGGCATACGTATAGAATTTTTTGTATTTTCATCATAAAATCAAGCATTTACATTAAAAACTGTCGCATTTGATGAAGTGGAACTGCTGATGATGATCAGAACAGAACTCTTCAACGACGAATAGTACATGTTTGGTGATTTCGAATTTCGATTTTGACTTGGACTGGGACCCGGACTCATACCCGGATCCGGTTCGGACCCGGACTCGGACTCGGACTCGGACCCGGACTCGGACCCGGACTCGGACCCGGACCCGGACTTGGACCGGGACTCGGACCCGGACTCTGACTCAGAGATCCGGACCTTGACCCGGAAAACCATGATACCTAAACTAAATAAACCACTATGATTACCTACCATAAAATGTGGGTATGATGATGCCAAACCCCTCCCGCTCAAACTCCCGTACACCGCACCGCATGCGCCGTTAAGTGGGTTAGGTTAGATTTGAACTGCGATCCTCACAGAACCGAACAAAAGTGGGTTAGGTTTGGTTAGAACTGCGAGTCTTACAGAAACGAAATGCTACTAGAAAAGTGGGTTTGATTAGGTTCGAACTGCGATCCTCACAGAACCGAACTGCTATCAGAGAAGTGGGTTAGGTTAGGCTAGAACTACGACCCTTACGGAAACGAAATGCTACTAGAAAGTACTGGTTTTACCTCCTTTTCTACATAGTGCACCATCTACCATAATCTTTCACCGGGCCCCATAGAAGTCGGTTTTTTTTCTTAAAAATTATATTGAAAAACGCTTTAAAAAAATAGTAACTATTAAATGTAAAGTAACATATATGCTTTATACTTGTTATATATTTGCTGTGACTTATTTTTCAAGAGTGTTTTTCAATAAAGAGACACGTCAAAATCGGGTGGTCTTTCTCTAATACTAAAAAACCGTACATGTGTGAGTTCAACTTGCCCACCGAGGGTTCCGTACTTTTTAGTATTTGTTGTTATAGCGGCAACAGCGGGCGCAGCACGGTTCCATTTTTATCGCCTATCACTATGCGCGTCCATTTCGCACTTACATACTAGTTAGAACGTGACAGGCATGGCGACAAGGGATAAAAACGCGACCGTGCTACGCCACCAGAAATACATAATTTGTGAAGATTTCAACTGCTAGACTATCACGGTTCATGATCATGAGATACAGCCTGGTGATGGACAGACGGACTGACGGACAGACGGACAGCGGAGTCTTAGTAATAGGGTCCCGTTTTTACCCTTTGGGTACGGAACACTAAAAAACGAGGTTTAAATACTAGAAACGCAGTCTTTATATTATGTTATACCTATTTGTATTTGCAGAGAAATTCCTTATCATTTCTGTCGCGACTAATTCCCGTAAATTTATGACTTTTTATCATGGTGCCTTGGTGGTCTTCTAAAAGCGTGACGTAGATATTCAGGTTAGACATAATTATGACTGGCCTACATTTTTAAAGCAAATATATATCATATATGTTGCCTTTATTGTATTTTTTATTGCAAAATATCGTGTTTATTTGTAACTAGACCATGTAGCGATAAAGACAACGCCCACATTTTTATATGATATTTGGTACGAACACGGCATATTTGGCCAAGGATACAAGCAAATCTGTTATGTGACAAGCCTGGTTACATTATTAGTTCTGTCTTATGAAAGTGTAATATAGTTTTATACTGTATAGTAGATTGTTAACCAAGGGTGGAAAGTGATCCATTTCACCCGAGATATTTTGGCGCTCGAACGAAGAGAGAGCGCCAATAGTTCGAGGGTGAGATGGTTACTTTTACCCGAGTTAAACACTCTACTTTTCTTTATCTTTTTATATTCTAAGTATTGGCAGTTCTTAACTTCCTCAACAATTTAACTTAGCAATATTAACAACCATCGTATAGGTGAAAACATAATATTATTTTCAATTGTTCGATCCGCTCTTTGAACCGCGACAAACATACATAATTATAGGCTGTAGTCGAGCGAGTGAAGCGAAAGTGCCGTGCGAAAGGTCTTCGCTCGAAGAAAAAGAAATGCGGATGTTTACTTCATCATTAAGTTAAGAAGGGGGCGGGGGGAGGGGAAAGCAAAGCCAGGAAATTAGAAGGGGTTAAAAGATATGGCGCGCCGCGTGAAACTTCCTACGAAAGAAATGTCCATCGTGTGGGTTTTATACTTTTTACCTTTATTACTTTCTTAAGCGATATCAAAGTATGTTTATGCTCGAGCTCCTTCGAATCGGCCTATGCACATTTTTGCCACGAGTAATCGTGGCAAAAAATATGATATTATAATTCAGAGCGAACAGCACAATATTCAGATGTATATTTGACTCTCCGAAATATACTAAACCATTCACCTCGTACTTGATTTTTCCCTCACTAACTCTTTATCTACTTTTAGAACTAACATAAACACTTTATAAACGTCATTTTATTGGTCTTCAAGATAGATCAAATACGTTGAACGTAAAACTAAATTTAGACTGAACGATTCCACTATCATTATACAATAACAGTAACACTAAAAGCATTTTTACATAAACACCCACACGTCTTCTGGACAGAGGAAAACACCAAAGCTCTGGATTACGTCTAGTAGATGCCGCGATTAGGGCCAAGTTTTTTTAGTATTTAAGGTTGTGCGACATCATAAAACAAACGGATTTTAAGCATAATTTTATCCGATTGGCATATCAAAATCTACTTTGTTCTTAAACATCTGATTTGGTATTTGTAATTTATATAAGTAAAGTTCTTAATCGTGGACGCAATTTAATGCGCTCTTGCGCTATCAGACTTAATAAGTATAATATTAGCTAACATTTGTATAAATACTGCATTTATGTCATTTTATTTAAAATTGTACTATATACATAAGTACTTTTAGATTTGGGAATTTTTTAAGTTATTTCTACTCAGAATCATGAGCCCTTTTGATTCTAATAGGAGAAAAAACTTTCCCTAAATTTCCATGCAATTTCGTTCCTTCCATTCCGTTGCTGTCATGAATAAATGTAACGGAAAGGAAATAAAAAAACATCTTGGGCTTCTTTTTTCTCGTGAAAGAGCTCGTGATTTTGTGCAAAAACAATGTAAAAGTTTACAAACTGAAAAAAGTATAGAGTACAACTTTAAGTAAACTCGTCCACTAAACTTGATTATGATTAGTATAGGTGCGAAAACACGTCTTATATGCTCTATCTAGTAAGTTGATCTGTGGCAGGAGAGATAGTTTACAAAATTGCGATTGTTTCAATTGAATGGTGATACTGATAAAAGAAAAATAGACTAATTATTTGGCTGTAAATGAACTTTATAAAAAAAATATGCATAAACATAAACCTATTACCTACACGCTTAAAAAATCGCAAAAGGTTGAGTCAGTTAAACCCCGCACAGATTATATGTAAAAAAAAGATAAGATTATTCTTGTGCCATAAATTTGTGTTTTGTACAATAAAGAGTTTATACATACATACAATTTTACCATAATTTGAACAGAAAAGATTGGTAATTGACTGACTTGGACTAATGAAGTTGTGAGGTGTGAATGTAAAACGTAATCCACAAGGATATTGGTTGGCCAAAACCACTCGTTTCGATAGTCCAATCAAATTGAGTGGTGTGGACGCAAAATACGAATTTTTCAATTTATTTCTCTGGTTGGTAAATGGCAATTTCATTCGTGTGGATGGAATTCGAGTATATGCATTATTGTCGTATAATAAAATAAACAATATTAAAATAAAGCGATGGTAGCCGAGTGGATCTGACATCCGACTTTCAATTTGAAGGTTCAACTGGCTCTAACCGATGAGTATTTCGGAACTATGTAAGTACTGAATATCATTTAACACCTCTAGCTTTTCGGTGAAGAAAAACATTGTGAGGAAACTTGCATACATCCGCGAAGAAATTCAAAGGTCTCTCGCATGAGAGGAGGCCTATGGTCAGCAGTGGCCCGTATAAAGGCTGAATTATTATATTAAGTATTATTACAATATAACTAGACTTATTTATAAAACTAAATTAACGAACGGTAGCCTGTTAAAAACTAAAAAAGCGATCTCTTAGATATATGTAAATTTCACACTTATCGGTGTCTTTAATCAAATATTTAAAGTAATGGATATTGTTCATCAAAGATTTCAACAGAACATCTAACGTATTATGTTTCGACCTAATTCGTACTAAAACTCTTATCCATTGTACACCTTACACCATTGCCATAAGGTTCATGATTACCTAGTCAGTTATTTGTGGTTGAAGTACGTTCGGTAGTAATGTGTGTACCACGTTTTAGACAATGGGGGGCTTATAGTAATGGCGTTGCTGGTAAAGTAATTAATATATCAATGGTGTTATTGTTACGTCATTTTAGTTAATAGGAGCAGTACGGGATAGATATAAAACTGTGTGTGTGAGGATAGCCCGATCTATTACCTACTCGTATGTAAAACAGTTTTGTAACTTTGATAGACAAAGTATAGATGGTACGATTTTATACCACAAGGGAGGGTGATATTTTTAACAACTAAGTAGGTAAGTACATACTGTGAAGACGAAATCTCGGGTGGAAGCTAGTTTGATACAAGAGTTCTCGAAAAATCAGATCATATATACCTATGTATACAGGGTGATTCAGGAGACGTGAGCAGGACTAACACTGCGCATTTCGTAAATTATAACCAACTGTTTCGTATCAGTATTAGTGAGGTTAACGTTAATTTTCTAGTCGTGTTGAAAAAAAAAAGTTATTAATTTATTTACGACATGCATGGTCACCCTACAATCAGAATAGTAAACTATCGATATTCTGTGTCAAATTTAATGTCATCACGGTCTGGTTACTTTTGAAAACTCGTATCTCACTCAAGTTTGACAGTTTATTTTCTTCGTAATCATAATGCTGTCATTACGGTTAAAGAGGTTTTATGTTTATTAATTAGGTCTTGTAGGGTGACCATGATTGTAGAGAATTAAATTTGCCTTCGCCAAAAAGTAAAAAAAATAGGAAAAAGTGTGGTTGTTTCACCTAAATACGACGGTGATCGGTCAATTATCAGTTACTGAGTATGCAGGATTAGTCCTGCTCACGTCTCATGAATCACCCTGTATAGAGATTCAAGGTTTCTAAACTCTCAAAGTAACTAAAAGCTCATGTTAGCTCATGTTCAACTGGCTCAAGGTATATTAAAAGCTCATGTTAGCTCATGCTCAAAGTATATGAAAAGCTCATGTTAGCTCTTGCTCAAAGTATATTAAAAGCTCATGTTAGCTCATGCTCAAAGTATATTAAAAGCTTATGTTAGCTCTTGCTCAAAGTATATTAAAAGCTCATGTTAGCTCATGCTCAAAGTATATTAAAAGTTCAGCGTTGAACGCAATGCATTTCCCGCACACCCATTTTACATCAGATAATATAATGACACTACATTGCTTTTTTTTAAATTACCACTTGTAAACAATGTTAAACATAGACGTTTACATTAAATTTGTAATCGCAATCAAATGTTTGTTTAAGTAGCCGCAACGCCAATACAATTCTAAAATTATAATTATGCAAAAATTTAAAAAAAAATCTCGTCCGTTCATAATTTCGTTTAATTTAAAAGTTTTCCGGGATTCCGCAGAAGCCTTGTATGTTTGCAGGGTCGAGTCAAGTGGGGCTTGCCTATTCAGTGCCAGGAAGTCTTTTTCAACTTTAAAAGTTCTCAACTTGATTTAATGGCCTTCCAGCATATCGTAAAATATTTATATTTAATCATAATATTTAAAATTGGTCGCAGTACATCTAGATATTGCTTATTTGTGCACTTAAATTTACTATACGTACAAGTTATCTAGAAGTTGTTACTTACCTGCGAGTAAGTTATGTGAGATGGATATAATATCTTATTTTGTGTTTTCTATTCTATTCTAATTACAGTTTGAGCGCTTCTGTACTGGGGCCTAGCCAAATTGACATTGGTTTACGATACGTCAACGAAACGCTTTCCGTCTCTCTATCACTCTTCCATTGCGTTAGAGAGACAGATAGCGTTTCGTTGTCATGCCAGGATATTAAAGCCGACCACTAACAGTCCGCCGGACGATATCGGCTGGTCAGTTGTTCGGAACTGTCAAATTTTTGTTGTAACTGACGGGCCGATACCGTCCTGTAATTAAGCCGACCACTGACTAACGGGCCGCCGGACGATATCGGCCTGTCAGTTAGAACAAAAATTTGTCAGTTCCGAACAATTGACCGGCCGATATCGTCCGGCGGACTGTTAGTCAGTGGTCGGCTTAAGATCGATATCAAATCAAGGTGGATTATAACAAAGTTCGAATGTGTTTAGTTCTTGACCACCAATATGAACGCAGTCAACCGAACTGGGGCAA
The DNA here is from genome assembly GCF_963556715.1 of Cydia fagiglandana. Classification (NCBI taxonomy): domain Eukaryota; kingdom Metazoa; phylum Arthropoda; class Insecta; order Lepidoptera; family Tortricidae; genus Cydia; species Cydia fagiglandana. The sequence goes on along the minus strand of NC_085936.1, from coordinate 20,573,490 downwards.
ACTTTAAATGGAACTCTCAATGGCCAGGGCAAATGAAATGCTTGTTGAGATTTAATTTAACTTTGAGATTGCGACTGTGTTGATTTATGTAGATTTAGTTGTGTATGGAATGAGAGTCCGCTGGTTGACATTGCGGTTTGAGTGTCTATTCTTATTTTATTGAGAGTGATTTGATGACTTTCCCTTCGGGCATCTGAAGCAACCTAACGAACTTATCCTACCTATATTGGTTTGATGTGACTACCATCAAAATATTACACAGAAACTTTACGATCGGCCTGGTTTTACGATCGGCCGCCGACATATTGGTACACCGCTCCCGTATGTCATTGAACAAGTTATTGAATATCGAAACACTTACCAAACCATCTGCGAAGCTATTTATTATGCGGCCACGTGTTTTTCATGGCGTATTGTTCTTCGAGTACTTGTGATCTTGGACCACCCGGGTTTTCTTAAGCAAGGAAGTAGGAAGAATATAAGAGGCAGTTCATTTTCTATGTTGCTACTTTGGCAAGTTTTGCGCTGCAAAATAATATGATATACATACTTACGGGTAATAAAACTATGTGGAGAAAAAAAGATTGTATGGTGGTTAATAGGTATGTTACATACATTCAATGTTCAATGTCTGACTCACACTTGCTTGGTTTTATTTGTATGTTTATGCCATCATAACTAACATACTTAATGCACAGTTGGCATCAGATATATCGGAGCGGCCAAGGTGTTCACAATATCTGAACTCACACTCTAACGTCCTGACAATAGAGGTGTGTTCATATTTGACTGTACTTATACGTCACATCTTTCTGGGGTCTGCGACCTCTTTTATCACGAGATTTTTTGTTGTTTTAGTCCCCATGTTAGCTCTTTGAATTCCATCGGTTTCCTTCGATGTTTTCATTAACTGAAAAGTACCTTGCAACGCATAACTGCTTGTAATTGGAAATTTAATGACACTTTACAAGTTATAATTAAGCTATTATACTTAAAACGGGCCCCAACCTTGAAATTCCCCATCCATTTGCGTGCCCTAACCAGGCGGGGCTCACTCCGCGATTTCGTCGCGTCGCTACAAGTACATGCGGCCCACACCAATTTTGGTGTCTAGTACTTAGTAGTTGCCGCGCACCGCTACGGAACGGATGCCTGTAGCCGGTCATATCTGCCGTAAAAGACGCGTTTTGTTAGAGAGTGTACCTTCTGTACTTAGTACCTATTACTATTATTTATTCTGTGCCGTAACTTACGTGCCGAGGAAAAGGTGGATGGACTGTGTGAGAGATGATATAAAACGAACGCAAATGAATGATGAAATGACGGGCGACAGAGAGGTGTGGAAGAGAAAGACATGCTGCGCCGACCCCAAGTGAATGGGACAAGGGCAAGAGAATGATGATTCTGTGCCGTAACTTAACGTCCCCTATCTCAAGTTATGATGAGGCGCCATCATTCTCAATATAGCAATGACAGCCCGTTAAAATAAAATCTTGTCCAATCTTACGAATTAAGCACTCATTCATTCGAATGATACATTTAAATTAAAGTTGATGACACATTGAATGAAAGGAGTTTTATGGGTGTTACGTTAAAATTTTTAAGAGCTTTGTAGAGTCAACATGTTTTGTCTAAAGAAGGCTTTCTGACTACATAGGAAATTTGGCATTACAACTTTCCACCCCAGATCGAAGATCTAGTGGCAGACCCAGAACAAGATGGAAGGATGTAGTGCTAAAGGGCATGAGTGAGTTCAAGTTATCCGAGGTCGATGTCGTGGACAGGGCGAAGTGGAGAAGGTTAAGCAGGAAAGCTGACCCCGCCACCATGTGGGATGGATAGCTACATAGACTAGACCGAGACCTCTAGACCGAGTTTAGAGCAATTGTTTCATGCAACAGATGATGCCGAAAATGCGGGGGAGCGCGGGACGAGGTGATCGAAGTCCCGTGCCGGGATTGGTCCGTTCAAAGACACGGACGTCACACAAATACACTTTCAACTCGAACATGGACAGCTAGATAGGAAGAGAGAGAGAGAGAGGGTCAACATGTTTGGTAAGAATACGGTAATATAAGCTTATTTCTTATGCCTTTTATTTTATCCGACGTATTCTTACGTGGTCCTTGTTGAATAGTAATGCCATTTACGGCGTAAGCTAGAACTTACAAATGGCTGGCTTCACCCAATTAAACTGTTTGAAAACGGGTGAAAAGCTAATTAAGCTTATAACACTCACTGAGTATTAGTATAGAGGTAGGTAGGTAATTATAATCAACATTGCTTTGAAAATGTTCGCCTATATTCGCCTGTAAACTAACGACAGTGTTCTTAAAAAAATAAAAGGACAGTAAATATTTTAAATAGACCTTCGGCGCGATTCGGTAAATGAATTAGAGATTCGCTAGATATTAAATAGTAAAGATATGTGACATTCCACGGCAAAAGGTACCTTATGGCGTCGCAATAATATTATTGCGGCGCTATGCAACGTACGCGCCAGCCGCCATAATATCATATCTAGTGAATCTCTAATTCATTTCCCGAATCGCGCCGCTTATTTCTATATGTACTTGCTTATTTTAGAAAGTATAATTATTTTAGGGCTAGGATCTATTAGTAACTGTATGACCCACCTTGACTTATATCTCCTTCTTCACGCCAGTGACATTCAGTTGTGACATAAGACCGTATTGTGACCTCCAACTGGATACATTACTTCGCACAATGGCAGTTAGCTTCTTTGTGGTATCGCCAATCGACACTAGCCAATTGAATCTCAGGGCTAGGTTGGAATAGAATTATCATTTTCGATTAGAGCATACAATATACATAGGTCCAATAATAACTACTAAATGTATACTTAACTTTTGGACAAATTTAGAAGAACGCAAAGAGATTTAATTACTGGCCAGCACCTAAAGTAATTCCAAAATTAGTAGGCAATTAAACCTTTTTTTTTGCGTTTCTTTAAAATTTGTCCATGAGTCTAGAAGAAACTGATAAGTAATATATTTAAATTAAAAGAAAAACTTTTCCGAACATAATTAACACCTACTTACATATTTAATACCTATTCATGTATTTTTTTTTATTATTTGGTAGGTATCGCTCCTTGTATTATTGCATTATAAAAATATATGTTGAATGTTGTCGTGAATGCTAAATCTGGACCAGACGCACGGGTTTTTAACCATATGCCTTCTGTGGCCAACATTCCTTTCCCAGCATATTTTTCTTTACTTTAAGTACTAACCTACAAGGATGTTGGAGTATTTACATGGGTATTTACTAACTGATTTATGTCCTGTGTCCACAAATACGATATAGCGACAAACAGGAAAATCTAAATTAAGTACTTGATATTATTTCATTTTTCGCTTGGTATTCCCAATGATTACACGGAGTACTAAAAGTAACTTTATATTATACTCAATGTAATTTTATGTGCCTTCTAGTACAGTCGGTAGTCAGTAGTGACAGTGACCCTGCCTACAAAGCAGGAGGTCCCGCGCGGGTTACTTAAATCCTGGTAAGGTGATTTATTGGCGTGTTTATACCTACTGTTGTTTAGGTTGCACAATAGGTAGGTACATGAAGACTCGAAGAGTACAAATGGTGGACTTAATGCCAGAAGGCATTCTCTACCAGTCAACCATGGGCTAAACCGAAATATCTAGTTGGTGCTTAAGAATGACCTAAACAGTCCGAAATTCTACAAGACATTAGACTTGCCAAAGGTCAAGAACCCAGTAACATCAGGAATAATTCAGAGGATCGTTCGCGCGTGCTCGCGCATTGGACGTGACGATTTCCTTAACGACTGTGTGTCTTTACAGACACAAGGTTCTAACTTCTTCTAGTTTACTAGTGAGTTGGGACTTTTGTGTAATAGGGAGGGAAGTGATCTTGAGCTTGGGAATGAAGTAATCCAAGTGTCAACGAATCATTCAAAGATCAATTATCATACGTCATTAGCGTCATTTGGTATTGAATTTATAACTTTGGATTATTCCTATCCTTAGATATTTCTGATGTATATTAAAATAGCGTGCTTAAAGCCTCCATATCATATTAAAGGTGACACATACCTATGAATATTTTGCTCTAGACTCGTAAGTCCCCTAGTAAGTCCTAAGTTAGAGTTATAAATTCTTAGGGTTACTTGCACCATCCCACTAACCCGGGGTTAAACTATTAAACCTGGAGTTATGGTTATGGTTACCAGTATAATTTGACACTGGGTTAACGGTTTAACCGGTTAACCCCGGACTAGTTGGATGGTGCAAGTGGCACTTATAGGACTAAAGGAAAGTTCCAAATTCAAAAGGGCAAAAATTGTCTTGAGTCTTACGAGGTTATGTCATCCGGATAGCAAGATTTTTTACAAATGAATAGGTACCTATAGTCAGTATTAAAAGTAGTGGGCCAGAATACGCATCTTAAGTCATATGCGTCATATCTACTACTATTCTTTAATAACTTAACAAAAAATAGATTATGTCTCTGGTCGTAATGTGGAACAATTAGACTGTGACGGACACTTTTGAACGCGAACTATGGAGATTATATCACTGTTTGAGTATGTGGAAAAGTATTCCAGGGTGGTATATACTTTTTATGCGCCAAGATTTTCAGAGGTTCCTAATATGAACCCTACCTACGAACTGAATATTTTTATTGAATGATTAGGCATACGAGTAACAATAATGAATAACATTTTATTTCTTTTGTTACAGTTAACCAGCCAGTGATGTGATGACGCAGGCCCGTGAGCCCCTCGGCATCATGGACGGCAACCCCAACGTCGACTTCTCCACCAAAACCAAGCGCGGAGTCTACCTCTCCAAGAGCCTCGCTTTCATCATCCTAGTCATCTTCGCTCTAGCCCTAGTCGCTACTTCCTTCATAGTCTACAACTTCGCCGCTTGCCCAAGAACCGACCAACTCGCCAATGTCACCAAATACGAACTTAATCACTGCGACACATCCAAACAACTACTAGTAATTCCACTAACAACTGAAAATACTAAAAGTGTCATACCTTTAGAAACTACACCAGCACCTGAGGTTTTTGAAGAAGATGAAACAACTGTTCAAGATGTAAGATTACCTACTTATGTGAAACCTGAGAAATATTTCCTAAAGCTAACTCCTTATATTTATGAAGGCAATTTCACATTTGATGGGTTTGCTAGTATAACTTTGAATGTTAGAAACAATACGCGGATTTTGACTTTTCATGGAGTGGAATTATCTTTCGATGATATTATTTTGTATCAGAAAGATACTGGACGGCGAATAAAGATTGACCAAAGGACAGAAGATGTACCGCGGCAGTTTCATATATTGAAATTATATGATACGTTGTATGTAGGAAAACAGTATGTGTTGAACATAACATATACAGGGATACTGAACGATAATCTACACGGATTTTACAGAAGTTCTTATGAAGAGAAAAATGTAAAAAGGTAAGTTTACTAACAACCTTTTCTTTATGTTCTGAAAAATTATGTTTATATAAAACATTATATTTTTATTTTTTATCTGTTGGATTGTTTTGTTCAATCCGTCCATATGAAGTAAAGATGTCCTATAAACATAAATGTAACATTCGATTAACGACTTTGATATCACTTGCAGCACTACTGCTGTAGCGTTGAAGCATCCTTGAAAAAATTAGTGAAGGATTGAATATTCTAATTGCGGCGTATTTCCCGCTGCTGCAATGCCGCGCCAGCAACGCTGCTGCAATCACGACCAGAACGTCTCCTTAATCGGTCTTTTTAATTATATTTTAGGCTTTGCGTTATTGCCTTTAAAAATGTATAACCGATTTTAAATTCCCATACCGTTGAACAATGACGATAGATTTTTGACCGGTGACGGATGTGTCTTAAAAAAAAAAACGAAAAACTACACAGCGCACAAAGGAATGTCAACAAAACGCCAGCTAATTATTTAGTGCTTAAACATGACCTGCTTCCGCACTGGGTCACAATGTTAAGCGGGTCACTTCAAAAATTCAGCATTTTAGTGCAGCAGCCTTGTTCCGTTTCAATTCTACTGGCCTTGAACCAAAGTTTAAATGCCCAAGCCTGGAGATTAATTAAACGTTAGAGAATTTAAGGCTCGATCTTTTTGAATAGGTATTCCTATCATAATTATTTTTTCACCACACCAGCCCGTAAAGGCTCTCTTGATACTTCAGGAAGTTTCATTTTATCCACAAGAATGGAAAAGTAATTAGACGCTAATTTTGAGTTGTTTTTTCATGTTGGCTGGTGAAATTAACTTTTATGTGATGATTTTGAACATTCAATATTTAATATCATTCGTTTGGATTTGATTAGTAATGTTTTAGTAAAAAATCTCCTCGTATTGGTGCAAAGTTTACTTCAACCTCGTGCTTTAAAACCCTCAAAACGCCCAAGGTTTCACTATTCGGATCACTTGCTAGCCCAATTTTGGAATCTTTCACTTGCGCGGGTATTAATATTCTAAAATGTTTGAACGAGGATTTTTTGATACTTAATTTGATTTGTGTATGATTCCCATGTCATATCTACCTAGTATAGTTATATGTATACGCCAATATAGGAAACATACATCGAAGATATCTCTGTGGATCTACTTAACTAGTTACAGCGCTTGGTAAACTAATCGGTCGGAGGTGACGAGAATTTAATTGGTCTTGCCATTGATTGAATCTCAATCACAGCCGTTATCTCAGAAGCAATCGAAACAATAGAAGATCTGAGATAGATAATCATAACTGTACGCCTAATTGCCTATCTGATTAAGATATTCTAATCTAACCTAATAGGTAACAAATGTCTTAGAGAAAATGTATTATGATATTTATGATTTCTTAAAACTTCTTTTAGACACGTACGTTTTTGTACTGAACTGTAAACATTTTCATACAATTTCCGTGCCAGCTTTCGTATTGTTTATCCCTCTAAAGACTTACATACCTGCATCATCGTACTATTATCTATTTAGCTAGAATCGTTTTCATTGGACTTTGCTAAATTCTTCTGCCACTTGACAAAATTACTCTTACTGGGTGGTTTCCTTTTTGGATATCACGGGCCTATAATCCCGGTTTTTTGATAGGCTTGCGTGGGGACACAGATCCAACACGTAGAGGCCCCTTGGAGAGCTTTAATGTCATGTAGAACGCCTGCTGGAACCCGTTCACAGGCGCAACAATAGACACCCATGAACCGGTCGCAGCAGGCATTGGCACTATTGTAGCAAAAGTGAACAGTATTCCGGTCTATGGATTGATGTTTGGGTGGACAATGAGACTGGGCTATTGTAAAAGAGGTCCGGACACCTGCCATAACAATGTTAACACCATCATCGAGGCAGGCGGTGACTCGCCGCTGACTAGATGGGCCCTTGAAACTGCCGTCGCGAAGACGACCAGGAGCAACATCGGTGTGAGCGGCTCAGGGGTGTCGAGAGGTGTGCGCCGCTTTCTACCCAGTGACTGTTAACAGCCACTGTGCCAACTCGCGTCTTATGCGTCTGGGTGGTTTTTATTATTATATTATTGTGGTTAACTACCCAAAATAAACCCAAAAACAGCTCTTATAGAACATTTCCAACGACTGTTGAATCATCTCAACAGTCGTACTACAACCACACAGGCCAATTCGAGTTTTAGTTATTTGATTTGTTTCTAATGTGATACTGCTCTCTCAGTATCAAAAGCGACGTTTTTTGTTGAAGAAATGTTAATTTTGACAGTGACAAATCTGTAACATATAGGAAACAGATCGAATAACTAAAACTCGAATTGGCCATTCATTAGTATTCTCCTCTCCGAACTAAACTACGCTGTAGGATCAATGCACGGAACTAAATCACTACTTTATATTTTAGATGTTGTGCATACTAATGTTGTTTGCGAATATAGGATTATTGTAGTTCTTAAGAATAATAGTAGTATTTCAATGTCAAGTACCATGTGTGTATGACATCAGGTGTCATTTGGTGACATTAGGTGTCATTTATATCATTGTATTCTTCGATTAGGCCTGTCAGTTTGTGCAAATTTTCCTAAAGATTAATTAAAAACCGGGCAAGTGCGAGTCGGACTCGCGCACGAAGGGTTCCGTACCATAGAGCAAAAAAAAAACGGAAAAAAATGCAAAAAGAAAACGGTCACCCATTCAAGTACTGACCACGCCCGACGTTGCTTAACTTTGGTCAAAAATCACGTTTGCTGTATGGGAGCCCCACTTAAATCTTTATTTTATTCTGTTTTTCGTATTTGTTGTTATAGCGGCAACAGAAATACATCATCTGTGAAAATTTCAACTGTCTAGCTATCACGGTTCGTGAGATACAGGGGTGTGTAATGATCGATATAAAAATAATTAATATATTTTCTGTAGATATAACAACATTTAATATAATTTCAGAAAATATAATAACTCATTTTGTATAATATACATTTGGTATATTATTAAAATGTTTCATATCATTTTGTATAATTATCTTTTGATATAACACTCATTTATTATAACGATCATGTGATATAATGCTCATTTATTATACAAGTATTATTATATAAGCATTATTCAGTATAATATGTATTATAGTACCTAAAGGTATTTTTATGACGACATATGTAAATGTTTAACGCGGTTTGTTTTATGTAATGGACGAAATTCTAACCTAACCTACTTTTCTGGTAGTGGTTCGTTTAGTGTAGGGGTCGCAGTTCTTAACCTAACCTAACCTAGTATTCTGGTAGCGGTTGGTTTTGTCACAAAATAGATAAGTACAGAAGTCAATCACATGTATGTACTTTACTTTTCATACCTACGCTCGGCGGTCGCTCTAGGGTTGCGATTGTTGCGAACTATGACTTATGCACAAAAACTATCGTGGTAGTGGCACTCGTATCTATCATATCGTATCTAGTATTTAGTTGTTTGATTTATTGTTGAGGATGAAACGGGAAGAATGGAAATATAAATTAATAATAACATTAATAACTCAAATAGGTATTTTAATTTTAATGTCATTGTTATATTACAAATTTGCCACAGAAAATATCTTGCGATGATTCCGAGATTGGCGAAATACACGATTATTATATTTTTAAGTGTAATAAATTCGCATTCTCATGTACAATGTAATAAATTCGCATACGCATTCTCTCTGAAACCACTGGTAGCTTAAAAAACGACAATTCACCGTTTAATGTTGAATTTAAACAACCGTCCACTGTACGTTATAATAACTTTTTGTTTTGTTTCTCCATTATTGCACAAAAAAGTTCACAGACGCATGTCTCAAGCGGATGGCACTCGCGCTCGCACTGGTCCCAACTGGTCCGAGATATCGTGTCCGTGAGCAGTGTCTATGTGTGCGTTGCTCGAGAGCGCTTTGTATGTAGGTTGATTTCTGTACTTATCTATTTTGTGGTTTTGTGTAGGGGTCGGAGTTCTTAACCTTACCTACCTAGTTATAAATAGAAGTTCGTTATATGTAGAAATAGTCGTTTTTTGTAGTGTGTAATAGTAAATGTGGAATTATATATCTAATACATTATATCAACAATTCTACTTTAGATGAAATAACTTTATATCATAAATTCAGTATAGAAAATATGCATTATACTTGAAGAATGTTATGCTAAATGTTATTAGATCAATTAATCTTTATATAAAATGATAATTTATATCATATGAAAATATATTAAGTGTTGTTATATCATTTAATAATTATATAAAATTAGCGTTATTGCAACTGATATTATAATAAAAATGTTTATAGCCATCGATACGCACCCGAGATACAGCCTGGTGACAGACAGACGGACAGACGGACGGACAGCGAAGTCTTAGTAATAGGGTCCCGTTTTACCCTTTGGGTACGGAACCCTATAAATGATTTCATTCTTAGTGATGTGAATACACTATACATCGAATACAAGTTCAAACTTTTCAGATGGATATTAGATTAATTGCTAAGAGTTTATCATACCTGCCAACTGCCTGTACCTACATTGAGAACTTAGCGTCAAATATGACATTAAAAACGTATAAAATCTATTTCCCCAGATGGATAGCCGTAACGCAGTTCCAAGCGACGGACGCCCGCCGCGCGTTCCCGTGCTGGGACGAGCCAGCCCTCAAGGCTCGCTTCACCATCAGCATCGCTCGGCCAAGGAACATGACATCTGTATCCAACATGAACAGCGTTGGTACGCAGCAGCAGTAAGTAAATAAAAATATCTAAGGCATACTATCCCAGTTTTCCCAGCGGCAACGACAGCAGTTTCCCAATAGATTATTTGTAGAAGGTCTTTTTAACCATCAGCATCGCGCGGTCTCGTGACATCTTCTGTTCTGATGTTACAAGTGAAAGTAAAAAAAAAATTGTAGGCAATTACGTTTTTTTCTTCTTCTTCGGATTCATTAACCGACTTCCAAATCTCAAAGAAGGAGGTTATCAATTCGGTTGTATGTTTTTTTTTATTTTTTTTATTTTTTTTTATGTTTGTTACTCCATATCTCCGTCATTACTGGATCGATTTTGAAAATTCTTTTTTTGATTGAATGTATATGCATACAGATTGGTCCCGTTTTTGTCAAAACCCAGTTCTGATGATGGAATCCATGAGGAATCGAGGGAACTCCTCAAATCTTAAAGGCATACATATAGTGATTTTTGGGTTTTTATCAACAAATCAAGCATATACACCCAAAAAAGTGACATTTGATGAAGTGGAACTGCTGATGATGATCAGAACGGAACTCTTTAACGACGCATAGTTCACGGTTGGCGATTTGTCCTCTTCGTTATGTTTGTTAAGCAAGTTAAGTTTTTAAGCCACATTTTTGTCAAGCTCGAGTTCTGATGATGGGATCCATGAGGAATCAAGGGAACTCCTCAAATTTTAAAGGCATGCGTATAGAGATTTTTGTATTTACATCAGAAAATCAAGCATTTTCATTAAAAACTGTTGCATTTGATGAAGTGGAACTGCTGATGATGATCAGAACAGAACTCTTAAACGACGCATAGTTCACGTTTGGCGATTTTTCCTTTTCGTTATGTTCGTTAAGCAAGTTAAGTTTTTAAGCCACATTTTTGTCAAGCTCGAGTTCTGATGATGGGATCCATAAGGAATCGAGGGAACTCCTCATATATTAAAGGCATACGTATAGATTTTTTTGTATTTTCATCATAAAATCAAGCATTTACATTAAAAACTGTCGCATTTGATGAAGTGGAACTGCTGATGATGACCAGAACAGAACTCTTCAATGACGCATGGTACACGTTTGGTGATTACGAATTTCGATTTTGACTTGGACTGGGACTCGGACTCGGACTCATACCCGGATCCGGTTCGGACCCGGACTGGACTCGGATCCGGATTCGGACCCGGACTCGGAACCGGACTCGGACCCGGACTCGGATCCGGACTCGGACTCGGTCTCGGACCCGGACACGGACCCGGACTCGGACCCGGACTCGGACCCCGACTCGGACCCGGACTCGGACCCGGACTCGGACCCGGACTCGGACCCTGACTCGGACCCGGACTCGGACCCGGACCTTGACCCAGAAAAGCACTATGACACCTTAACAACTATGATTACCTACCATAAAATTAATGTAGGTATAAAGTACGATGATGCCAATCTTACTAGCCCCTCCCGCTTAAACCCCCGTACACCGCACGGCATGCGCCATTAAGTGGGTTAGGTTAGGTTTGAACTGCGATCCTCACAGAACCGAACAAGGATTAGGTTAGGTTAGAACTGCGAGCCTTACAGAAACGAAATGCTACTTGAAAAGTGGGTTTGATTAGGTTCGAACTGCGATCCGCACAGAACCGAACTGCTATCTGAGGAGTGGGTTAGGTTAGGGTAGAACTACGACCCTCATGGCTCCTCTTCACGATGGGCCAACGGTAGAATGAGATAGCAATATCACTTGCTCCCTCTAACGCATAAATGCGTCCCTTGGAGTGGCCGGCGTTGGCCCATCCTGTACAGGAGCCATTATACAGAAGCGAAATGCTAGTAGAAAAGTGGGTGGTTTTACCTCCTTTTCTACATAGTGTACCATCTACAATGATCTGTCATCGGCCCCCATGGAAGTCGGTTTTTTTTTCTTAAAAATTATTTTATATATATTGTCGACCTGAGTTGTCATATTACTCAACCTTCTTTTAGGTATAACATAGGAACATTGTATTACTAACATAATAGGGGCTCCATGCCTGAAATAAAATATTGAAAGTGAAATTAAACTGAGTTGACACTTTTAGGTATTACAATATAAGACAGGTCCCAATATAGTCCCCTAGGGTACCCACGTTTCAAGTGAAATTGTAGCTATGTCTAACAATTTCCAACTTTAGACAAGTTTTAGGACGCCAAATTGTACGTCTGTCAACTTTTAAGTAGGTAAGCGACAAGCTAGGTATTTCGTGCATTATAATGGAATGATCAGTAGGTACCTACAATAATTATCAAAATTTTGTAGCTAAATATTAGAACCATTTTTTTTATTTTATCTATCAATAATTATCGCAACAGAAAGAGTGGAACAAGTGAAAGAGTTTGTGTATCTGGGAACCTTGTTCACTAGGGACGGTAAGCATGATGAAGACATTGAAAGGAGAGTGAATGCTGGGAATCGTGTGAATGGGGCACTTAACGCTTTTATGAGCAGCCAGAAGGTGTCGCAAAAAGCACGGTTGGCTGTTCATAGAGGGGTGTTGGTGCCTACACTTATGTATGGTAGCGAAAGTTGGGTATGGCAGAAGAAGCATCAGAGCCAAGTGAATGCAGTGGAAATGAGAGCGTTGAGAAGTGTGTGTGGTGTGAGATTGCAAGATAGAATTAGGAACAGTGTGATAAGGGAAAAGTGTGGACTGAATGTAGATGTAGTGACGAAAATTGAGAAAGGTATGTTGAGATGGTTTGGACATGTGGAAAGAATGAGTGAAAGAAGGTTGACAAAAAGAGTGTATGAAGGAAAAGTGGAAGTGGGAGTTGGAAGGGGTAGACCTCGGCGGACTTTCTCTGATCAGATCGGGGAAATCCTGAAGAAAGGCCAGGTCAAGAGCACCCTAAACCGGCGAGCGTGTATGAGGAATGTTATGAATGTGAAGGAAGCGAAAGTGGTATGTCAGGATCGGAGCAAGTGGAAATCCGTGGTCTCTGCCTACCCCTCCGGGAAATAGGCGTGATTATATGTATGTATGTATGTATGTAATTATCGCAAAGTACTGATAGCATAGGTGGTTTTCTGTTACTAGATGTCTTAACTTCTACTTATTGTTACTAGATGTCGCTAATGTGACCAAATGAAAGCATTGTTCAATTTTAGATTTATTTATTCAGTTTACCTGTGCTCTATTGAATAACACTTTGTAATCATTAATCAACAATACTTTTATACAGTACTTAAATACCTCAGTTATTTAGAGCAAAGATGTTATTATCACCGAAATCAATGCAAACTATTTATTCCTTTGATGTTTTAATAATAATAATAATAACCCCGCGGGGGCAGCTTGTGGCGAGCTGACGGTGAGTGGCGACACCGCGGACCCCTATTCCAGAGGGCCCTGTCATCCGGCCCTCGCCTCTGTGCTTGCCTTGATTGGCCGGCCAGAGTGGAGTCGCAAGAGCGGGACCTATGCTCCAGGTTGGAAGTGTAAAATGTCATAACGCCGGCGGCCTGCTGAACGGATCACCGGGATCTGGCTACCGCAGACTCACCTCTCGACAACCTTACAGCCGCTCCGAAGTGTTGCCCTATTGTCGCACTGTGCGTGCGGCCGTTGTAGGGCCCACTAAATGAGTAGGCGAGTCACCACCTGTCTTACACAATTTTGAGACTGATTGTCACGGCAGGTGTCTGCTAGTCTCTCCCATAGCCCATTATCCAGTCCATCCAACTTTCAAATCTATAGCCCATGACCTTAGTTCCCATCGCAGCACAAAAGTGATGCACTGCAATAGTCTTTGCACCTGGCGGGGACCATCTCCGGATGTATCACATTGTGCGTTCGGGGATGGTATCCGCCATGTGTATCCCTTGCTTTTAGATTAAAGTGTCTTAAAGGGCCTCTGCGCTGTTGGCTTCGGCCCCACGTACGCCTCCCAAAGGTCCGGGACCCCATGGTCCCGAGATATGGAAAAGACATACAAATAATAATAATAATATATTCTTTATTGTGCACCACATAATGAAAAGGAATACAGAAAAAGAACAGATATTACATTAGGTAACAACAGGCGGTCTTATCGCTCAAAAGCGATCTCTTCCAGACAACCTTTGGGTAGCAGGAAACCAATAACTACATAACTCTAAATATCGTTTTATTAGCTACATAACTCTAAATATAGTATTTTTGATGTAACTGTAATAGTTTCTGGATATCTTCCAGTTCGAAACGGAAAAGTTATGCATTTGCTATGATTATTCTGATTGATTTGAACCAGACGGTGCAATCGAGCTATCGATCTTCCGCAGACGGGCTTGTGATAAAAATATTTTATTGCACGTTACAAATACGTCGGGCATAAAAACTAGTAAGTTTTTGACTACAGAATTTTAAATAACAGACGCGTTTGCAAACATGGTAGTATCATGGTTCTGCCAATTACTCCTAATTAACTTACTAATGCTAATTGGTAATTTAATGGGGCGACAGTTTCTCAATTTTCATTAATTCAATGGAAGTCAATGGTTATTGAATCTAAACGGTAACAAATCTTACGTATTAAATTCATTCGAAAATGTCTACCCATGTCATATATGGTCAGCATCAAAAATAACGGATCTCATCCTCTAATAGCTTAACAAAAAGAGATATGCCTGTATATTTATGTAGAATAATAATTATTAGACTGTGGCACATACTTTTGAATGCAAGCTGTAGAGATACGTATATTATCACTATTTGGAAAAAAAAATCGAGGGTGGCGAATACTTTTGGCGCGTTTAGTTGTTTCATTCGCTATGCTGTAGTATCGCCTTTACCCTAAAAGTACTTAGGTATCATAGAAAAAATTGTATAAGTAGGTATCTAACACTAATCCCTATAACGCTGGCCCAATATTACAGTGTTCTATGTTACATTTTCAAGATAGTTGAAATTCGACTTAATGTCACTATGACAATGTTTAAATTTCAGTTGGATAAAAGTTATACATAGAACCCTGTAATACTGGGCCAGCGATATTAGGTACACTTTCAATAAACACTACATAAATTATTCATTTCACTTAGTTTACATTCCAAAACTGACCGAATATCGTATTATTTCCAGCGAATCCCTCAAGGATTACATCTGGGACCACTACGCTGAATCCCTCCCCATGTCAACATACCTCGTCGCGTTTGCCGTCACCGACTTCGGCAAGAAAAGCGACAGCAACTTTACCGTCTGGGCCCGGAAAGAAGCACTCCAATCTGCATCTTATGCCCTGGAGATTGGACCGAAAATCCTGCGATACTTGGAGGATTATTATAAGATTAAGTTCCCGCTGCCCAAGATTGATATGATTGCGTTGCCGGATTTCAAGGCCGGTGCTATGGAGAATTGGGGGCTTTTGACATTCAGGTAAGTCCTAGATTACAAGGATAAACTTAAGTTAGATGCTGCATTCAATTTAATGTTTTTAATTTGTAAACATATGACTATAATTATTTTACTTTTGCCTATCACGAATCACGTATTTCGTAATACACGTAATCAGTTAGTGAGCCTTTCGCAAGTAGGTAGAGTAGGTGTGTTTGCAACTAGTTCGCCAAATCTAGATGCACCTAGTGCATGTTGGGTAGGACTCGGGTCCTTTGGGTCCTCTGCTTCAAGACTGGATTCAGCTGTTTATCAGACTCTTATAATTAAGTCTAAACTCGAGTTCTTTTCAACGTGATAGAGACCAGAGTCTCTTGTCGAGACGAATCCTTTTTAGAGAACACTTATTTTATCTTTGTCTTTTTGTATGATTTGTGGATTAGGTACATTAATCATACAATAACGCCTAATTTCATTGCTGTTATTTGGGAAAACCCTATAAAATTGTTCACGGAGTCTATACCGAGGCTCGAGTCCTTTTGAGTTGCTCTTAAAAAACCTCCACAAAGGAATCGGGACTTAAAAAAGAACTCTGAAGTTTTTTAAGCGCCGAGTCTCGTAAAAATGAGCTGAGTTCTTCAAATTCAGACTCATAGGACTCTAGTTCTTACCTACCAACACTAGATCATAGATGCACCTATATATCCCTATCTTTTTAACTACTTACCTATCTACATTTTTTTATTTAACTAGGGGATTAATTTTAATCAATCGTGATAAATTAATAAATTATACTAGAATCAATCAAAGAAACCAATTAAAATGTATCCGGGGTCTAGACTTCGAGTAGATAACGGATATTATGGTGATAGGTATTCCTACGTTCACATGTACTTTATCAATGGTGAGGTGCATACTCGATTATAATAATCTAAGTCATTAGGCTAGATTAGTCTGGAATATTATATAAGTACCTACTTTAACAGATTAAAGAAATGCCAGTCATTCAAAAGTTTATTCAAATAGTAGCAAAAAAATCTTGCGTAAGTACGTTACGAACTCTATTCAGTAGGACCTGAAATTAATGTAAAAATATGGTTGTCTTTAAAGTCGGTTTACGGACGATAATTTTGCGTGATAACGTCATAAAACATTGATGAAAAATTGCATACTTTGGCCGTAACGTTACCATGGAGATCTGTCCACAACGTGACACTTTTTTGTGCATGCTACTGGTTTTATCGATTTACGAGTATAAGACGTTATCACGTCAAAAACTCGATTGATCGCATTTCAAAATTTGCCAGCTCAAATTTTAATTTAACTCTGTCAATATGACAATGAGCAAAAATTAATTAAGCAAGCAACTGCGTGAACTCGTCTTCGAGATTGTGTTCTGGGGCCTATCAGAGAGGAGGATGGAACTTGGAGGCGAAGAAAAAATAGGGAGCTAGAGGAGCTGGTTGCGATGCCTAATATAATTGGCGAGATCAAAGCAACACGACTCCGCTGGCTTGGTCACCTGGAGAGGATGGGGGAGGATCGTGCTGTGAGAAGAGCGTATGTGGGGCACCCGGGCGGAAAACGTCCGTCTGGGCGTCCCAGATACCGCTGGAGTGACGAAGCCCAAAAAGACCTGTCCGCCCTCGGAATACCCAACTGGCGTGAAGTGGCGCAGAATAGGGCAGAATGGCGCTCTCTTGTGTCAGAGGCCAAGATCCTCTTTGGGTCACTGAGCCAGTGATGTATGTATGTATGTCTTCGAGATATTTGGCATGAAAGTTGAACAATTTTAGGCTAAAAAACTGGTTCTCTGGCCATACGAGTAAATTTTGTGTTAATTAGTTTAAAATTAAAACCTTGGACACGATTTTTGAGACTTCAAAGATGAACCCAAATATGTAGATTTCGTACATGTAAGATCCTTCACTGCAAACTAGATACGAAAAAAGTGTTTTTTTAGACAATGTTTAAAAAATTCATAAAAAACTTACTTAATACTTATATTCATTTTTTCAAAATCCGATGGTCAAAACCGGAGATAAAAGATTGAAGAACCGATAACCGTTTGTCTTAAAATTGAATTGAAATTAATCTGTAGTGCAAAAAAAGGAGATACGATTTAAAACTTGTCAAAAATCGATGAAAACCGCGGGTAGCCCCAAATTTAATGTTGGCTCATGGCAGCATGGAACAGAACCCTCCCCAATTATTCCCCATCCGAAGTCGGTTTGTAAACAAACTTTCCATCGCATAACAAGATCTAGTTCAAGGACGGCGCCCTGAACTTTTCTCATCTTTTACGTGATTTCATTACCAAATTGTGCGAGACGAAACGTTAACGTATTTCTATGCTTCTACTTTCCGTTCGTGGTTTTTCTGTAGATTCGAATATTTATATTATTAGTTGGGTGACAATACAATATTGTGGTACCATTTAAGGTGATCTGTAGCCCTGGTGCAAATTTCATTCGATAGCGTGACGTGACTTACTGCCGTATTCGAACTTCAAGATATTTACAAGAGACGACACGAACATACTAGATCCATTCTAGATACGTTATAATTTAGATATCAACTAGTTCTCTTTTGCAGCGCAATTCGAGCAACCAATGTCACTTTTACGTTAGATGGAGTAAGATATCTATTAGATGTGAATTAGATCTCGAAGTCATATCCTGTGGAAATCGTTCAAGAGTATCTCCAGAATCGCGCAAATGTCAAATTTGACAGGTTAGATCTTAACCTATCGTTATCGTATCTTGGTGATGTCTAATAGATGTCTATTTCATAATCCGAATCGGGCCCTTAGTTGGGTGACAATACAATATTGTGGTAACATTTAAGGTGATCTGTAGCCCTGTACGGTTACCATCAGTTTGTCACTGACATAAACGCCGTCGAGAACGTAATTTACTTTCTATACATCTCGCTCGCACTCGCATATTAGTGCAAACGGGATGTATAGAAAGTAAATTACGTTCTCGACGGCGTTTATGTCAGTGACAAACTGATGGTAACCGTACGGTGCAAATTTCATTCGATAGCGTGACGTGACTTATTGTGACGTACGCGTTTGCGTTAGTCTCATTTTGTTTGTTATTTTGAGTTTACAAAACGTCCCGCTTGGCGCGCTGTTCAAAATCCCATACAAAATGAGACTTAAACAAACGCGTACTCATCACAGGTTCATGCTCGTCACGCTATCGAATGAAATTTACACTAGGGTTCTGATGATGGACACAGGAGGTGGCCATAGGAACTCCGTGGTAAAACAACGCAACTTAATCGGTTTGGGTTTGTTGGAATTGTCTCGTTTAAGTATTCGATTCTTGTTGAAAAAAGTACAGTCAGCAATATACACTTGTATCAAAAAATTATTAACTTTTTTACTAGAGTCAAACAAATATGATGTTTTTGAAGCATGCAATGTTATATTACTGGGAAACTGACTGTCAAAAGTAGACATATGGTAGCCACGTCACGACTGTCACTCTTGCAGATCAAATAGACCCCCTGTCTAACGAACGTCAAGCTGGGCGCGAATTGTCAGAGCCTTTACAAGGGCGGCCGACACTTCATTAAGAGAGCCATCTATCATGTTCGCTCTTATTGGGGTGACGTCCCAGCAAACATTTTAAGTATTTTTTCCTAGGCTCGAAGAAGATTTTACCAATTTAAGTGAAAATGACGTCCTAAGTCACCAATTATTTTACGTATTGTACACTTTTACTTCCAAGTCAAAATATAGGGATAATAAAACGTAAATTTCACTTCATAAATACACCATGAAGTCAGGGACTTAGGGGTTGAAAATAAGGCAAAATATTAGGTAAAATTAACCTTAAACCCTGACCAATAGGTCAAATCTACTAATAAGGTATTTTAGGTGTATTTGCGACGTAATTATTACTTATACGGGGACTATGAAGTCACGGACTTAATGGTTGAAAATAAGTCGTATTACTAGGTAAAATTAACTTCGTACCCTGACCAATAGGTCAAATATACTAATAAGGCCTTTTAGGTGTATATGCGACGTAATTATTTCTTATACGGGGACCATGAAGTCAGGGACTTAATGGTTGAAAATCTGTCGAAATATTAGGTAATATTAACTTCGAACCCTGACCAATAGGTCAAATGTACTAATAAGGCATTTTAGGTGTATATGCGACGTAATTATTTCTTATACGGGGTCCATGAAGTCAGGGACTTAATGGTTGAAAATAAGTCGAAATATTAGGTAAAATTAACTGCAAAGTCTGACCAATAGGTCAAATGTACTAATAAGACATTTTAGGTGTATTTGCGACGTAATTATTTCTTATACGGAGACCTTTAGGTCGTCGATTTTATGTCGATTTAGCTACTAATTTTAGGTAAATGTTACTTAAAATAGATAGCAAATTGCGACCATATAGTTAAAATCACTTGTAAAGTACTATCAATACCATAAGGTTGTGCCGCCATTTTCTTTCATTATAACGAGATGCTAAATATGAAATTGCATAATTTAAGTTGTTATATCTTGAATGGTGCCATCGCACGGTACTTCATTGTGCTAATATTCAAAATAAAACAATATTTTTGATCAAGTCAATAGACTCACACACACAAATATTCAATTACAACACTCAATTACAAGCAAATATATGCATTTTGATTTTATAAAATATTGAAAACTTAAATATTTCAAAAGCCCATCGATAGTTTTGTATGTAAACCTAACATACTGCACGAAAAAATTTTCTGTGCACTAGATTTCATCGTTCTTCATCAGCGTAATCGGCCTAAATTATTTTACATGACTTAGTGGCCGCCATTATCATTGCACAACTTAAAGTTGTTTTCTTGTTAGACATTTTGTTTCTGAGTGAAAAGAATATATAAGCGTAATGTTTGTGTCTCTTTTTCTCTTCATCGCGTCTCATCTAAATATTGCCTCGCAGAGTAATTATATGGATAAAAATATGTCGCCATCACGTCTAAAGGTGGTAAAGAATACCAAATTAGTACATTTTCACTACGCGGCACGTCGTGGCGACGTCGAATCCACGTCGGAAACATGACCTAGTGTTGACCTAATGGTTGTAATCACTAATTTACCGTCAATAAATACGTCGCCGGCACGTGCGTTTTTTCCCCATTTATGTCGACTCGACGTGCCCACGACGTCGATTCGACGTGCCTCATTTTGGTCTCCTAAATTGTGCGACCTAAAATAGGTGCCTTTTTCGGAATATCGACCAAAAATGTTTGCTGGGGTGGTACAAGTGAAAGGATAGAGCGGATTTAGCGTAACAATTTATACTTACTATAATTTATAGTCAAATTTATCTGGTGACTACGTCACGACTCTGACGAAAAGAATAGGCCCTATATCTATAACGATCGTTAAGCTGGGTGCGAATTGTCAGAGCCCTTACAAGGGTTCGACACTTCATTAGGGGGGTTATCTATCATGTCCGCGCTTATTGGGGTGGTGTGGGACAAGTGACGGGGTAGAGCGGATAGTTTCATTCCTATAACACACATAAATACACTAATAAGTACAATTATTTTGTAACTATTATTCATGTTTCTGATGGTCTTGAAATTGAAATTAGGCTTTATTTACAATATGTATGATTAATTTTAGCAAATAATTGTATGTAGTAGTAGAGCTCAAATCACACAGATTCTGCAAACAGTAAGTTGTAATTATGGCTGAAATATTTTAGACATGAGGCATTATAATTGGGCAAAAGTTAACCTTAGGTCCATGTAAACAACAAATTAAAATAATGTACATAATAACTATTTAGGTACTATGTTTTCATTTTCGCTGAGTCACTTTTACAATAACCATGGTTATCTTAATGTTTACATCTTAATCAATACGACAAATTAAATCTGTGACTATATTTGTTTATCAATATAAATAGGTAAATAGTTTTCTCCTCTGTCCGCCCGTCTCTTGTTCCACAGCGAAACTCAGAATGCAATATAGACCACAACGCAATCTATTCCGATATTGTGTTCGATCGGCAAATATTGCTCGGTCGACATTCGGTCACACCCCCTGTAATCTATGGTTTACGATGTGTACAACTGTTACAATAACACTTTTTGTTACTCTCTTTAGTAGTGTTAATGTTAATTTGGTGTGAAGATTTTTTTTCTAAACGGGTATGTTTTTTAGTGTATGGACAAAAGACATGAGCTAGCAAGCGTTGATAGCATGTACAATCGCCATCAGATATATCGGAGCGGCCAAGGTGTTCACAATATCTGAACACGCACTCTAATGCCTTGACAATAGAGGCGTGTTCAGATATTTGTGAACACCTGGCTGCTCCGATATATCTGATGGTGACTGTACCTAACTGGGTTTTTATTTATTTTCACTTAGGGCTGATTTAGATGACGCGTGATCTCGCATGCGATTTTAGATACATTGCGGACTGTTGGTTACGTTCTATTCAACCGACCGATCAAAAACCGCAATGTAACGAAACTCGCATGCGAGTTCTAGCATCGTCTAAATGAGCCCTTGCTCTTATAGCTAATTAAAGATAGTTGTACTTAATACTTTTGTTTTAATTAGTTTCAATCAAGTGTAAAGTTTATTAAAAATTGGTTTACCTAATGAGGTAGATTCAAAATTCCTATTGGATGATAAAGTGCGTTCAGTTTTGACAGTCGGACATCGACAAACGAAAAGAAAACATGCATCAAGATAACAGATAAAAAAAAATATTTACCCAAAAAAGAAAAACATAATATTAACAGTACATGTACCTTCAGATCCACAGCGCAGGCTTGGTCACCATACAGATAGCTCATCCACCACAGGTTTCGTCAAAATAACGTGTATACTTTCACATATGTCATCCGCAACACGCATCGTCAAATTTAAAAGAAAATTGGTCATTACACTCAACACAACAGATGACAAGATAACAGATTATACGAAGAGTCACTTGACTCTTTTTATACATTATATAAGTTTCGATTTTCATTCTATCAATGATCGTCACCTTGGCTAAGCCCTCTGAGCAATTTTTCGCCTGGCGCAAAAGGCGTTAACTTCAAAATGGATAAAAGAGGCACCTATTAATGGCAGTACTTATTTTCCAGAGAAATCGCCATGCTGTACGACAGCAGCAACTCGCCGACGACAGCGAAGGCACGCGTCGCCGCAGTAGTTGCCCACGAGATCGCCCACCAGTGGTTCGGGAACCTGGTGACACCAGCGTGGTGGTCCGATATCTGGCTGAATGAGGGGTTCGCGTCCTACGTGGAGTATGTGGCTGTTGATGCTGTAAGTTTGTCGGATATCCAACGACTTAAGGTTTACTAATCAGTGCGAGAGCTTTCCACCGTATTGTACCGACACAGTTCAAAAATAATCCTTTTGGTAAGGAGATAAGGTCACAGATCGCGCAGTGGTTCGGGAATCTGGTGACACCATCAGCGTGGTGGTCCGATATCTGGCTGAATGAGGGGTTCGCGTCCTACGTGGAGTATGTGGCTGTTGATGCTGTAAGTTTGTTAAATACTCTGCCTTATTTCAACGACTTAAGGTTTACTCATCGTCAGTGCGAGATGCTGTGAGCTTTCCACCGTATTGTACCGACACAGTTCAAAAATAATCCTTTTGGTAAGGAGATAAGGTCACAGATCGCGCAGTGGTTCGGGAAGCTGGTCACGTCTTTGGTGGTAGGGTATCTGGCTGAATGAGGGGTTCGCGTCCTACGTGGAGTATGTGGCTGTTGATGCTGTAAGTTTGTAGAATATTCTACCTTAATTCGACGACTTAAAGTTTAATAATCGTCAGCGCGTGATATGAGCTTTCCACCGTATTGTACCGACACAGTTCAAAAATAATCCTATTGGTAAGGAGATAAGGTCACAGATCGCGCAGTGGTTCGGGAATCTCGTGACACCGGCGTGGTGGTCGGATATCTGGTTGGATGAGAGGTTGGCGTCCGACGTGGTGTATGTGGCTGTTGATGCTGTAAGTTTGTCGAATATTCAACCTTATTTCGACGACTTAAGGTTTACTAATCGTCAGTACTAGATACTGTGGACACAGTTCAAAAATAATCCTTTTGGTAAGGAGATAAGGTCACAGATCGCGCAGTGGTTCGGGAACCTGGTCACGTCTTTGGTGGTAGGATATCTGGCCGCTGATGATGCTGCGAGGTACTTTCGCCATCGTCAACACAGTTATTGATTGGTTATGTATGAGCCTTACAGCAACGAAATAAGGTTTATATTGGTAAATATATAGGTTCAGTTGAGGTAGTGGAGAGCTACTCGCCAATGACAACAAACGCGCGGGTTGCCGTCATGGCTATCCACGTGACCAACCAAACTGCAGACGGATTGTCACCACTTTATCGTCTGTCATATTGTCGATAAAAAAAAAATATCGCGTAACACGATAGGCGGTAGGCATGTGGGCATGACAGACAAAAGTGCAACCATCATAACCGGTATGGATTCCTCAAGATTCCACTGAATTAAATAAATATATGTTATCTAGACACGCGGCAGCGTGTCAAGCCAAGTTCATATAGTGTTACATATATTATATTAATATGTCTGCACTTTTGCCTAACAAAAGCGCATTGTCAGCCATGGCCATTAACCCAACGATGCGCTTTTGTTCAACAGTTTCTCACATGCACAATTCGCTCGCCCTTTCATTTTGAATGGGAACAGAAAAGGTGACCTAATAGTTTCGTGGGAGCCGATACACATTATAGTGTACGAGGGCGTTTATTTAACACGCATGCATGACATATGGCGAGATAATTGTTTTTGATTATTATTTTACCATGTTTGAGAGCTGGACTAACTTATTTTTTTTTCTACATTTACAATATGGCAGTCTAGAATTAGACCTAAAAACTACACGTCAAATGCATATGTAGCAGTGGCGGCGCGTC
Source organism: Cydia fagiglandana (assembly GCF_963556715.1). Lineage (NCBI taxonomy): Eukaryota > Metazoa > Arthropoda > Insecta > Lepidoptera > Tortricidae > Cydia > Cydia fagiglandana. The sequence goes on along the minus strand of NC_085936.1, from coordinate 20,548,971 downwards.
CATAAAAGCAGATTCCCACCGGCTTGCCTGTTTTTGGACGTTTGAGCAGAGTTGTAAAGGAAATATGTATGCCAAATTAGCCCCGGCTTGCCTATGGATATGTTTGACGCGCCGCCGCTGATAGGTAGTCCATTTAAGCTAATTTTGTAACGACTTGAATATAACAAAGTGAAGGGGTGGCATTATAAACGTAATTTTTTCATAGAAATTTGACATTAATGATGACATTGCCACACTTTGTCAGTGCTAATGGCATGCAAAGTTAACTTAGCTTAGACGCAGCAGCCCAGCGCACCGAGCAGGATTCTCTAGGCTTGCTCCGAAGGCAGCAGAGGTGTGTAAAGCTTGAAATACTCACAAGCGATATTTTCTAGTAAAACTTTGTTTACAGGTTGAAAAAACTTGGAAGCTGATGGAAGTATTCGTCCTGAACGAAGTGCAGAGCGTATTCAAGCTGGATGCTTTGACGTCTTCCCACCAGATCTCCGTGGAGGTGGGCAACCCTGAGGAAATCGGCGCCATTTTCGACAAGATTTCATATGGAAAAGGTAGATTACTCAAAAACAAAAAACAAGGGATTTCCTAAATATTTTGATAAAGCACAAATTAACGGAATTATTTAAATAAGAAACCTAACTTTGACAATATTTACTAGAAATTGTAGGACTATCAATTTAAAAATAAAAAAGTTCCAAAAAAAAACAGTTTTGTGACGCGTTTTTCTATGGATCGTCACAAATCTGACAGCCAAAATTTGTATGAAAAACTGGAGATCATTTTTTCCTTTGTTTCATTCAATATTCTTCGTAATTCTGAGTCGAAATAACCCAAATAAATGTTGCTAGTTTTCCGAAAAAAGTAAGTGGTCGTACGATATAATACGTTTAAATGTTAACAAAAGGTATCGTTGTGTTACATAATATGTGTCGTTGAGTTATTCCCAAGTAGTTACATTTCAGCTGATACTTTTTGAATACAATTGCTTTTGTTAGCGCCACTTGCACCATCCCACTCTAATCCGAGGTTAACTGGTTAAACCGTTAACCCAGAGTCAAATTGTACTTGTAACCATGGTAACTCCAGGTTTAACCGGCTAACCTCGGGTTAGTGAATGGTGCAAGTGGCCCTTATGGCTCCTCTACACGATGGGCCAGCGCCGGCCACTCCAAGGGACGCAGCCATGCGGTAGAGTGAGATAGCAATATCAATTGCTCACTCTAACGCATAAATGAGTGGCCGGCGCTTGCCCATCGTGTAGAGGAGCCTTTACAAATTACTTTCTCCTTCCAGGCTCCGCCATCCTCCGCATGATGAACCACTTCCTAACCGATGACGCCTTCAACGCCGGTATAACAGATTACCTGACCGCCAAGATGTACGGCGACGCCGAACAGCGCGACCTGTGGAGCGCCCTCACCGCCGCCGCCAGGAGGAAGGGCGCCTTCGACGCCGACGTCGCCGTGGTCATGGATTCCTGGACGCTGCAGACTGGCTTCCCAGTACTCACTATTACTAGGGATTATAATAGTGGCGTTGTTTCTTTTAAACAGGTGAGTTTTTCAATTTCTTGTGTATGAATAGTCTTATTTAGGTTTTATAAAGGAAAAGGCTGTTCTCATATTTTTATTACCTAGATCAAATAAATACGTAAAAGGACAAAAGCTAAATTTAATGTAGTTTATTTTGATTGATAACAAAATTACCACGATTAAACGAGCATTTATGCATCGGAGCTCGTATGGCCTTGCGTTTATCGTCTAGATTTTTTATCGAATACTCAGGAAGATTATGATGTTTTATAAGTAATTAAGGCGATAAACTAAATTGGCATTAATAATAAAATAATGGCACTATATCTTTATGATACGAAGAAATTTATTATTTGAAAATTCCCCTCAAATTTACCCGTAATTGCTGTTATACTCAATGGCATCCTCAAATTTTGCAAATCATCTTCAAATATTACTTTTGTTCATGATGTATCTGTCGGCGGCCGATCGTAAGATCAGGCGGCATATCGTGAAATTCCTCGTGAAACGTGAAAATCTTTGACTCGTTCCCTGAGCCGACGGAGCCCCGCTATGCGGGGCTCCTATTTCTGAGCAGTTTGCCCTTCGGGCATCTGAAGCAACCTAACGAACCTATCTTACCTATATATATTGGTTTAATGTGACTAATGTGACTATCCTCAAAACAATACACAGGAACATTACGATCTGCCTGATCTTACGATCGGCCGCCGACACCTATATATGTGATAAAAAAAATGCGCTATATTTTTTTTTATCACATAGATTCTAGTTGATAGATAAGCGTTTGCTGAACTGCAAACTTTTCTCTTTACTAAATTGGTTTCATTGACACGATTAAATATTGGACAAAAAACTACTATAGACTGAAAGTACCATCATGGCGTAGTCATAATTATTAATTCACTTATTGTCAGAAATATGTTTGAAGGAAAAAACTCCTTCTTCACCCTACACTTTATAAAACAAATTCTCTCGCCACGTTCGCGATAAAGAAAAACTACGAATGGATTTTCATACAGATATCATATCACCCATTAATGGAGTGAACCTTAAGGAAAGTTTAATGGCTCCTCTACACGATGGGCCAACGCCGGCCACTCCAAGGGACGCATTTATGCGTTAGAGGGAGCAAGTGATATTGCTATCTCATTCTACCGCATGCCTGCGTTCCTTGGAGTGGCCGGCGTTGGCCCATCGTGTAGAGGAGCCAGGGTATCATTTTTTAAGGTTTTGTGTAGCCGGGGCGCTAGTAATATTATGTTTATAACAACATTACAGGAGCGCTTTGTCCTGATCAACAACGGCGAAAGCAAGGAGTCTCCAGTATGGTGGATCCCGATATCGTATACAACGGCTACAGAGTCCGACTTCGAGTCCACGAGGCCGAAGCTCTGGCTGCGCGGGGAGAGATCAAAAGTCGTCAGGAATATGTCTATCGCTAAGGACGACTGGCTGATTGCTAATATACAGCAGACAGGTGAGAGAGAAAACTTTAGAAGGTAGTAATATTATTTAAAATGATAGGCAAAATTTTCAGGTCAATTTGTAACCTGATTAAGACCGAAAATCATTTAATCTTTAAATTCATTTCCAAAATGGCAGTACTTGTGTACCTACTACCTTCCGAGAGGTGATCAGGTGGCGTATTATTGATAGCTTTATCCATCTTTATCCACTTGATAAAATAACTGTCACTTTTTAACACCGTGGGATAGAAAGTGACGGACACTGTTTTATCATGCTGTCACGTAGACAAGAACGACCATCATATCCGTACAGATCAGTTTAATGATTTTAATGCGTATAATGCGCAGTCGTGGAATAAAGATAACCTCGTACAGTTACTTGCAAGTTGCAATAATACACAAATAATATGATACACAACGAAGGCCGCAAATATATCTGACACGATTTTATTTGTAGAGCCATGAAGAGTGTGTCACATATTTTTACGACAGTCGAAGAGTAACACATTATTGCAGGTGACATATTTCACAAACGAGAAGAGTGAGATAAGGCTTTCTCAGAAAAGAAGAATAAGATATATTGCTGGAGCTGCAATAATTGAGCAATAAGCAAATTAAGTATGAGTCAGTATTTAAGTATTAATTATACTTAAAGCGGGATGTTGCTCTAAGCCTGCACTTGCACCGATAATCTTAAGAAAGATTAATTACGTTGGTATGAAAAATAATCTGACTCCTACAATACAAAAAATTACTTAAATGCCTAAGTATTTGATCAATACTTATTAGCTAAGGCTAAACAATTAAATTATTACTTTTGAAAATACTAGGATGCAAATTTTTGATCTGATGATGTCCTAGGTATGTAGAACAGGATTTTGGGTCTGGATTATTCCAACCCAAAAACCCTAGGATTCTCGAATAAATTACAAGTTTAGTATTGGTACCTGTAGCATTCTCAAGCGACGCTGGTGGAATGCTTTTTTTTTTAATTAATGAATATTTAATGTGGAATTATGTTCAGGTTTCTACCGCATCAACTACGACCAACGCAACTGGCAGATGCTGATCAAAATCCTCAACGATCCGAAACGCTTCCAGGAGATCCATCCCATCAACAGGGCTCAGATAGTCGACGATGCCATGAACCTAGCTCTAGCTGGAAGGCTAGACTACAAGACGGCCTTAGACATCACCAGTTATCTCGTACATGAGAGAAGTTATGTACCTTGGAAAGCGGGATTAGTGGCCCTAGGTTACATCGACACCATGCTGTCTAAAGGAGCTTATTATCTAGAGTACAAGGTGTGTTTTCGCTTAATTTCCTTTATATTGGTGCAGGGATCGGCAAATTTTTTAAGGGAAGAGCCAACCACAGTAGTAATCGTCAGTTTTAGAACGTCAAAGGCTCACAAAAGTTGATTTGACTAGACTAGGACTAAGTGTCTTCTAAGTCCCCTAATTTTTTGGGTGTCTTTAAGAGCCGCAATTGCAGGTTTCAGGCTGCCTTTCCACTGACATGCAGATGAGATGAGATGAGACAGACGGGAATCAACCAATAGCATTGATTAGTTGCGGCTCCTCTCCTCTCATCTGTGTCTCAGTGGAAAGACAGCATAATAAAATTTTAAATTAATAAAGAGCCTATACGGCCAACCATGGTTTGCCGACTCCTGAGTTGGTGTGTTGTAGACGTTGTAGTTATCTAAAATGTTTATCTCGTTTGATTAGCTTGTACGGACCATGAACAGCCTTTTACCTTGGAAGGTAAGTAAAATAATGGCTTTCTGCCCTACAACATAAAGCACATTATAATAGGTATATTATGTTGTTTAACCTAGGAATTTGGTGATAGATTATAAGTTCACTATCGATATTTTACGATTAGTAAAAATACCTATTAGTTAGGTAATAATTGTTCCGTTCCGGCTGTTATATATATATTATCTTCAGATTGTTAAGAACGATAAAGTTAAATTATATATTTTATCCATATCTTAACAGTTAATGACATGATATAAGGTAATTTAGATAAATAGTTTTTCAATTTCTCGATAGATGGCGTTGCCTGTTTCAAAGACAGATTTTTTTTTATATTAGCATTTATATGTGAAACGTGAAACTTCATCAAACGTTGTTGTCGAAACAACCTTCGAAATACTTCGAACGTAGTCAAGCGACTTTGATAAAAAACAAGACAAACCTAAAGGTAGCATCCCAAATGCCACGACAATGCTGCGAGATACGACTAACTAATTATCTAAGACAAAGGCATTGAAATTGATATTTCCTCATTGGCATAAATTGCTGCCTGCGCTGTTGCAAAGCAGTAGACTTGGTGCAAGAAAATGTCAACCAAGGACTTTCAATTTGAAGTTTCTTGTAGCAATGCAGTATGCAGACTTGTTTCCGATTAGGTATCGATTTCAATGTTATTGATGTGTTATTTCTTGCAGCATCTAGAGTTAATTACGTCATAATTTCATATAAGTTTGACTTTTAAAATAACACTTGCATTGCGTGGGCTATCAAAATCGCTGCAGACTTTTCTTGGTCTAACGCTAAGTTTGCAGCGTCGCTGCTCTGCAATGCTGTTGCAATTGGAATGTTACCTTTATCTGTCTGTCTTGTCCTCCAGCGTTACGTGCTCAAACTTCTGGACGGGGCAGTCAAAGACATAGGCTGGGACGTGGCGGCCAACGAGAGCGTGGTCCGCGCGCAGCAGCGGGTGGACCTGCTGTCGACGGCTTGCCACCTCGAGCACGACGAATGTTTGAGAACCGCTGTCGTCAAGTACACCAATTGGATGCTCACGCCGAATGCTGATGCTTTGAATGAGTAAGTGAGACACTTCCATATTCCCAATAACCCGGGGTGAACCGGTTACTGGAGTTGCCATGGGTACTAGTACAATTTGACACTGGATTAACGGTTTAACCGGTTAATCCTGGGTTAGTGGAATGCTGCAAGTGCGCTAAGTAAATAGAGGCAATTTCAGATCAACCGTTTTGACGAGCACCTGAACTTCCCAACAATTCAAGTGACTCTAAAATCAATCAATCAATATGTTGGTAAGAATTTCGTTGATTATGCTTATATTGATAGTCTGGAATTTATTTGTAGTACAGTAATTTATTGATTAGTAACTGTTAAAGGCTGGTAAGTTTAGCACCAAGATTATTAAGCTGAAGATGGCAGCATACGTGAGAGTAGTCTATTTATTATTCATGTCCTTTAGCCAATCTACTACTTATGTATTTAGTAAAATGTCCCAAAACATTCACAAATAATCTGCTTCTTTGGTTAGCGAACTCAAACCCCTTAATGATGAAATTTTAACTTTAATAGCTGTCAATAGAGTTGAATGGGCGTTTTCTAAAATAAATATCGAAAACCTGATGATTCTTTCAAATCTGGACATTCTTGGGCTCATTCTACTCAGAATCGGCAGCATTCTCCATCCTTCCATTAATAAAAGATGTCCCAAAATGTCCATTCCATTACGTCACGTTTTGGACACATTACGGACGTAACGTAGTGGAATGTACAATTTTCATACAAATTTTTGGGAAATGTTTTTTTATCATCAGGATTGAATATGCTAGTGATTTTGAGTTGAAAGAACCCAAAAACACCAGGATCTGTGAGAATCGGGTTTTCAATATTTATTTTAGAAAACACCCGTATATCATATCCGCTCTGGCATTGTATGCGGTAAAGTATTAAGATGATGATTAATTTCGTTTTTTCAGCATCCACGCAGACATCCGCAGCACGGTGTATTGCGTGGGCGTACAAACCGGCAACGCCCGGGAGTGGGACTTCGCGTGGGACCGCTTCAGAGCCGCCAGCGCGCCTTCTGAACGGGAGCTACTTCTATCAGTACTGGGTTGCACGAGAGCTCCTTACCTGTTGTACAGGTAAGTACTGCAGGCAATGGCTAGGAGTGGGACTGTGAGACCGCTTTAGAGCCGCCAGCGCGCCTTCTGAACGAGAGCTACTTCTATCAGTACTGGGTTGCACAAGCTCCTTACCTGTTGTACATACAGGTAAGTTGTACTGCAGGCAATGGTTAGGAGTGGGACTGTGGGACCGCTTCAGAGCCGCCAGCGCGCCTTCTGAACGAGAGCTACTTCTATCAGTACTGGGTTGCACGAGAGCTCCTTACCTGTTGTACAGGTAAGTTGCACTGCAGGCAATGGTTAGGAGTGGGTCAGTGAGACCGCTTTACAGCCGCCAGAGCGCCTTCTGAACGAGAGCTACTTCTATCAGTACTGGGTTGCACGAGAGCTCCTTACCTGTTGTACAGGTAAGTTGCACTGCAGGCAATGGTTAGGAGTGGGTCTGTGAGACCGCTTTAGAGCCGCCAGCGCGCCTTCTGAACGAGAGCTACTTCTATCAGTACTGAGTTGCACGAGAGCTCCTTACCTGTTGTACAGGTAAGTTGTGGGTAGCTTTGCCCTATAAAGTGTGACTGTGGGATCCTTTCAGTGCTTTATGAGCACGAGCTACGGCTGTTAGTTCTAGGCTGTACAAGAGGCCTTTATCAGCAGTACAGGTGAGTTGTGCGGACAAAGATTGGGTGAGGGACTCATTCAGAGCCGCCGCTAAGATCCATAATATATGTTGTTATAAGGTACGTTTTAAACCTTTTCTTTCTTATGCATACATACATATAATCACGCCTATTTCCCGGAGGGGTAGGCAGAGACCACGGATTTCCACTTGCTACGATCCTGACATACCTCTTTCGCTTCCTTCACATTCATAACATTCCTCATACACGCTCGCCGGTTTAGGGTGCTCTTGACCTGGCCTTTCTTCAGGATTTCCCCGATCTGATCTGATCTATTATGATAACCTTAAAAATAAAATTGTTCAAAAAATTACACCACTGTTAAAAATAAAAATATTTTACGTAGAATTTATTTATTAAATGACGTCTAAATACGAAAGAAACATTAAAGAACATACTAAACTAGAAACGCTACCTTCTAGGTGAATACAGAGATACAAAAAATTATCTGCGGAGCAGTTGGATGGTGAATCCAATGGACATATCTAAGACCGAACCTAATTTGTAAGAAAACTGTCATCAGAAGTACAGTAATGTGTCAATCATACTTGTTAAATTTTCAGATATCTGGAGCTGTCTCTTCGCAACGATAGCGGCATCCGTAAGCAAGACACTTTGCGCGTCTTCTCCGCAGTAGCTAGTTCTGCCATCGGCCAGCCCATAGCCTTCAACTTCGTTCGCGCCAACTGGCAGAGGCTAAAAGAGTTGTAAGTATAACATACAGTAAGTATAACAAATTACAGTATAGACCGCTTAAGAAGATTCTGAAGGGATCACACCAAAAACGCGCTTTAAGCAGAAAAGCATTTTAACCATGAAAACAAGGAAACAAGTTGCAAGGACAACTAGGACAAGTGTTTAATGGAGTAGGTATTATGCGAATGTTGTATTATAGACGAAATAATTATGTGATAAATGAACACATCACTTCACTAGATAATTCCAAGTCCTAAATCCTCGCAGGGTCGCCATGTGTCGTTGTGTTAAGTGAAAACACTGCTTGCGTTGAAGTACATAACGAGTATTTCGACCCAAAAAATAACGCTTAGATGTAGATCAGATAGTATAAGAATATAGCTGGTAGGTATTCAGAAAATACCTATTAAATTATTATAAATCCTGATTCCTCACAAATGTGTGTTTAATATTTTCAATTCAATTTTACAAGCTTTTATTTACTTTCACCTGGCCCCTGTTTCACCAACGGGACAGGTGCAAGGTGCGACGAATTGTAAAATAACTGTTGCTGACGTCACAGGCATCCATGGGCTACGGTTACCGCTTACCATCGGGCGGGCCGTATTCCTGTTTGCCACCATCATTGTATTATTAAAAAAAACTTTATGATATCGGAAAAAACATATTTCTCTTGCTAAGTTTATGACAATTGTCACAAGAAACACTACAATTGTCACGAAATTCCGACATATAACTCATTACCTGTCAAGAATTACCTACAATTCTTCTAAATCTTTGACAATTGTCAGAAACTTCGCAGGAGAAATATCTGTTTTATTCCGATATAATAAAGTTTTTTTAAATAATACAATGATGGTGGCAAACAGGAATACTGCCCGCCCAATGGTAAGTGGTAATCGTAGCCCATGGATGCCTGTGACGTCAGCAACAGTGATTTTACAATTCGTCGCACCTGTCACCGATGTGAAATTGGGGCCTGACCGTTGTCTGTGTGTAATCAAATCTTGCAAGTTAAATTTGATCCACTTCCCGGTTCAATTGGAGCTGAAATTTTGCATACATACGTAAGTCGGGTGACAATGCAATAGGTATTATGGTGTCATCGAGCTGATTTGATGATGGAATTGGAAACCGGAGGTGGCCATAGGAACTATGTGATAAAACAACGAAACCTAATAATTGTGTTCGGGGTTTTTAGAGTTGTCTCGATGAGCATTAGTTACCTGTAGAAAGAAAAGTACACTCAGCGATAAAAGCTTGTATCAAAAATGAAATTTTTGCCAAAAACTTATTATCCCTTAAACTGTGACAAACTGTAATGTTTTCTTTTACAGTGTCGGCTCAGCTTCAACCCTCGCTTCTATCGTGAAGGTGGTGACGAGGCGATTGAACCAACCGCATGAATACGAAGAGGTTAGTTGTCTTACTTATTTGTCAGGCAGTTTGATTTAACAGAGGTACGGGAGGTACCTGACCCGATACTGTTTCAAAACTAGGCCTTGTCCTTCTTTTTAGTTCATTTGTTTCTTCTACACGTATTGTATAATTATGTTAAAACTTCCTTAGTAAAACTATATTAATATCATTAGTTACATTTCTTGTTAATATGACCTGACTTTTCGTGAGGTATTTGAACTAATAAAGTTGTTTTTTAAGCCATCTTTATACTGTAATTTTGGAGCGCGTGATCCTGATTATCAAAAATATGTTAAGATGGTCATACTAAACAAATTTCTTCATGGGACATCATTGTGTCCATTAGGAAAAAATACCTAATGGACACAATGACGCCCAGAAGTAGAGAAAACGTATAGACAAATAGTATTATTTTTCACGATTTTCATATCGGTGTCATGGGAAACCTTGTCTATCTTATAAAATTTTTGAAATTCTGGATTCAGACCCCAAAATCACCCTATACCACAGAATAAATAATAGTAGGTACTAGGTACATAAGACTCACTCTCTAACAAAACGCGTCTGTTACGATCAGCACAGATATGGCCGCTAGGTGGCGACAACACCACGCGCGGCTTATGGCAAACCCCAAAATTGAGGCGGAACGGATGTACTTTTAGCTACCTGTATCAAAGGGACGAAATCGCGGAGTGAGCCACGCCCGCCTATACGGTAAAAAATAATTATTTTAATGTTGTTTTTATTTCTGCAGCTAAAAAGATTCGTAGCAGAATACTGCACTGAGCTCGGCCGTCCAGTCCAGCAAGTCCTAGAGCGAACAGAAGCCAACATTCAGTGGATGCAGAGGAACTACGAGCCTATCGTCGATTGGCTGCTAGCCGCGGACAAAGCGAATACTAAAGCGTGATTGGTCGGATTCTAGTGCGTTGTGTACAGATTATAGATAACTTGATGCTTTGAAAAGTTTGAAGAAGTGAGCTTTAAGAAGTTCGCATATTGAGCTATCCCTGTAACTTATATTGCCTTTAGACATATAATACACAGTATCACAGAGGTGTAATTCAGATGGTGAAGATATAAAAAACGATTTGCGTACTAGTATCTACTAGAAAAAAAAATGAATTTAAGTGCTACCAACGCAAAATATGTCAATGTACGAAATTCTTCTGGCTTACTAACCACGTTTTAGATAATTAAATACCTACCGTTTTGGCACCAATATTGTGCTTTCAATGTGAACAAAAAAGTGGATCGATTTGAAGAATGATATCAAGAAGCACGCTATCCAGTTTTGGAGGAAGTATCTTAATATTCCAACATTTTTGAGAGGACAAAGCCTCTCAAATCTTCCTTCTCATAAAATTCGTAACAGCCAATTGAAAACCCAGTTTGAAATTGTAATTTGTTGTGGTAGTATAATTTCGTCGGTCATCGCATCTCAATCGATTACTCGTGAAGTGGTTAAGGACGATGTGTAATGAACCCTCGCGGACGTCAGCTGGCGCTCCGTTGGTATACTTTTATGCGTTGTCGGACATAAGGCCTCTCTCAATGTGTCTTAGAAACGTCAGATATACGAATAAGATAGTTAGAAGTAATTTTCTACTTATATCAGTCACAATTTAGTAATATTATACTAGTCAAGGATTTCATCGGTTTACGGATTCTCTTATTGATACCAAAGTTCATTATGTATGTAATATTAATGGATTTTGAATTTTCATGGACCAAATACAAAATGTTCAACTTTATAAGCACGCTTTCATAGACGGTTCGACAAATATAATTTTAAGATTTTAGTTTGAATCTAGGGTAAAATACCCTGTTGTCGGTACCACGGTGCCAGCGGGCACCTAAGACTTTATTTTTGTGGTGCTTTTCCTATAAAATAAAGTAAATTGGAAAGTAGCCTACCTAGCGTGAGATATTGGAATTTCAGGATTGCAACTGGCATTTTTGCAACCAAATAGTCCTCTTTGCATGATCTTGCGCAAGGGCTCTCTAAAACATATAAAAGTACTAACCATCATAAAAATATAAAATGAGAAAATTATATTTGCCGAACATGTATTACACTTAAGTTTAATAATGATAGTAAGTTTTTATTTTAATATTTGTGTATTAGCACTATACAAGTAGGCAATTGGAATAAATTGTGTTAAATCCGAAATTAAATATTGATATTATTATGAACATAGTACGGAGAAGTACCTACTAGTAAATTTTAAACGTAGTTACCTATACTATATTATTATTGTGTTCAAAAATCAATCACAGAATTCACAGATACCTAAGTAAAATGACACCAAGCTTTTGTACGTAATAAGTTAGTTTAATATTGAAGTCATTACATTTTTATGTTCTTTTCTCGTTCATGTTGTGATCGCAATTATTTTGTAATCCAGTTACTTATTAATATTGTTCATTAATCTTTTACATCACAAAACGTATTTTTCTCAGTATTATCATAGATCATAACTATTGGAAAGAATAACATTATACTCTATATCTTTAGGTATTTAAATAAAAGTAAACACAATCTACCCTCAAATACAATACAATACAATACCATTTATTTCTCTCATATAAGCTTACAGTAGTTTACCAATTAGCTTACACGGTAAAATAGAAGATAAGACACATTAACAAATTATAAATTCAAAAAAGAAGTAAAAACTCAAATACAGTGAAAACAAAACAAATAGAATAACAAATAAACAAATAGCGGCATAGCCTTAAACAAAGGTAAAAATTTAATATTAACTACCAAGTTCGGTATGGTTTAGAGCAGACATGGTGGCAATGATAAATTTGCCCAACCTGTCAGAAAATAAGTCAAATGGCTCCTTAAGCTAGTTGAGGGTAGAAGAAAACATTACAATGTAAAGTCAAATCGTTCAGTGACTGATCCAGGCGGTTTTGTAATTGGTCGGTTAACCCGGTACTCGAAAATGTACAAATTGTTTGTTTACTTTTATTTAAATACCTAAAGATACAGACTGTTATAGGTATGAATATTAGTCATTCTAACTGATAGTGTCAAGTCTGCAATATAGTAGTGAGTCATATTAAAAATATTAACGAAATCTGAAAACAACGTTTTAGTCACATTTGGAAATCCGGCTTTTTAATTAATTAACTTAATCATACAGTTCTTAAGTTTATTAAAATTCCGATTTATATCAAGTTTATTAATCTTATCTTATCTATTAAATTCGAATAGGTTTGAGTCAGCAATGACTTTGAGTTTTTGATTTTATTGGCAATACGCATGAATGTACGGTCAAAGAATTTAATTTCAGTACCATTTCGTACCTTGTCATATTGACAATAATATGAAGTCGCTAGCGACTTTCATATTGATTGTCATTGTGACAAGGTACGAAATAGTAGGAAATTAAATTATGTGGCTTTGCAGTCGTCTGGCGACTATAGGGGTCACTATGGGTGACTATGGGTGGGTCATTGTCGTTAGCTATATTTCAAATAGATTCTATTTAATAGTAGATCTGAAAATATTTCTCAATTATTATTTCTCAAAATTATTTAGGAAATTCTATCCTTTAAGACACTGTTGCACATCAAGCAAAATTAATAAGTAAAGCAAACTTAAAGCAACATTTTAAATAAATATTGATCTACAAATATTTTAATTAATGTCGTGTTATTATAAGTACCTTCACAGTTGTTTGTACCTTATATTTATTTTTAGATACTAGGTTTTATGTAAATAAAATATGAATTGTAAATTAATGTAACAATCTATTTCCTATTGCATATTTATATGAATTAGTCGAAATATACGATTTAAGTTTATAATCATGACTTTTATTTTGTGCGAATATGTGCAGGGTTCTTTGTTCCGAAATAGTTGCATATAGTAAGTTAAATATTATGTTATTTTTAGTAAAATCTTTGCCAAGATGGTGGTGGGGGAAATAAAGCGACGCCAACGCACAATGTGGTCAAAATATGAACTTTCGTGGGACGACATCTTCATACTGATTATTTTGGTAACATTCCAATTGTCAAATAAGCAAAAATTATATCCCACACCCAATAAGGGCGGCCCTACAGTCATGCACGGAGCAGCTGCAAAGGGTTTTAAAAAAAAAACCGGGCAAGTGCGAGTCGGACTCGCGCACGAAGGGTTGCGTACCATAATGCAAAAAAAGCCAAAAAAAAAACGGTCACCCATCCAAATACTGACCCCGCCCGACGCCGACGTTGCTAACTTCCGTATAAAATCACGTTTGTTGTATGGGAGCCCCACGTAAATCTTTATTTTATTCTGTTTTTAGTATTTTTTGTTATAGCGGCAACAGGAATACATCATCTGTGAAAATTTCAACTGTCTAGCTATCACGGTTCGTGAGATACAGCCTGGTGACAGACGGACGGACGGACGGACGGACAGCAGAGTCTTAGTAATAGGGTATAGTAATGTTTCTACCAGTTAGTAGACAGAGCCTACTTATGTACTAGGGATGTACCGACTAGTCGCCGACTAGTCGGGAAAGCCGACTATCCGGCCTCATTTGTAGTCGGCGAATAGTCGGCGACTAGTCGGCAAAAATGGCCGATTAGTCGGCACTTTATAAATTACAGAAAAACAGGGCAAAAAGAAATATACAGCAAATATTTACCATAAGTTTTTCACCTATTTTACCCACATTCCTATTTAGGGTGCTTACGAAAACTTTTGTTTGTATTATTGACCGCTTGGTCGCTTTCTTGTCTGCTTGTCCGGTTGTCGTATGACATATAGACTTAGGTTTTTTTTATTCAGTTCATTTTCAGCGTTACTATATGTATATATATAATATGACGAATAAAAAGGGGTAAAACGGTTGTTTTTATGTGCATCTGAACCGAACTTAGACGAAACTAATGATCCGGCCGACTAGCCGACTAGTCGGCCGACTAATCGGCCATCCGAGCGCCGATTAGTCGGCTAGTCGGCTAGTCGGCCAAATCAATAGTCGGTACATCACTATTATGTACCTACCTAGTTGAAGAAACTAGGTTTTAAGGAATTAGGAGTACCTATTATAAGTTGGACTTTTGCAAACTTTTTAGGGTTCCGTACCCAAAGGGTAAAACGGGACCCTATTACTAAGACTTCGCTGTCCGTCCGTCCGTCCGTCCGTCCGTCTGTCACCAGGCTGTATCTCACGAACCGTGATAGCTAGACAGTTGAAATTTTCACAGATGATGTATTTCTGTTGCCGCTATAACAACAAATACTAAAAACAGAATAAAATAAAGATTTAAATGGGGCTCCCATACAACAAACGTGATTTTTGACCAAAGTTAAGCAACGTCGGGAGGGGTCAGTACTTGGATGGGTGACCGTTTTCTTTTTGCTTTTTTTTGTTTTTTTTTTTGCATTATGGTACGGAACCCTTCGTGCGCGAGTCCGACTCGCACTTGCCCGGTTTTAATAATTACCTTTTGATACAATGTTTTGTCTCTCCGCGATCATTATTAAGGAAAGAAATTTATTGACCCAAATCACGATCACGATCACGATCGGTTTTTAATTTTTGTTTATTACATCTTGATGATATTTGGCTTCATTTTTTGGACATACTTACCTGCAATTTCGCTTATATTGTACAGAATATAAAACTTTATCTGTCCACTAAATTGACAACATAAAATAAAAGCGGCTCAACGCACAAACTTGTTTTGCCGATTTTCACGAGTAGATATTTTCATGTTCATAGGTACTTTCTGTAATGAGTGTTCGTTTATTAGGGTTCCGTAGCCAAATGGCAAAAAACGGAACTCTTATAGATTCGTCATTTGTCTGTCTGTCTGTCCGTGCGTATGTCACAGCCACTTTTTCCGAAACTATAAGAACACTGTTGAAACTTGGTAAGTAGATGTATTCTGTGAACCGCATTAAGATTTTCACACAAAAATAGAAAAAAAAACAATAAATTTTGGGGGTTCCCATACTTCAACCCGAAACTCAAAAAAATTTTTTTTATCAAACCCTTACGTGTGGGATATCTATGGATAGGTCTTCAAAAATGATATAGGTTTCTAATATCATTTTCTTCTAAACTGAATAGTTTACGCGAGAGACACGTCCAAAGTGGTAAACTGGGTGTCCCCCCCCCCCCTGTAACTTCTAAAATAAGAGAATGATAAAACTAAAAAAAATATATGATGTACATTACCATACAAACTTCCACCGAAAATTGGTTTGAACGAGATCTAGTAAGTAGTTTTTTTTTAAAACGTCATTTTTTTTCAATCGCAACTTTATTATGTTACTTGCTGCTACGGAACTTCACTGACTCGCACTTGGCTGCTTTTATATCTAGATTGAATCGCTAATGCTAAATGCTATCGAAACAATCTCATCAGTGTCTTAATTTAAAATTTTATGATTTATAGGTACTTACTTCCATGATTAACCTTTAGCCGACCAGACACTTATAAAAAGGCTAATCCATAGCATTCTCAATCCTTATTTTCACAATTAGAATTGCAAAGAAAACGTAATTGGCGAAACGATAATTTCTTCCCTTAATAAGTGATTAGGTTTGCGCGTCACATCAAATTATACCTATACCGACGGCAGATAAAATATGGTGGTGATACACTATCGAAGCCGATTGTATCGGGCATGATTACCTATATTTTAATAATTGAGATTAAAGTAATCCAGTCGCTAGCTTGGCACGTTGCAAGGTGCCGGCTCTACGAGGAAAGGTATGACATTTTCATTAAACTTTACTTCAACATACTTTAAGGGGGAGGCCTATGTTCAGCTCTGGACGATGATGATGATGACTTTAATGAAGCATTCTTTTTCTTTTTTTAGCCCTTTTCAATCCTTGGGATGTAGTCTCCTTAAGTTTTTGCCATTCTGTTTTATTTTGTGCTCTTTTTACCCATTTTGATCCAGCTGTTCTTTTGATGTTCGTTGAAATAAAGCTTACAAATTGTCAATTAGGGTCGGTTGCACGAAACCATCTGTCACCGTTAAAGCGCCCGCAATATTTGATTGTATGCGAAGTTTTTATAGATCTCTGCTGCGTGACATTGATCAATCTGTTGCAACTGGCCCTTAATTGTTGTCAATGATGGTTACCAATTCACCAAAGCTGACGTGAAGTTCGAATAAGTGTCTATAAGTATATGCGTTTCAAGATCTTCACTCATACATTCATTCATAATGCGTCCATGCAGTTTTGCTGCTTTACAAGCTTACTTAATTTAAGAGGTCACTCACAATATACCATAGGTTTCTTTCAGTTTGCTCACGCCGGCTTTGAAGAAATGATCTGTAGGTATTTACGGTCAAGAAATTTAATTTCAGTACCATTTCGTATCTTGTCATACTGACAATAACACGAGGGCCCTAGCGACTTTCATATTGATTGTCACTGTGACAAGGTACGAAATGGTACTGAAATTAAACTCATTGACTGTACCAAGAAAGCTTCAGGATCAACCACATCGTAACTTGATCTTAACTATGCAGTTTTACTGTCAATTTATTTAATTAATTGCGTTACTGCCATTGCCGCTTTGCTGTTGCAATTAGCACATTTAATCCGCCACTCATTTCGTCAACGCTGCAGCAATAACGTTGCTAGCTGCAGTCGTGATCCGAAAGTGACCTTTATTGGGTTGCATTTTGATTTTACGTTTTGCGGGTAATATTACCAAAATATCAATCTACCTTCCGGAAAGCTTAATGATACGGATTTTAGGTTATTTTCTATCTTTTGATAGTCGATTTTGAGGAATAAAATGGAAATATAATATCGAAAAGCTGTCCTTCTAAATTTTTCTTTGGGTTATGTACTTGAAACAAAAAGTGTTGTAAAATCATCTTAAAGATTATTTCTATAAGGTGATATTTGGATTCAGACTTCTCATGAAGTCTCGCTTGCAGCGGTGCTGTGCAGTATTGTGCTGGCTGCAGTACTGTAGGAAATACAACTACCCGGTCATCAATACCGATTTTGTCACTTACTGCAACAATAGCACCAACAATTGCTGACAGGGCAGCAATGCTGCATTGCTGCAGGAAATGTAAAACTTCAGGAGCTTTTAGTAAAGTGTACAAATAGGTATACACCTATAAATATAATTGATTGTGTAATCACTTTATTGCACTGTTATCAATTAGATCATATCGATTCGTTTGGCAAAATTATAATAACTTGTGGCATTAACGTCAATGTTATTGATTAGCCGGTCTTATCATTAGTAATTTTTCACTTAATCATACTAATAAAGATAATGGTCATAAAAACTACAGGTAGGCTAAAATGTGTAGGTACTAACGTCATCTAGAATGATCGGCGATGTCCTAAGTCCATATGACCAAAAGTGTCACCAACGTGTGTATCAACTACCTAGGTACTTACTTTGCCGATAGATCACCCTTCCGAAACGCATTAGTTACAGACAGACTAGTTAAGACATTAATTACAAAAAGCGAATTAAGTTATTTATAGCGGTATTGTTGATCTTCAGATGGCGGCTATGAAACTTCTAGTCCTCGCCGTGGCGTGTTACTGCGCTTACGCCATTCCACAAAAACAACCAAAGCTGAAAACAACGATCTTCGGTGATGAAAAACTAGAAGGAGAAATCTTTGAAAAATATGATGTAGCAGTTGCCTTTAACGACGAAGAAGCGGCTTTGTACAGACTACCCACCACTACTAGACCTACTCATTACAACATCCTTTGGGCCCTGGACTTCACCACTGATCCACAAACCTTCGCAGGAACAGTTGAAATTCTCTTATACGCCACCCAAACTGAAGTTAACCAAATCGTTCTCCAGTCAGAAGATTTAACTATCGGCACTGTAACACTAGTTCAAGGCACTACTGCCGTCCCTGTTACATACGTCGAAGAACCTGACTACCAGTTCCTAAGGATCAACCTAGCCACTGGAACTCTCGCCTATGATGCCACAAATCCTGTCATTTACACTTTGACCATCACATTTGAGGCTCCTATGCGTGATGATATGTACGGAATTTACAGGACTTGGTTTAGGAATAACTACAACGATGAAGTCAGGTAAAACTTCTGTTTTCTGTTTTGATTGGTTTTATAAAATCTTAAATATTATCTAAAACGATTGGTTGCATATTTCAGCTGGATGGCGAGTACGCAGTTCCAGGCCACGTCGGCCCGCAAGGCTTTCCCTTGCTACGACGAGCCCAGCTTCAAAGCTACTTTCGATGTCACCATCAGGCGCCCAACCGCGTACAGCAGCTGGTCGGCTACTCGTATCGCTTCAACTGTAGAATCTACCAATAATCCGTAAGTATTCTAATTGTAACTAACTCTGTATTACACTGATTTAAACTTTCACGATTATTTAACACCATTAGATTAGATTTTTATTTGATTATTTTTTAGGATTAGTTAAATACACGATTAAGTCTCGTTGTGTAGTTTCATAATGTTAACTCTGTATTAGTCTGAGACATTGTGTATACTTTTGTTTATCCAATTTGATTATAGACTATCTTGATCATATGGATCATAAATCTATCATCTTTGGTACAGATGTAGTGCATAATTATTTTCCATCGTATTTTCACGGAAACTTACGAACGTGTCTTGCTATTTTAGTCAGTCTCGGTACGAACAGTACTGACATTGACTGATCTAGCATGACAAATACGAACGTTTCCGAGAAAATACGAAGGAAAACCATTATGCACTACATCTGTATATAGAACGACCCCTTTAATAAAGAAAAACGTATCAATACATATTGGTATCGATATAAATTTCACTTAAGACAAATATATTACAATTTTTATTGAAACTTTAATTATATATTTTATATTTAATTTTACTTACAGTGGCTACCAGGATGACATTTATCACAGAACTCCTGTCATGTCAACTTACCTCTTGGCTTTAATCGTTGCTGAATATGGCACTTTAGAGGTTACCAATGACAACGGCGAACTCATCTATGAAGTCATTGCCCGTCCCGGCGCTCTTTCCGCCGGCCAGGGACAGTACGCTTTGGATGTGGGTCAGGAGCTTTTGGCTGAGATGAATAACCACACAGACTATGACTTCTACAGTGTGGCTGATCATATTAAAATGACTCAGGCTGCGATTCCTGACTTCTCCGCTGGTGCTATGGAGAACTGGGGTTTGCTAACATATAGGTAAGGGAAATAAGGTGTCATTATTAGGTTATGACTTAGCAACACATTCATTGACAGTCCATCGAGAGAGTGTTACAGAAAAATAATGAGTGGTCAATAAGTCGGTCTGAAGATTATACTATATTATGGATGTGCATCGCCAGTAAAAGGCCATGATGCATGCACGGCACATAGGCACGATACGACGCGTGTCGGCTATCTAGACGAGCTGCCGTATTACGACCTACGGAGTTTATTTTACTTCGCTAATCTTTGTTAGAGTTAGACCAAGAAAAGTCTGCAGCGATTTTGATAGCCCAAACAGTGCAAATGTTATTTTTACGTCATAATTTCATAGAAGTTTGTTACCTTGTATTATAAAGTAAAAATAACACATGCACTGCGTGAGCTATCAAATTCGCTGCAGACTTCTTGGTCTAACTCTACTATTATATCCAACTAAGCGTAATCATTACTTATTTTGGTACCCTGTTATGAAATTTATAACTTTACAGGGAAGCCTACCTCATGTACGACCCCGCTCACACCACCAACAACTACAAGCAGCTGATCGCTTACATTTTGTCTCACGAGATTGCTCACATGTGGTTCGGGAACTTGGTCACTTGCGATTGGTGGGATGACTTGTGGCTAAACGAAGGCTTCGCCAGATACTACCAATATTTCCTTACTCACTGGGTAAGTTCATACGTATTGAACTCTGTAATTTTCGCTGAAAGTTAAAATGTTGCCTTGTCTGAGTGCATGCCTTGCCAGCTTCATTGTGAGGCCAACTGGTGGTGCTTGTCATGGATTTTTCTCATTCCGTTGGTTCAATTCTTATATCTCGCTGGCCCAATACTAATACTTACATTTTCAAGATTGTTGAAATTAGACTTAATGTCATTATGACAATGTTCAAATTTCAGTTCGATAAAAATGAAACATAGAACTCAGTACTTAATATTGGGCCAGCAATGTGTAAGTTTCGACATTTGAGTTAGTCAAAACATCTTTTCAATTTACAGGTTGAGGATTACATGGGTTTGGAGACTAGGTTCATAATCGAGCAAATGCACACCGCTTTGCTCAGCGACTCCACTGCCAACGCTCACCCCTTGTCCGCCACACCTGGTATCGGAAGCCCGGCGTCCGTCAGCGGCATGTTTTCAACTCTGTCATACAACAAGGGAGCTGCAGTCATCAGGATGACTGAACATCTGCTTGGCTTTGATGTTCACAGAACCGGCTTGAGGAATTATTTGAGGAATAAGTATGTAATCAATGTCTTGCAGTCCGGCTTAGTAATTTCCTGTACTATGCATTGAGACCAGCACTTATTTATTTTTTCAAACTCGCTGTTTTGTGTTTTAGTTTCTTTATAGCTTCATGTAGAAAAAAATATCTTCGAAAATGATTATTTTAGTAGACATCGAAATTTTGGAATTGTATCATGAAATATGAAATGTTTACAACGATCTTATTTTCTTTTAATTTAAGATTATGCTTTCTATGGTCTAAATATCTGTTTTATTGACTGACTTTGTTGTTTTTTAACAGGCAATTCGAGACTGCTTTCCCAATTGATCTGTTCACTGCTTTGGAAGAGGTTGGCCGAGCCGCAGGTGCCCTTGACGAGTATGGTTCCGACTTCTCTCTGGTTGAATATTACCGATCTTTTATCTATCAAGCTGGACATCCCATACTTTACGTGCAAGTCAACCACCAAACTGGCGATATGACCATTCATCAGGTATATTCTATCGGGTTTTATTTATTATTGTCTTATTTTAAGTGTCAAATATTACACGTATTAAGATAAATTTGCTATACAATTAGTAAGTGTAAGTATTACATATAAATAGAAACCATTAGTTATTTTAAAGTAAGGGACATGCTAGTAAAATTATTGCATTCTCTATGTTGGTTCACCAAAACTGGCAAATGTGTTAATCGAAACCGAAACCCCCACTCTGTTTTGGACAAGGTGTTATGACACCAAAACAAAAAAACCCCTTTGTTTTTTAACTTAATATTTGTCAATCACGAGGTATTTTGCCGGTATCACATTTTTCAACAAGGATATTGATACTATAGAACTTTACTTTACTTTACTTAAAGAACTTTACTTTACTATTGCTTTTCAGCGCCGATTCGATATCAACAACGGGTACCTAGACGTCAACACGCAATGGATCATCCCGATCAGTTTCTCTAGCGCCAGCGATCCTGACTTCAGCAACACCAAGCCCACGCACATTATCCGCAAGGCCGTCACTGTCATTAACCGCGGCTCCGTCGGCGACGAGTGGGTTCTGTTTAACAAACAACAGACTGGTAAGTTTGCAAACAATTTCTTTGGCATTCTGTACATTATTATTATGAAGCAAGATGATTTGATTAAGGCAGGCTGAGACTTTATATTAGTGGACAGTTTGCTTAATTCGTTATTGATTTCAGGTTACTACCGTGTGAACTATGATGACTACACTTGGGATCTCATTACTGCTGCACTAAGAGGAGAGGCAAGGACTCAGATTCATGAGTACAACAGGGCGCAGGTAATTAACACAACTAAAAAAGCGTCATAATAAATTCATGTAATATATATTGTCATTAGGTGATTAGAAGAGCTAGTTGGTAGAAATACAAATATTATTTAGATACAATTATACTAATTTCATTATTTTTACACAGATCGTCAACGATGTCTTCCAATACGCACGGTCTGGCATCATGAGCTACACCAAGGCTCTGAACATCCTCTCCTTCTTGGAGTTCGAGACCGACTACGCTCCTTGGGTGGCTGCCATGACTGGCTTCACCTGGCTCAGGACCAGGCTTACTGGCACCATCTACTTGGAACCTCTTGAGGTAAATCCCATTATATCCAGAAAGTACATCGGGCTGGAATGCAGAAAACGCAACGTAAAATGCACCTAAGATTTACTGGCTAAAAAATGATGAATTATCTTAAATTACACAAAGAGAGACAGATATTCCATGTTGAAAATTTTTAACACTTCATCTTCATTCATCAGTGCCACTTATTTATGAATGCAAATACATAAATTGTCTTGAGTAGAACAGAAGAGTATCTGCTTATACTTGTAGATCAGTACAGTTATTATAATTGGATTCATAGGGTCACATCTGAACAGAAAGTTACTTTTTGTTATTTTTCTCTTCGCTGAACTCCAAAACTGATTTCAAATTCAAAGTAATATCATAATAGAGATTATGATCTCTATTATTCTCACTGCCAACGTTTTCATAGAGCTACACGTTTTTCCGTTTTGTAGAGGAAAGCGACTACGAACAGACCACCCGCCACTCAATATGTAAAGTTTTATCTTGTGTTTAGGCTTTGATCTCTCAATGGTCTACCGCCGTCATGGCCGATCTGACCTACTACCCGAGTTCAGACTCCGAAGACTTCATGAGATCCTACCTTCGCTGGCAACTGGCCCCCATCATGTGCCAGATCAACAGGGATGGCTGCCGTGCTGCTGCGGTCGCACAGTTCAACGCTTTAAAGACCTCAAATGTTGAGTAAGTCTTAATCCCTAGCTATTAAAATAAGACTTCTTTTTTCTTTACTCTCATACAGTCACCATTTTGTTGACGTATAGCATATTCTAAGTGTGTAATTGTTTATTTATATCTGAGGATCATGGCTGTGATCGACACATAATTATTCAATAACTATCCAAGCAGTCCGAATTTTTGATAAAAGATAAGATAAAGATAAAAAATAGTTTATTCAAGTAGGCATATTACAATGCGCTTATGAACGTCAAATAAACCTTTACCGGCTCCAACCGTACACCTCTGCCCCGAGAAGATTTAAATCCCCCCTCAATTGGAGGAGGGTATCCCAATATGGGACCGGCAACAAACTCGGCGGGACACATCTTTTCAAAACATTATTACATCTTATAATTAACATGCATTACGAGTAATTAATACAATTTAAATTACTATAGAATTCATGCAATTATACTCAGTGAGTACATAACTTTATAGAATTTGATATAAAAAATAAACATATATGCACATGAAATCACAAATACGTAGCTCTTTCAGAAAACAAATCAAATCTTACAAAAGGAAAAGAAAATAAAATCAATAAAAGAAATGAGAATACATATTATATGAATCTAACTGATTGTTATGAGATGCTTTCATACAATTTGATGTGCTTTCTTACCTGAGCTGAGTCACCTTTAACTCTACACATAATACAATGTTTTTAATTGCTACTTGTCGTTATTACAGTTTCTGGTTTGGACCATGCATGTTTGTCTGTCAAGTAGTCCTCGACTCTGTAATAAGCCTTCAACATCAATGACTTTTTTAAGTAATTCTTAAGAGCTGGAAAGGGTAATCTTAAAGCATCCTCAGGTAACTTGTTATAAAAATGAATGCATTGCCCAACGAATGACTTCTGTACTTTACGAACACGAAACTTTCTGATAGCAAGCTTATTTTTATTTCTAGTATTATAGTTATGGACATCAGAATTCTTAGTGAAGGAGTCTAGATTCTTAACAACATAAATAATACTATCATATATGTATTGGGAAGCTACAGTTAAAATATTAATTTCTTTAAAAAGTTCTCTTAATGATTCACGCACCCTTAAATTATATATAGAACGAATGGCTCTCTTTTGTAAGACAAATATAGTCTGTATGTCAGCTGCTTTGCCCCAAACCAGAATACCATATGACATTACACTATGAAAATAACTATAATAAACAAGGCGAGCTGTCTCAACATTAGTCAATTGTCTAATTCTCCTCACAGCGTAAGCGGCCGAACTTAATTTGTTTGCTAGTGTTCTTATATGAGGACTCCATTGTAGATTTTTGTCCAATGTTAAACCAAGAAACAGTGCTTTATCTACCATCTCTAAGCATTCATTATTCAAAAGTATCTTAGTGTCGACTGGTTTAACATTCGGCAAAGAAAATCGAATGCATTTAGTTTTCTTAGCATTAAGAAGCAAATTGTTCATAGTAAACCAGTTTAGTACATTAACGAGTGTGCTGTTAATTACACTGTAATCGGTAGATTTACGATCAACCTTAAAAAGTAATGATGTGTCATCAGCAAAAAGAACAATTTCACAAAGATTTTCTACTACACATGGCAAATCATTTATATAAACCAAAAACAGGAATGGACCCAAAATAGAACCTTGTGGCACTCCTAATTGGACTACAGTACCGCTAGACCGGGTTTTGTTTACAACAACTGTTTGTGTTCTGTTGCTAAGGTAAGAAGACATAAAGTTTAGGGCATTTACTGACAGACCATAGTGTTCTAATTTCAAAATGAGCGTTCCATGATCCACACAATCAAATGCTTTAGAAAGATCACAAAATATGCCAATTGCATCACAAGAATTTTCCCAAATATCATAAATATGTTTAATAAGTACCGAAGCAGCATCGGTCGTGGAACGGCCCTTTGTGAAACCAAACTGATTGCTTGTGAGTAAAGTATGTCTGTTGAAGTGACCCAGTAGATCATTTAACATTAACTTTTCAAAAACTTTACTTAGTACAGGAAGTATTGATATTGGACGGTAATTAGCCATATCACTCGAATCACCCGATTTAAAAAGAGGTATGACTTTGCTATATTTCATAAGATCTGGAAAGACTCCTTGTGAAATTGAAATATTATAAATTACGGCTAAGTAAGGCGCTATTACGTCCAAGACATGACTAATGACTCTAACGGATGTTCCCCATAAGTCTTCCGTTGTCTTTAAATTGAGTGACTTGAATGTTTTAACAATAATTGCTGAATCTACTAGACTAAACTCAAAGTTAATATTACATTTCTTAACATTAGCACAAAGTAAGGAATGAGCTCGAGACGAAGATGAATGTAGACATTTCGTGGTATTAATAGCTATTTTAGAAAAATAATCTTCGAATGCCGAGGCAACATCGTTGTTTGACATGGTCTGTTGTTTATCCGAGACAATGTTGACTTGACAATCGCGTGATTTACATTTACCAGCTTCCTTACAGATATAATTATATGGACCAACTGGATAAGGCTACATTATAGTATCTGTCATGATTGCGTTGCTTCTGCTATTAGAGCTTCTGCTCATTAAAATTGGTTCTTTGCAGTGATCTAAATAGCACAACAAATTTCTCCAGACAATGCTTCGATGAGCATTAATTTTTTTTCTGTTTTGTTAGGTTCTTTATCCTAGGTAAAAATTGTATATTTTAATGTTTACTGACTGTCTTATTTATATCATATTTCCTTGTTTACAGGGTTTACCCCGACAATCGCGCATACGTCTACTGCAACGCTCTTCGCGAAGGCACTGATGAAGACTTCTACGTTCTGCGCACGCGCTTTGTCACGCACAACGTTTACACTGAGAAGATCCTCCTTCTTCAAACTCTTGGTTGTACTCGATCCGCTGATTCTCTCAACGTGTAAGTACATTTTTCTATTTGTACTAATTAACTTTATTTAAAAAAATCTTGTTCATTAAAAAAAAGCTTGGTCTATCGTTGCTCCAGGTAATTAACAAAGGGACTTTTCATAGTATAAAATAAATTGTAAAGGTACTATAGCATGCCAAAGGGTCATTCTGAAAAAAAAATATGTCCGCGGTCTAATTGCCGTGAGTCCGTGACCCATACATAATGTATGAAAAGAGTCGTGTAGTTGACAGAAAATATCGTATTTAAATTAGGGCCTATACCTGTACGGATATGATGGTCGTTCTTGTCTACGTGACAGCGTGATAAAACTATCTTCTATCCCACGGTGTTAAAAAGTGACAGTTATTTTATCGCGTGGATAAAGATGGATAAAGCCATCCATATTACGTTGACTGAAATTGAAATGTAAATTCGTCTGATTCTTTATCAAGGAGGAACTATATGATTTGTCTTTCTAGGTACCTGACCGATATCTTCACCGATAACCAACTAATCCGTCGTCAGGACTACGGTACCGCTCTGAACTCCGCCGTTGCCGGCAATGAGGAGAACACACAGATTTTCTTCAACTTTATTCAAAACAACTACACATTAGTCCTCCAGGCGTAAGTTTTCTTTCGTCTTCTTTTTTATTTGTTTCATGTTACTTGTATTGTATATGTCTTTGCATTAAAATGTACCATTATATTTTCAGGTTCCCCAATATTGCTACTCCATTGTCGTACGTGTCCAGTAGGCTGAGAACTGAAGCTGAAATTGACGCGGTTGGTATTCTTAGTGTAATAGTGTGAATACTGTGAGATTTTGTAATGTTGACTAAAGTATCTAACTCTTATCCGAAAATGTAGTATCTCATGGTATTTTGGAGTTAGATATTCTTATCAATTTAAATCATAAACAACACAAATTTATGATTACATTTTTATATAGGTATTCCTTATTAAGGTTCCCTTAAGATTTTTGTCAACTTTGATGTTACAAAATACGGAAAAAATCTATTACATGTCATTACTCAACTTAGAAACTGAAACACAGTTAAAAAGTCGTTCAAAAATCTTCGAACACGATTAGCGCTAATGTTATTTTTTGAAATCCTAACGGTCAATATTTCTTTCACTAGTTCCAACAATGGGCGACCGAAAACCAGGCTCTCCTGGGCACATCGTACCAGGCAGTTATGAACGGCGCGGAGTCCGCCAGACAGTCCATCCAATGGACCGCCGGAATTGTTAACGACGTCAACAACTTCCTCAACGCCGGCTACCAGCCTGTGGTCACCACCACCCAGCCGCCGCCCACGGAAGCACCCACACCGGAGCTTGAACCTATGCCTGAGCTCATCCAGCCTGAAACACCAGACCTAGGGGACTCTGCTGTCACCTCAGTCTTATCCATGACCGTGCTTGCCATGGCTGCCGTATTCCATTATCTTGTATAATGAAATCCCAGCTTAAAAACTTGCAAATAAGATTGTGTCATTCAGAATCATCTGTAAGCATTAAATTAGGTACGTCAGGCGTTACCTGACTTATGTCTTGTGCCTTATAATTAAGATTGTAAAGATTGTAAATATTATTTAATTTATTGAATAAAACTTTTACTTAAATAACTAAAGTAGTTATAACTTTATTGTTGTACTTTCGGTTCAAATCACACAACTCACAAAAATCACACTCTTCCTTCATAGAAACTCTCAAATCTCCTAAATCTGTGAAGCTATTTGAAGTCTCCGTCATCATTATAATATTTAATTTTATAGGTCTGTCATCATACCTTATGGCGATCGGCGCTTACGTGGCGTAGCACCGCAATATTAAAGAATTGTTAAGTGTAAGCGCCAACCGCCATAGGGTACTTTCACATATGGAACGTCACAAATAAGTATGGCTAGTGTGTCTGGCGTAACTGAAAAAAAAAATGTACCACATTTTTTTATTGAGCCCATGAGGGTTACATAACATACCTCCCTATCGAATTACTATCGAGAACAATAGAATATTTTATGTAGGTATGTTACGAGTATGTTTAGTGTATTGATGGATACAGTGATTTAGTGTTTCAGACAGCTTCAATACAATAGATACATTTTTAAATCCATATGATTGCAAAAACAAGTATTATGAGAGAACGTATCTTTGATTAAAATCAATAATTCTGAGTTTTTAGGACTTTCTTTATTACTTTTCAAAGTTTCCTATTTTTTTTTAACTAACCAGTGAGTGAAGAAGTTAAAATAAAATAAATATATCGATATGGATTTTGTTTAATCCTTATCATATAAATGTTAATCTCATTACCTATATAAATCGTATACGAGATTATAAAATTATCAGCATTATCCTTGATAATGCCATTCGTTAGTCCTAATCAGTTTCATGACAGCTCGGCGGAAAAATGGTAAGTTTTGTGTTATTAATTAATGAAAATAAAAAATAAGCATGTACCTACTCTTTTAAATTAAAAATGATCAGCAATAAGAAGTATCTGCGTTGGACTATTCGCATACTTAAGTTCTACACTAGTGTATGAGTAGTCTCAACGAATTTTTGAATGTACCCACGTACCATTGCTCACATTCTGAACTATCCATCGGTGGAGCTTATGCCTTTTGTAATAAGGTTCACTGATGGACAATTAAGATTGTTGCTGTTTGAACTATAAATTTTGTGGCTTAGTTACGAACTCATTGTTGATTATTGTAATTGTATGTTTAGTTGGTGGCCATAAAACTCCTAATCCTTGCTGTGGCGTGTTATTGCGCCAACGGATTTCCGCAAGAACCTCCGAAGTCAAGAAACACAATCTTTGGAGACGAGCAACTACAAGGAGAAATCTTTGAAAATTATGGTGTAGTCACATTTGACGACGAAGCAGCGGCGGCGTACAGACTTCCAACCACCACTAGGCCTACCCATTACAATCTTCTTTGGATCATGGACTTCACGTCTGATCCACAATCTTTCAGTGGCATAGTTGACATTCAATTACAGGCAACTGAAGCCGGAGTTAACCAGATCGTTATCCACTCCGATGATCTAAATATTGGCTTTGTAATTCTAGTACAAGGCACTACGTCTGTTCCTGTTACGTTTGAGGAGGAACCTGCCTTCCATTTCCTTAAGATCAACCTCAGCACCGGTACTCTTGCTTATGATGCCACAAATCCTGTCACTTACACTTTGACCATCACATTTAGGGCTGACATGCGTGAAGACATGACAGGTATTTACAAGAGTTGGTTTAGAAACAACTATAACGATGAAGTTAGGTAAGACTGCCACTTTTTCTGTAATACGGTAAATCTTGCTTCTTAATTAATGTCATGTAATGATGATTTACTATTTTTGTTTCAGCTGGATGGCAAGTACACATTTCCAAGCGACGGCAGCTCGCAGAGCATTCCCTTGTTACGATGAGCCCAACTTGAAGGCTACATTCGACATTACTATCCGACGGCCAACCTCATACGGTAGCTGGTCGTTAATGCGTCGTGCTTCAACCGTTGATGTCACTGGAACTCCGTAAGTGTTTTTTTCTGTACTGTAAACAAATGATAGTTTGATCTGTGGAAGGTGACTTGTCATCTGTGATTCATCAACTATCAAAAATAATATCATGAGAGCTTTATTGTATCCGCTGGTTTCTCATTTATTATTTTCATTATGAAATCTTACAGCGGCTTCCAAGACGACATCTACCACAGAACACCTATAATGTCTACCTATCTTTTGGCCATGATTGTCGCTGAATATGACAGTCTAACTGTTACCAATGACAACAACGAACTAATATATGAAGTTATTGCCCGTCCAAACGCTCTTTCCACCAACCAGGGACAGTACGCGTTAGAAGTGGGTCAGGCGTTGTTGGCTGAGATGAATAATCACACTAACTATAACTTCTACACCATGAATGAAAATATGAAGATGACCCAGGCTGCTATTCCTGACTTCTCCGCTGGTGCTATGGAGAACTGGGGGCTCCTTGTTTACAGGTAAGGCGAATATAATTTTCATGTCGTATTTCCACGCTTATTTTTACGACGAGAGGAGGTTGTAATCTTAGATCGGGATTATAAAAATATTATTTCCCAGGGAGGCCTACCTCATGTACGATCCTGCACACACCACCAGCAATTACAAGCAGCTTATTGCCTACATCTTATCTCATGAAATCGCTCACATGTGGTTCGGCAATTTGGTCACTTGCAACTGGTGGGGTGATTTTTGGCTGAAAGAGGGCTTTGCCAGATACTACCAATATTTTCTTACTGACTGGGTAAGTCCGATTTTTGGAATTTTGAGCACCGTGAGCTTTCTAAAGGTGTCAGTGTCATGTCCTGGATATCTCTATTGCGAGAGCAACTGACAGACTGACACCCATAGTCAGGGAGTTTAAATAATAAATTTTACTAACGAGTATTAAATTAATACATGTCTTAACGATCTGAACGACGCCAAAAGATTAGTTGGAAATGGTCAACAACAACAACCTAGCGTGACGTTCGAGATATCTGGACAAATATTTTAAAGCTGCGATACTGCCTATATAAACCTGCATATTTCCAGGTCGAAGATTACATGGGCTTGGAAACCAGATTTATAACAGAGCAAGTCCACACCGCGTTGCTCAGTGACTCTGTGGCGAGCGCTCACCGTTTGTCCGAAACTGGCATCGGCGATCCGGTGCAGATCAGAACCATGTTCTCAACTCTGTCGTACAACAAGGGCGCCGCAGTTATCAGGATGACTGAGCATCTCCTTGGCCATGATGTTCATAGAGCCGGTCTGAGGAATTACCTGATTAATAGGTAAGTACCATCACGATCTGCGATTGTTGCGCCATTTAATTAGGGTCCTTTTTTTACGTTGGGGAAATGCGTTTACGCGTGCCACCTGGTCCGGGGGAACCAGGGGGGATGACGGACTAACCAGTGGAGGACTACCGTCTAAAACCACCAACGAGTGCCAACTTCGCTTTAGATGGGGTGCCGCAGGGTCGCTATCAGCATTCGACCACGTGCATTTAATTAGGGTCCTAGTGGTTGTTTAATACTTACGCTATAGAATTTCCAATTTAGCATGAACCCTAAATTGCGATAACAGACATAAACATTTTTGATTTTATTTATGATTTTAATTTATGATCTCGTTGCACTGTTAAGTACTGTGTTTCTCCCGACAGGCAATTTAACACTGCTGTCCCGATGGACCTCTTCACTGCTTTGGAAGAGACTGCCCAAGCAACTGGTGCCCTTGCAGAGTACGGACCCGAATTTTCTTTGATTGAATATTACCGTTCTTTTACCTACCAAGCCGGACACCCAATACTTTACGTGCAGGTTGACCATCAAACTGGTGACATGACTATTCATCAGGTAAGAATTCATTCATTCCGTCATCATTAGCTTCATTACATAATTTGCATGTTTCGAATTCTTGCGAATCTAATTAAATTTTCTCTATGGGCCGTCACCCAACACCATTTTAAAGCTCTATGATGATTTAATTTGTGTGAATGTCTCTTTTTATTTCATAAATCTGTAAAAGCATAGGCATCAAAGGACTTGCGGCTGACAGGTATTAAATAATCCTCAAGCGGTATTTGACGTGTCTGTTAGTATTTGACACGTTAGAAAAATAGTGTATTCTATACATTATTGCTACCTTTGTTTTTAGCGCCGATTCGACCTCAACACCGGCTATTCCGACATTAACTCACAGTGGATAATCCCGATCAGTTTCTCCAGCGCCAGCGATCCTGATTTCAGTAACACCAAGCCCACGCACATTATCCGCAAGACGGTCACTGTCATCAACCGCGGCTCCGTCGCTGACGCGTGGGTGCTGTTCAACAAACAACAGACTGGTATGTATAAAAATATTTATTAATATGTTGATATGGTTGCATCTAGGGAAACTCAAAACGGACCTATGAAAGTTTTCAAGCTTATAGCCTTGAAAACTTTATAGGATCTGCAAGAAAATTCCTTGTAATGAAGGCAGAAACTGAACACATTACCAGTGACAGCACAAAAGAGTGAAACTTGCATAAACTTAAATATATTTACTTACTAGTAGAACTTGATAGGCTCCAAAAGGTAATAACAGTTAACGAATCATCCAGTTCATAATATATTATTATTGAAGCCTTTGGGTACCATTTACAAAAACAGAGATATATTTAGTAATTTATATTTAGGTAAGTATAAAGCAAATGCTTTTCTTAGCATCGTAATTTAATTTCAGGTTTCTACCGCGTAAATTATGATGACTACACTTGGGATCTTATTACTATTGCCTTAAGAGGAGAGGCAAGAACACAGATTCACCAATACAACAAGGCTCAGGTACTCAAAAGGGCTATTTTCTTAACAAAAATAACAATCAAATCGTATGGCCTCCTGATATTAAAGGGTAAATTGACAAAACGTGACGATAACAAAGATATTTTATGCTTTTATTTTCCACAGATCGTCAGCGATGTCTTCCAATACGCACGTTCTGGCATCATGAGCTACACCAAGGCTCTAAATATCCTCTCATTCTTGGAGTTCGAGACCGACTACGCTCCTTGGGTGGCTGCCATGACTGGCTTTACATGGCTCAGGAACAGGTTGACTGGCACCATGTACCTGGAACCACTTGAGGTAATTATCTTTTTTACATAAGGAACTGACCTTTTTATTCTTCGCACCATAGTTTTGAGCGGACTCTCATTTCCTATCTCGATCTAGTTTGCTCCGCAAAGTCTGCTGGCAGTGGAGGGTAAAAACTGAAACTCTCTCGTGGTGGAAGTGTCAACCACCATTTTACTCCGGTCTACTCAATCCGTTGCCTTCGTTTCCACTCATTATCCTTTTTTTGGTGAAAATTGGGCATTATAGGGTGCATACGTTTATGACGACGATGTAGATTGTCTCAGTCTATTGGCTGCAGGATTTGTCTTAAATTCAATCTTGTCTACAGGCTCTGATCGCTCAATGGGCCACTACAGTCATGACAGACCTTACCTACTACCCAACTTCAGACAACGAAGACTTTATGAGATCCTACCTTCGCTGGCAACTGGCTCCTATCATGTGCCAGATCAACAGAGATGGCTGCCGTGCTGCTGCGATTGTACAGTTCAACGCATTAATGTCTGGTGTTGAGTAAGTCTTGAGTCTGTCTAAAGTATCTATAATAGAACAATAAATATAAGGTTCTAATTTTAAACACCTTGGTAAAATTTTCAGTCATCAGGTATTTTTCACAAAATGTTATATGTTTTTAGTTTAATGTTACATTGTGAATAACATTTCCTTATATTTACAGAGTGTATCCCGATAATCGAGATTATGTATATTGTAACGCTCTTCGTGAAGGCACCGCGGAACATTTTAACTTCTTGCGCAACCGCTTTATCCAGCACAACGTGTACACTGAGAAAATCCTCATTATACAAACTCTTGGCTGCACTACTTCCGCTGATTCTCTTAACCAGTGAGTATTTTGTTTTTCCCTTGTACCAGTTGTATCGTTTATATATAAGTTGTTAGAAAATTCACAAACTTTAAAAAGTTCATTGTTTACTCACGATTTTTAGCATCTTACATTTGCGCCATTAATTATATTGGTACTATTGGTAGTTATGATAATATTCAGCATCAGCTTTAGGAACAAATTATACTATCAAATCAAATATTCTGGTTTAAGTTTTTATTCCACCACTTTCAATAAGGAGAAAGTTTGCAATAATTGTTTTTTTTTCAGGTTCCTTACTGATATCTTCACTGATAACCATATGATTCGCCGTCAAGACTACACCACCGCATTGAACTCCGCTGCTACCGGAAACGAAGCCAATACACAAATATTGTTCACCTTCATCCAAAACAACTACGATTTAGTCGCCAATGCGTAAATACATTTCATTATTTTCGTTTTCATTTGTTTCAAGTGATTTTTGTAACGATATGTCATTTTAATATGTAACTTTTTTTTCAGATTCGCCGATATTGCTACACCTTTGTCTTACGTGTCAAGTAGATTGAGATCTGAAGCTGAAATTGTTGCGGTTGGTACTTTTATTTTGACTAAGCCATTCTTTTAATTAAACTAGGGTAATGTACATATTAGACATGTGCGCCGCGCCGCCGCGCCGCCGCCGCCGACGATTTTTCCACGCCGCCGCCGCCGATAAATTTGACCGGCGTATAATCGGCGTGGGAAATTTTGATACCTATCGTGTCTTATTCCATGTTGCGTAGTGAGTAGATAGTGTCAGAGGTATAATTTAAAGATCCTTATGCTTTTTGGCTTATTATTTGCCAGTGAAGCATATTAGCATAATTTTTGTTTTTGCGGTGTTAGCTATGATAACGATTTAGCGTTAATTTAAACAAGATCTTGTTTCTGGATCTCAGGTTATTTTTGATATTTTATCGCACAGCTTTTTTGTAGAACGCATTTTGTTTTACATCAATAGTCTCTTTATTGTCAATTTAATCAGTGAACTAAAGTCAAGAAAATAGCAGGTTCATATCCTAGGACATAAACATGCTATTTTCTTCTTAGAATCTCCAGCAAGCTGTAATTGCGTATTTTATGATTTCTCGTATGATTCTGGTGACACGCATGAGGGTCATCAACAAGACATCAATGTCATCATATGATAGATATGATTTGATTTATTTATCACATAATATACAATTTCATTTAAAAATACACACGATCAATTCTTAGTCATTTTATGGTGATTATCAGCTTCTTTTACTTAGTAATATATATTTCAATCAAAATTATAAAAGTCAGGTTAAAGCTTCGTAATAAGCTATACCTAAACATAAACAATGATACCTACTTATAGGAACTTAAATCACCAAATATCTTCACTAAGCTAGGAGTAAAGAAAACAAAGTAGACCTTAATATTCTATAAAAAGGGACACTCCAAAGACATTCTGTTGAGCGAATCAACCGGCCAGATAAGTTTACTTTCGAAAACGACGATATCTTTAGTCTTACATAGTTTTCTGTTAAACTTCAGTTCAGACAAATGTAAAGTATTCATCATTATATCGTAACAAATCCTAAGTGAGGCGACAGCGACTGGGAAAAGTCAATATAGATTTAAGGCAACTTAAAGATTTTTTTGTGTTTTATTTGTATTTCGCTTAAAAGTAAGTAAAAATACTGCCTAAAATGTAGCGTTTTAAAGTATCCTTTTTAATTTAATATTTAAACATACCGTTGGTAACCATTAGGTAGGTATTGGTAAAAAATGGTTGCCAAGTGACATGCCGGGATATAATTTTCGACAATAATTTAGAAAACACACATAATATGCTTTGGATAGCCTAGTAAATACTCAGAAGGCTTTAATGTAGAGTTTCTACAGCCACGTTCTCATGCAGTATCAAAAATTATGCCACGCCGATTTCACGCCGATCACGCCGCCACCGCCGGTCAAAAAATCATCGGACGCCGCCACCGATGATTTTGCCATCGGCGCACACCTCTAGTACATATTACATATACAAAGTCGTATCGTGAATCGTGAAAGATATTCATTTAATTTATGTTAATCTATTTATTGCTTAACATAATTTTAACGTTTACCACTATGGTATAAGCGGTAGCTGTATCGTTGACAATAATTGTATCTACTGTAACGACGATTATTTTATAACTCTTACATCAACAGAATACAATATGGCTTAAGGTTCAAGTCTTGAAATCTAGCTATCTGAAGAGTTCTTTTTGGACAAAAATTGTTCATATTTGTCAACATAACTATGATCAAGGGAACATGAATACCGCAATCTTTACTAACCAATAATGTTGTTCATCAGTTCCAACAATGGGCGACCCAAAACCAGGCTCTCCTGGGCACATCGTACCAGAGCGTGATGAACGGAGCCGAGTCCGCCAGACAGTCCATCCAATGGACCGCCCGGATTGTCGCCGACGTCAACAACTTCCTCACAGCAGGCTACCAGCCTGTGGTCACCACCACCCAAGCACCGCCTACGGAACCTCCCACGCCGGATCTTGAGCCTAGACCAGAACTAACTCAGCCAGAAACTCCTGAGCTCCCTGATTCTGCTGTCAACACATTTTTATCCATGTCCGTCATTTTTATTGCTGCCATTTTCAATTACATTCTATAAATAAAACTAACTTAACAATTGTAGTTTGGACAGGATTTTTCTGATGTCTTATGTTATAGTCTGTACGTTGGCTGGGGTTATGCTGAGCTACATTAATAATTAGTGCCTTATGATTATTTAAATATTTTGTAAATATTTTATAATTGATTAATTAAAACAATTATAGTGATAAATACTATTTCGTTTATTTTACCTCATAGCATTTGATTAAAACTACACTTTATTTAACTGACGAAGTATTTTATGACACCATGGTAATGGTACTAATAACTAACTAACATTAGGTAGGTACATACTTTTGATCTAGTTGAGAATATAGAATAATAGATCATGAAGCAACCACATTGAAAAAGGTTGATAAGAACCACTGGATACCTATAGAACCAAAAATCTGAAACATTCTAGAATTCAGTAAGCATAATCATTTGAGGTAATGTACTGTTGCTGTTATAAAAATATGATAGATTATTATCAAGATTTATTGTATTAAAATAAAACAAATAACTGAAGGACATACCAAAAACATGATTGTAAATTTCTATAAAATATTATATCTATATGACTGTATTTTATCATTAACAAATATACGTACATATATCTCATAATTACTTATGTAAATCGGATAAGATAAAGAGATTAAGGAATTATCAGCAGATCGAATGGAATTTCAGTGAAAACCAATCAGTACTGCATGACAGTCCGGCGACATAATGGTAAGTTTGATAAATTATAATTAATATAATAAATTAATAAAATCTTCAAATAAGGGCAATTTTTTTTAAATGCCAATTTATATTTTAGGCTAGTCGCTGGGTGTCACTTTTCTTGGGTATCGCCCTAATCCAGGGCATATTCACCGCTAGTCCTATTCCGCTTGAAGATGGCGAATGGGACTCCGTCGCAATACCGCTGAATGATCCCGCTTACCGTCTGCCCACGACCACTCGCCCTCGGCACTATGAAGTCACACTCACACCCTACTTTGAGACCGTTCCTACGGGTGTTGAGCCATTCACATTCGATGGTGAAGTCAGAATTTACATCAGCCCACTGGCCAATTTTTTGAGCCAAATCGTGCTACACTGCAATGACATGACCATTCAGACTCTGACAGTAACGTATACAGATGCAAATGGAGTAGTTCAGGACATCACTGCGCCTAATCAAGAGTTCACATGCGTTGCACCATACAGTTTCCTGTACATACAGACTTCCACGGCATTGTCGGTTAGTCAAGAATATGTTATCTCTGCTACGTTTAGAGGAAACATTAATAACGATATGAGAGGCTTCTACAGAAGTTGGTACATCGACTCTACTGGTAATAAAAGGTAAGCTTTTGTCCGTGACTTCCTTTCTGTGACTTTCACTCGCTTAAAATTTAGTAATTCTTAATCCACACAAACCGTACAAAGCGTTCAACTAGCGCCATCTATTACCGCTTCTGAAAACTGCATGGTACAAGAGATATTTAATATAGATAACTATCTTAACTATTCTGATTAAAGCAGATTTTAATAATCTAAATGTCGCTTCTGCTACCCCAGGAACCCTAATTCAATTTCAAAGTACAATATTTTTGTTGAAGTGTGAATTGAAGTATTTGTTCATGATATGGATATGGTATGATACGGTCACTGATGATAGTCACCATAAAAGTTCAAAACACAAACACTCCGTTCACCCGGCGGTCACCGGATGAGTCATGATGGAAGCATTCGTTTCTAAGCACCATCATATCATATCATATTATTCAGTAACATTCCAGTAGTAATATATACAATTCACTTAATGGACTAATGATAATATAGAATAAGAATAATATTAT
This sequence comes from Cydia fagiglandana, assembly GCF_963556715.1. Lineage (NCBI taxonomy): Eukaryota > Metazoa > Arthropoda > Insecta > Lepidoptera > Tortricidae > Cydia > Cydia fagiglandana. Next base: position 20,510,661 of record NC_085936.1, on the reverse strand, counting down.
GTAATACCTTCCTACATATTGTACTACCTATTTGACATGTAATTTTATATTATTAATAAATGATGATTATGATTATGATTATGATTATTAACTAACAAATTAACATGTCATCGTCCGGTCATATTAGATTCTAACTATAGTCAATAATTGTTTGGTTGATAGATGGATGGGAACGACCCAGTTCCAGCCTGGCCACGCTCGCCAGGCTTTCCCGTGCTACGATGAACCTGGCTTCAAGGCAACCTTCGACATCACCATCAATAGAGAAGCAGACTTTAGTCCAACCATCGGAAATATGCCAATTCTGTCTACTACTACGTAAGTATAAAGTAGTTAAAAATCCATACGAGAGTGTAATATTATATACTTTATAAGAATATTGCCATAAACAATATCTAACTCGTTAAGTTTATTATTGAAAGCAATAAGCTAATACCTATTTTCTTTCTTGTTTTCCTAAGCTTTAAAATATCTAATGCCAAAACTAGCTTCAAACTTCAAACTGCAATTTAAAAATATGTAATTGAATTTAGACAACAATAAATTGTATTCATTATTGTTTATAATGGTGTTTTGAATTAAATGAAAAATGTTTCATAATTTTCTAAAACTTTGTCCTCAGTTTGGAAAATGGAAGGATATCTGAAACTTTTTACACTACGCCATATACTTCGACTTATTTACTCGCATTCATCGTCTCCCATTACGTTGACGTTGAAAACAATAACGACATCGAGAGGCCTTTCTCCCTCTACGCTCGCGACAATGTCGATACTGCCGGTGCATGGGCTCAGGAAACTGGAATTCAACTTTTGGAAAGAATGGAAATATATACTGACATTCCTTACTATACAATGGCAGAAAACCTTAACATGAAACAAGCCGCGATTCCTGATTTTTCAGCTGGCGCTATGGAAAATTGGGGAATTTTGACTTACAGGTAATATTGTGTGATAAAAGTTTTGTACAAAACTAGCGGAAACTTAGAAGACAGCACTGAAGGTGGTATTAATGCGGTTACTGCTCAGTAAAGAGCAAATAAGAAGAAAACTAAGTGTTCTAAGATATTGACCCTGGCTTTCATACGTTCTCTAAGTTCTCAACTTCAGACGCTGACTCTTCTATAAATAAAGTATCACCTTTCAAGTTTTTATTTTATTTTATTTTCAGCTTTTTTTTTGTTTTATTTTATTTACTTTATTTTAGGGAAGCCTTAGTCCTTTACGATCCCCTGAACTCCAACCATTTCTACAAACAGCGAGTGATGAACATAGTCGCTCATGAGATCACCCACATGTGGATTGGAAACCTTGTCACTTGTGCCTGGTGGGACGTGTTGTGGCTTAACGAGGGATTCGCCAGATTCTATACATACTTTTTAGCTGACTTGGTTCGTACTTTCTTCTTCACTTTAGACACTGGTATAAGTGTATTAAGATATGTCTGGATTTATTAAATTTCAATTTTAACAGGTGAGACCCGATCTTGGCTTTGAGACCCGTTTCATCATCGAGCAAGTGCAGGCTTCTATGATCTCTGACTCGATCGATAGCGCACATCCCTTGACTGACCCTAGCGTGATCGATCCCGCCAGTGTCAGTGCCCATTTCTCTACTATTACATACGCTAGAGGAGCGTCAGTGATTAGAATGACGGAACACTTCCTTGGAAACGAAACGTTTGTTAAAGGAATGCAAAACTATCTTAAAGAGAGGTATGATCACTCTGAAATATATGGAAGTTTTAATAGTTGTTCCATCGAACATGTTCCGTAAAGTGTATGATCTCCAGTTTTTCATAACAAACTGCATATTTTATATACATTTCTTAAACGAATAGTAACTTTTATTCTTTGTTTTGTAGCCAGCTATAAATTAAGAGGCCAGGCCTTTTTTATTATAGTTTAATGTAAACTCTGACGCTGATATAATATAATTGTATGTCGTAGAGCTTACAATGTAGCAGAGCCAATCCATCTCTTCACTGCATTGGATGAAGCAGCGGCAGAAGATGGTGCTTTGTCTAATTACAACGGTGTTACCATTGAGGAGTACTTCAAAACTTGGTCAGAGCAGGCTGGACATCCTCTATTGACTGTCACTGTCGACCAGAGAACTGGTCAGATGATTGTTACTCAGGTAACTTTTATTTTGTTATACTTTTACTCAACTACTGCTTTGAACTTTCTTAGGCACCCATTTCTAATTTTTTTTCAATGAATAGTCTTCGGCGAAAGTTATTCACCACGAGGACATTCACAAAACGACAACAACACAGTTTTTTTTATTTTCACATGATATGTTTAAGAAATGAAATCACGAAATGATGCCGATTTTAATTGTTTGTTAACTATGTTAAGTTCCTATGTTTACTTCTAGCACCGTTGGGAGCGTAACACTGGCGTTTCCACAATTCCCAGTCTATATATTGTGCCAATTACATGGACTCGTGCTGGGGAATCTGACTTCGAAGACCTGAAACCATCTCAGGTCTTAACTGCTCAAACCACGGTGATCGACAGAGGAACCACTGGCAACGAATGGGTCATCTTTAACAAACAGGAAACTGGTAAGACTTGTTTCTTCAGACAGCCAAGTCTCATTTTGTTGAACTTTATTTAAAAAATAATTGAAGAGTTGTTTTTATTGTATTTTTATTAATAAAATTTAATATTTCTTAATATTATTATTAATATTAAGAAATAAAATTAATATTAATTTAGCTTATGCTAAATGTCCAAAAAATTAACTGTCATAGGGGCCATTATTCGACGCGAGAGGTATACCTATGTGTGGAAGATTTTCACTAGCAGGTTAGGCCGGTCTGGCTCCTATGAGTATGAATGCCATTGCAATTTTCGATATTTTAATTTAGTACAAATAAAAAAACCGGGCAAGTGCGAGTCGGACTCGCGCACGAAGAGTTCCGTACCATAAAGCAAAAAAAAAACGGAAAAAATGCAAAAATAAAACGGTCACCCATCCAAGTACTGACCACGCCCGACGTTGCTTAACTTTGGTCAAAAATCACGTTTGCTGTATGGGCGCCCCACTTAAATCTTTATTTTATTCTGTTTTTAGTATTTGTTGTTATAGCGGCAACAGAAATACATCATCTGTGAAAATGTCAACTGTCTAGCTATCACGGTTCGTGAGATACAGCCTGGTGACAGACGGACGGACGGACGGACGGACGGACGGACAGCAGAATCTTAGTAATAGGGTCCCGTTTTAGCCTTTGGGTACGGAACCCTAAAAAACTACTGTGGTATTAAGTAAAATATGCTAATTTACAGGTTTCTATAGAGTAAACTACGATGCCACAAATTGGGCTCTTATCACTCTGGCATTGAGGAGTAACCAGAGAACTGACATTCACGAACGTAACAGAGCACAGGTACTGAAAATAGTTATAGTATCAAATACTAGTTTAATGAAACGATTGGTCAATTATCTCTGACAATATAAAAATGCCGTAAAGATAGACCTCAGAAATTGACCGAGCAAACCTTAAACCTCATGGCTGAACGACGCTCGCTACAGTTGCAGTCTCCCGATGACGCGAAGTCATATAGGCAACTCAATAGACGTATATCTAAGTCCTTGCGACATGATCTGCGTCTCTTTAATACTAACCGTATTAAAGAGACTATTGAGCGAAACCAAGGCTCCAAAGTGTTCGCAAAGGACAAGTCTATTGGGCAAAGCCAGCTGACGAAGCTGAAACGGGAAGATAGCAGCATAGCGTCGAGCAAAGCGGAGGTTTTAGGCGAGATCGAGAGGTTCTATGGACAGTTATACACTTCGATCGCAAAGCCCGTCGACAGCTTGGTAGGAGATCCAAGAGCCAAGCTGTCCCGACATTATACCGAAGATATCCCGGACATCAGTCTGTACGAGATTAGGATGGCCCTGAAGCAGCTTAAGAACAACAAGGCGCCGGGCAAAGACGGAATCACTTCAGAGCTTCTGAGAGCGGGTGGAACACCGGTACTTAAAGTCCTCCAGAAGCTCTTTAATTCCGTCTTGTACGAGGGCAAAACGCCTGAAACATGGAATAGAGGCGAGGTGGTGCTGTTTTTCAAAAAAGGTGATAACAGCCTATTGAAGAACTACAGACCCATCACGCTTCTGAGCCATGTCTATAAGCTGTTTTCAAGGGTCATCACGACCCGTCTCGAACACAGACTTGATGACTTCCAGCCTCCCGAACAAGCCGGGTTTCGAAAAGGCTATAGTACCATAGACCACATCCATACGCTGCGGCAAGTTATACAGAAGACCGAAGAGTATAACTTACCATTATGCTTAGCGTTTGTGGACTATGAGAAAGCCTTCGATTCGGTGGAAACATGGGCGGTGCTTGAGTCTCTTCAGCGATGCCATATTGACTATCGGTACATCGAAGTGTTGAAGTATTTGTATAGTAACGCCACCATGTCGGTCCGAGTACAGGAGCAGAGCACGAAGGCGATTCCATTGCAAAGAGGCGTAAGGCAGGGAGACGTTATCTCTCCGAAACTGTTTACTGCCGTAATGGAAGACACCTTCAAGCTCCTGGAATGGCAAGGACTTGGCATCAACATCAACGGCGAATACATCACTCACCTTCGGTTTGCCGACGATATCGTAGTCATGGCAAAGTCGATGGAGGAACTCAGCATGATGCTCGATGACCTCAACCGAGTTTCACAACGGGTGGGCTTGAAAATGAACATGGACAAGACGAAACTTATGTCAAATGCCAATGTTGTGCCCATCCCAGTCTCTGTTGGGAACTCGGTACTCGAAGTTGTTGACTCGTACATCTACCTAGGACAAGTAGTCCAATTAGGTAGGTCCAACTTCGAGAAGGAGGTCAACCGCCGAATCCAACTCGGTTGGGCAGCGTTCGGGAAACTACGTAATGTCTTTTCGTCCGACATACCTCAGTGCCTCAAGACGAAAGTCTTTAATCAATGTGTGTTACCAGCGATGACTTACGGCTCCGAAACGTGGTCTTTCACTATCGGCCTCATCTCAAAATTCAAAGTCGCTCAACGAGCTATGGAGAGGGCTATGCTCGGAGTTTCTCTGCGTGATCGAATCAGAAATGAGGAGATCCGTAGACGAACTAAAGTCACCGATATAGCTCACCGGATTAGCAAGCTGAAGTGGCAATGGGCAGGCCACATTGCGCGCAGAGAAGATGGCCGATGGGGTCGAAAAGTGCTCGAGTGGAGACCACGGACTAGCAAACGCAGCGTAGGACGTCCACCCACAAGATGGACGGACGACCTTGTTAAAGCCGCCGGAAGACGCTGGATGCGGGTGGCTTCCAACCGGTACGAATGGAGGTCCAAGGGGGAGGCCTATGTTCAGCAGTGGACGTCTTATGGCTGAGATGATGATGATGATGAATATAAAAATAAAACAATGCCTTCTTTGTAAGTTTTTGTAAATAAGCCTTCCTTATAAGTTATTATACATACAAAATAAATACAAATACAACATATACATATACATAAGTACCTAATGTTTTGTTGACCTATGAAACAAGGAGATTTTCACTCAATTTCAGTTGAATTATTTTTAGGTAATAAGAACTGTGATATTAATTATTTCTTTACTAACAACTTTTTAATTTTATATATATAAACTTCATCGCCCAAAAAGACCTATTATTATTAGGAGAAAACCTCCAATTATCTTGACCGAATACACATTTGATTCACAAACGATTGACTGCATTCCAGATTGTCGACGACGTCTTCCAACTCGCCAGGGCCGGCGTACTTCGCTACGAAAGAGCCTTCAACATCATCTCATTCCTGGAGTTCGAAGACCAATATGCCCCTTGGCTTTCGGCTATTACCAGCTTGAACTGGGTCATCAGGAGGCTAGCACATGACGAGGAAAACCTTGCCAAGCTAAGAGTAAGTAACTTGGAGTATAGTGTTAAAGACTTAGAAAGCTTGACGCCAGTGATCTGCCTGCCTGTAGCAGAACAGTTTTCAAACTTTCTAGTTTCCTTCCTTATAATTTTGTGATATCTGTCCGAGTATCCTCCCCTGGCTGTCGATGTGCATCTTCTGTCCTATATTTGATGGGCGAAGAAGTCATTAAATGCAGTTAAGCATAAAACTTATCTTGCATCACTCTTTCACCACAGTCAATTCGTCAACTCACCCTTTTAGTGTACTACGTAAATTAGAAATAAGAAATCTTACTCCAAATGGTGGGAAAACGGTAGGAAATGGAGAAAACGAGGGGAGGCCTTTGCCTAGCATTGGGAAACCAAAGCTAAAAAAATAGAGCTCCTTTGCATGAACAGGTAATGAGGTGTTTAGTAAGTACTTATTATTATGTTTTTTAGTACAAACTGGCCTTGTTTTATAGGAGCAAATTCTCGGACTCAGCGTGGCTGCCACAGCCCGTCTCGGATGGGCCGAAATCGAGGATGAGGACTACATGGACGGCCTCATGAGGATGTACCTGGGCACCTTCCTTTGCAACAATGGGCATGAAGGGTGCTCGGCCGCCGCCGTCACCAACTTCAATAACTGGCTGAATGGTGGATAGTAAGTACAACTTACATGTGTAGCACGGCTTTTCAAACAGCTTACACATTCTTTTTTTTATAAGCCTAACGGAGTATTGCTGGGAAAAGACCTCCTCGAGTTTTCTTCACTCAATCCTGTCGTCGTTATTAATTAATTATCAACGAAGTATAATAGGATTCTACCTAACTATTTATGCGATTATGACACAGAACTCTAGTTGACCTAATAAATTATTCTATTTGATATTATATTTTTTCAGTTTTGCGATCACTGTATTCGTTCAGAAGTTCATCTCTCTTAACGTAGCTCTTTCCCCGTTGCATTATAATGAAGCTCCAAGTATTATTTTTTTACCTAAACTTACTTTACTTTTTACTTCTTAAATGCTGTTCCATACCACAGTCTATACAGTCGTTCGACGAGGGTCGAGGAGGGTTCGCGCGCAACCGAGCTGTATATATCGCTGTCATCGCATAGCATTGACTCATCACATAGATTCGCATACTCACATACTCGCATAGATTGGCATTGATAGTAGCTTGGTACACGTCAAAGGCCGTCGGACCACTGTTACTTTTTACAGTGTGTCCATACTATGCGATGCTTCATGTACACTTTTATTACAATGTCACCAAAAACGTTTCAGCGTACCCCCCAACATGCGTCCATGGGTCTTCTGCGAAGGTCTCCGCCGAGGAACCGCAGCTGACTTCGACATCTTCTGGGACAGATACCTGGCCAACGACTTGTCCAACGACAAGATTGTCATGCTGGAAACCGCTGGGTGCACCTTGGACGAAGCCAGCTTGCAGAAATACCTTTCGGCTATTGTCGCTATGGATGACTCTGTCCGACCTCAGGACTACACTACCGCTTTGAACGCTGCTGTTACCGGCAATGAGGTTAACACTATGAGGGCTTTCAGGTGGCTGACAAACAATGTGGCTCAGGTGACCGCTGCGTGAGTATAGATTTCAATATACATATATAATACTGTCATTTTTTTTAAATATCAATGCTGTAATGCTTAGGTACCTACTTTACTGTTTTAAATATCTAATTTACTACCAATATTATTAATGCGAAAGTAACTCTGTCTGTTACCTTTTCTCACTTAAACGTAGTTTTTATATATTATAATGATATAGAAATTCTCATCTTTAAAGGAGTTTTTAATATGTTTTTTTTTTATTGATTCAAATAATATTAACGACCGGTCTGGCCAAGTGGGTAGTGACCCTGCCTGCAAAGCCGATGATCCTGGGTTCGAATCCCAGTAAGGGCATTTATTTGTATGATGATACAGATATTTGTTCCTGAGTCATGGGTGTTTTCTATGTATCTAAGTATTTGTGTATTATATATATCGTTGTCTGAGTACCCACAACACAAGCCTTCTTGAGCTTGCTGTGGGACTTAGTCAATCTGTGTAAGAATGTCCTATAATATTTATTTATTTATAACACAACATTACAGCGAACTATTACACTGTAAAATTTAAAACAGACAGTATTATACAGACTACATGATGCAGTCTTAAGGAGAGAACTAACAGTAGGTACAAATGCATAAATGAAAAACTAATAAAAGATAGAAGATTATGATGTTTGTGTGTTGGTTTTTCTGAATTATATTCTACAAGCACAATGCAGCTACCTACCTAATAATTCTACTGCCTCGCCCCGGCTGCAATCCAAAGGATACGTCATCGTTGTAGTTACTGCTGTAACGTAATAAACAGGTATTGCTAGATTTGGTTTGACGTTATTACGTTTACTTTGCAGACTTGGCAGCATTGCTACACCGCTCAGCTACGTTACTGCCCGTCTTCTGAACGAGGAACAAATTGCTGAGGTAAGTTAAACCATCACTAAACTTGACCATAGTTGCTAAATCAGGTATACAAACTTAACAACAATTGTTTTACATGAAGTTATTGATGATAATAGGGTTTGTAGGGGGATCTTCCCATACATTTCGGATCCGTCGTGCAAACCCTTTGATACTTGATGGTAACTATAAAATTGCATGTATGCTTAAGGGATTTTCGATTGATTATTGAAATACCTAATGTTTTTTTCTGTGTCAGGGAAATAATTTATATCACCAAAGGAACTAAGTAACAGGATGTAACTGTACACAAAATATAATGACTAATACAGAACTTTCCAAGATAACCATCGATAAAATTTTAATTATGCACATCATCCTCAACACTCCTTAAGTACTCGTATGGGTTTAATGGATTTATTATTAACAAAACATAGGTCGTGGTTATGACTCACATTTTTACTTTTTATTTTTTCCACACTTTGAACAGTTTTAACTGACCTTATTTTTATTAAGAAATGATGAAAAAATATTAGAATATTTTTTAAGTTTTCGATATTTTTATCTACTCACTCCTAGAATAAAGCTCAAGGTTTCTCGTTCATTAAATTAATTTTTAGGATGATTGCCTTATTGAGATTCTCATCTAGTAAATATCAAATGACCTCCCAGAAACTTCGAGTATAGAAGGTGGTCAAAGTTGCGAGACCATCAGAACCTCACCCTTATAGTTATTATCAAACCTACCACATTCTAGGTTCTAACTTGGCTGGAAGCCCAGCGGGCGGTCATCGGAGAAAGCGCTTACAACACTGGCATCAGCGGCATCGCTTCCTCCAGAGCCTTCCACGCTTGGTCCAATTCCAGAATTGAAGAGCTCGCAACTTTCTTCGAAAATGGTTACCTCGAAGATAACATTGATGACATCGTTGATCCTGAACTAGAAACGGAAACGGAACCAGAACTGGAAACAGAACCAGAAACCCCGGAAACAGAAGGAGGTCAAACTGATTCCGCTAACATTGCTGCGTTGAGCGCTGTTACCCTCATTGTGACTTTGGCTACCAATATGGTGGCGTAACTTTGTATTGATTGATTTGATTGTATGTATATAGACAGATAAATTAATATTATGTATTAAGTAATTGATATAACAGAAATGTGTTTAAATTTACTTAACCAACTTGTAAATAAATAAATCTTATATTTCTGAATATTCCATTAAACATTTTAAGGTAAAATCTCTCTCTCTCTTTACCATTTTATTTATTTATATATTTTATTTATTAAATTTCAACATATTTTTGAAGAAAATATAATGAATAAAACATTGAAAATTTTTGTTTTAATCTCAATTCCGTTCAAAAATTTTCGTCAGATTTATGTAATCTGGGACTTCTGGGAGACATGCTGTTGTACTGATGACGAAAGCAAGAAAGAGCTAGCGAGCAATTCATTGGAATAAATAAAAGTAGCCAAAAGAGAGTCGAATGTTTATGGACAATTGCTTCTAAAATTTTTGAAAGAAATGGGTGCTGCACAATATTTAAAGGCACTAGGGTTGAAAACTTCAGGTAGTGGGATGTCATATGACTACGAGTGACTCCAGAGCGAAGAAAAGCTCAAAAGACGTAGAAAAATGTATTGAAGAATGCATTCTAAGATTGCACAGAAATTATTGTTTTACTAGTCACTTCATCAGTGGCTGAAGTGAGGTAAGAGAGAAAAAGTGTATGTAGTAATCTACTATTTGCTGAACATAACATTTTGTTATGTAAGGATAAATTTATATCTTATAGAACAAATGCTGAATCCCAAAATGCACTATAATGACTACTACAGTGAAAGCTTGGTAGTTAATGTCTAGTCATTTTAATAAATCACTATGAGTTCTGAGTGACTTCTGAAAGGTTAAGGAGCTTTTTTTACTTCTCCAGTATGGCTTCTAAAGATGGGAGTAAACTTTTAATGTTCTAAATGAATGTTAACTTATAACAAACTTGTTTTGTGCACTCTAAAAAACAAATAAACAAGAGAAATATACAATAACCGATGTCTGTGAGCTGCAGAACTACTGAACGGCACAGCACCGTCAGTTAGAAAAGTTTCCAAAAACTAGATACCTAGAAAAAATCCATATCATAATATAACTATCGAACCTGATATGATCCAACTAAGAAAAGTTTCCGAGAAATGGTTGTCAATTGCGACCGGTAGAGAAGAACAGCCGAACAGAAGAAAGCCGGGCACCAATGCATTATTGCTCAGAAAGCAAGTTCGCTCAGTCGAATATTAGTAAAGCATATAGTGTAGGGAATATCAAGCATTGGAAATATTATCACTAAGTGACCCATTTTTTTATTGTTTAGGTTATACACCGGGCTTTGTTTTTACACAACATACCTATTTTTACAAGCTTTTATTTAACTTGCCGTGTTAGAGTCGGACCAAGAAAAGTCTGCAGTGGATTTGATAGCCCACGCAGTGCAAGTGTCATTTATACGCCATAATTTCATAGAAGTTTGACGTTTAAAATAACACGTGCACTGCGTGGGCTATCAAATCCGATGCAGACTTTTCATGGACTGACTCTAGTAAGTTTTTTAGTGTGGGTCAAATCTTGTAAGCTAAATTTGACCCACTTTCTGATTTCCGATTGAGCTAAAAATTTGCATACATATGTAAGTCAATGTGGCAACGCAATGTGGTGCCAATGCAATATTATGGTACCATCGTGCTGATCTGATGATGTATTATAGGCAGGAGGTAGCCATAGGAACTTGGTGATGAAACAACGCAACCTAATGTGTTTGGGCACAGATTAATAAATAGGTTTGGGATTTTTAGAATTGTCTCGATGCAAGAGGTGGATAAAAGCTTATGCTAGGCGGAATTCCTATGTACTTATAATGATTAAATACTTTTCCACTCCTATGTACTTGCTAGTTTTACATTCATCATCAATAAACCTAATCAACCACAGCGATAAATAAATATTATCAGCGATTTTAGATAACGGTCTGAATTCTCGAACGCTTTTGGTTGCTTTACGGCTTTAATCTTTATAATTATGTCGCTGATTATGATAAATATCGAAAATGTTAATAATCCATCTAGTCGGTGAGGAGTTTGCATCGTGGTCACAATGGGTGAGTCTTTATCATTTATTTTATTACCATTAAAGCAGGTACTTAATGAGTACAATGTGACGTCATTATATTGGCACTCTGCTAAAATTGTATGACCTATCAAGGTCATATTATTATATTTAATAAGACAGAATTTTAAAGCACTTTTTATGAAAATGAGATAGAATTTGACTTAGTTTTTTTTTGTCTCTAGTCAATTTTTTTTTTCGAAACTAGTAAAATACATGAAATCACTATTAAAACGCAAACTTAGGCAATTGGCTGCTTAGAATATAAAAATAAAAAGAATAAATAATTTATTTCCTTGTGAATTTGCAATTATAAGTTTACGAGTAGTTTTGGCATTTAACTTTCATTTGTACTTTATATACTGTACAATAACGATTGAATAAATAAAAGTCATAACATAAATATAATTTATAAACATCTAAGATATCTCAAAAAAGTAAAATTCTCTAAAAATTAATTTGTAGACCAATTTCTTTTAATTGGTATTTAATGGCACTCCAAAAAGAGAGTTTAATGTTACCCAAATATTGACACACACTTCAGTATAACAATATTAAAAAATAGTGTAAGTGTGGTACTGATCTCTGGAGAAAGAAGACAATATGTTTATATTGTTTGTCAAATAAAATATTACTATTTCATTAAGTAATTGTCAATTTAAAATCGATGGCATCAATTTTAATAAATTTCACAATATCTCCTTCTTTTTCCGTTCCTCTTCCCGTTTTCTTTGGGGTCGGCTCTCTGAGTTATGCTTCCGGTATTTGGCTCTGTCATAGTAATATATTGCTGGTATTTTTAGCGACTGTTTCTCCAGGTTTCTCCACCAGGTTGCTTTTGGGCGTCCTGATGGTTGTTTGTCTATGTCAATTTAATAAGATCGATAACATTAGCCCAAATTAGACAGATTTCACCATTTCCACAGGTTCCACGATGATTGTGGTGCTACTTGCCCTAGTGGGGCTGATCAATGCCCAGCACACTCCATCCATGGAGTTGAGGTCGGAGCTGGACTTGCTCGAGATCTATAACAGCAATGTGGACAGCGAGACCTCGTACAGACTGACCGACAGTATTCAGCCTAGCTGGGTGTACGTCGACATGGATGTCTACTTGTCTGAGAGCAGGTTCGATGGGATTGTGACACACGAAGTCACGGTAAGTTAATGCAGTTTAAAGAGCCAGTTCGCCGGACGATATCAGCCTACACGCAAAAGTTGACAGTTCCGAACAACTGACAGGCTGATATCGTCCGGCAAACTGGTGACCTGTGGGCCCATCGTGTATAATAAGAGCAAGAGACTTAACATGGGTACGGTAGATAGGATTTTCCACAAAGATCTGGCAAGCATAAGCCCGATTCAAAATATTTTGAAATATCTCATGAATTAAATTAGAATTACTTACAGAGCAAAATTGCATTAAAATAATTTGCACTGATAAATTGGGTTAAGTTTGAGGATTGACGTAATCACATATCTAATCACACATATGATAAGTAAATTGCTTCAGTCATCATCATTAAAAATGATAACATTTTTATTTATCATTATCGCGTTGGTCAAAAATTGTTCAGACATTAGGAAGATAAATTTGTAATTTTGTATGATTAAGTTAATACCTACTTCAAATTGAACATTTATTAAGCGCACTTTTACTACACAAGGTCACTTTTACACGTCAATATCTTGGGATTAGTCCGGTTTCCTCACGATGTTTTCCTTCACCGAAAAGCAACTGATAAATATCCAAAAGGTGCAAACTACTAGCGGTAGCTAATATAGTCTTCCACATAAAATGTTGTTCTTTTAGATTTCAGGAGATCCCCATGAGGAAATCGTGCTACACAGCAACGTCGTCGCTATCACAGCAGTCAACATCCTGGACAGCAACAACAACGCTGTAGCTTTGAACCTCGAGAGGCCCTTCGAGCTCGACAATATTTACGAGCTCTTGATCATTAACCCTGCTTCCCCTGTCGTCGCCGGCGAATACACTATCACCATTAGATACCGTGGAGTAATCAATGAAAACCAGTACGAAAGAGGGTTCTACAAGGGCTATTACTTCCTCAATGGTGTAAAGCGGTAAGTTGCCGAAATATCTGCAAAAATTACTGTAACTTCTTGTAATAGTAGAAATGTTCATTATAATTTATAAACCTCACAAGAGTCACAAGTAAATTTGGTTCAGAATGTTATTAGATAGGTACCAAAATTTCTTGTTACAGTGAATATGCTACGACGCAGTTCCAGCCCTTCTACGCCAGGAAAGCTTTCCCTTGCTTCGACGAGCCTCAGTTCAAATCAAAATTCGTACTCTCTATCACGCGTGATGCTGCTCTCAGCCCTTCCTATTCTAATATGGCTATCAATCAAACCGAGACGTAAGTATTAACATAGGTACAGGTAAGTATTAATAATTAAAATTCAATTTTAAATTTAAAACCTTAAAATCTTTTTTTTAATTAGGCCCCTGTGAGTTCATTATCAGAAATCTTACTTACCTTTTCTCTTTACAGTGTTTCCGAAGGCCGTATTAAAGAGACTTTCTTGCCTACGCCCACCATCTCTGCCTACCTGATTGCATTCCACGTCAGTGACTTTGTCGAGACTACTGACGGTAGCCAGCCCGACAGGCCCTTCGGTATCATATCTCGGCCAGGTGTTGAGGCTCAGCATGATTATGCTCATGACATCGGAGTTAGGATCACCAATGAGATGAACGAATACTTCAATTATGATTACTACAACATGGGCGAAGGAGAACCAATGAAGAACGATCACATTGCTATACCTGATTTCCCAGCTGGTGCTATGGAGAACTGGGGAATGGTTAACTACAGGTAATTTATTATCAAAAAACGCACAAAAATTCTTACCCCCTTATTCATAAAACTTTACGGGCCAGATTTAGTTAAATGTTTTATCTTCTTCTTACAATTACCCAAGCCAAAATGGCAGATAAAGACAAACGATTATTAGCTGATCGAGGTTTATAGCGCGTTTATGAATAAGAGGGTTAGTATTGTTTTATAACTACGTAAGAAAAACAATAGAATAGATCAAATTAAAAAATAAATATTGTGATGTGTGTTATTTATAAGTCGAAACACGGCCAGTGCTCAAGGCAGGAATCAATCCTGTGTCCTCAGCATCTTGAACATTGGAGGCCTTAGTCACTTTTTCTTTAGTAGGTATACGGTTTAGTATTATGTTAAATTTTTACTAAGTAATTTCAACTCCTGTCTCCTGTATTTCCAATAACCACGTGGTTACGAGTATTATTCGTTTTTTTTTCAGGGAAGCTTACCTTCTGTACGACCCGGCTAACACTAACATCATCAACAAGATCTTCATCTCCACTATCATGGCCCATGAGCTGGCCCATAAATGGTTCGGTAACCTGGTCACTTGCTTCTGGTGGAGCAACTTGTGGCTCAACGAGTCTTACGCTAGCTTCTTTGAATACTTCTCTGCTCACGCTGTAAGTTTGAAATTAATCTATAATGTATTTCTCTCTCTCTCTTACACACACACAAACACATACAGACATCGAATTTAAACTGTTGTGAGACATTCATTGAATAATTTTACGGTTTAGACTTACTTGTTTTTAGACACTCGCGCGTCGTGCGACTTGTTTCGGAGAGCCTAGGTCTCCTTTCTCATGCACTAACAGTGCGAGCAGCGACTAAACCACTTTAATCTAAACCACTAAACCAATTTTAAACGACTTATTATTAGTCGCGCGAGTGACTAAAAACAAGTGAGTCTAAACTGTAAAATTATTCAACATACACACATAATACGCTGTTTCTATATTGTATGTATCTGTAATTAAACGTTGTTGCTAAAATCAATGAAACGTTAAATAATTCTATAATAAATGAGTACATTTTATTACTTACTTATCACAGAACCAAACGCCATTAGCAAAATTAAAGAAGTTACCTTAGTACAACATATTTTTTATACTATCGATCGCATTAAAAGTGTGTTCTTGATTTTAGCACTAACAGCCAAAACTCAATTGTTGTTAAGACCATGCAATAAGGTTAACTAAGTGTTAGTTAACAATGTGAACGATGGTCCTTGGCCACGCTGCCATATTATAACATTTGCAGCTTCTTTTTGTTTAGCATTATCTAAATCAACTATTTATTCCAGGCTGACCCGTCTCTCGAGCTAGCCGACCAGTTCATCGTCGACTATGTCCACAGTGCTCTGAACTATGACGCTTTCGCTAGCGCCACTCCCATGAACTTAAGCACTGTCACTCATAACGCCTCTATCAGCGCCCACTTCTCGACCGCCAGCTACGCTAAGGGGGCCTCGGTCTTGAGAATGATGGAGCACTTTGTAGGACCTACCGTTTTCCGTGATGCATTGAGGACTTATCTCGCCGACAAGTAAGTTTTAATTAATGAGCTTATTAAATATCATCTGACGCTGGTACTGTTATTAACTTTACCCAAAACCATAAATCGTGCTCTTTCAATAGTTTCGCTTAAGAAAAATCTGTCTAACGCTACTTTATGTACCTACATTGTGTTTTATACCGTACAAACAAAAGAGGCACAATCACTATTTGTAACATATTGCTATGTAGTATTTTAATTTATTTTAAGCTGGTTATTTAAGTAATGTTAGTCGAAAGTCTATTGATATGTTTCCAACCGTTTCGAAGATCATCAACCGGAGCAACGTCTGCAGAGAATGACGATTGCCTTTACCTTCTGACAATTTAAATTTTTTATCACAATCTTTTTTTCTCCATTCGATTGAAGTTCTTAGTTATGCTTAATAAGCCTATCATTTTCAGCGCCTACGGCCTCGGCACTCCTGAGGACATGTACGACGCGTTCAGGTCTGCGGTGGCCGCGGACCCAACCTACGCAGCAACATACGGAACCCTGGATGTGGGCGAGGTCTTCGACAGTTGGGTCCAGAACCCTGGCTCTCCCGTCTTGAATGTAGACGTTAACATGAACAGCGGAGAAATCACTGTTACTCAGGTACTTAGTCACTTGTTTATTACGATGTTTTTTTTTAACTATTTTTCTAAAATTAATTTTATTTTTTGTATATCTATGTGGAGACTGTCCGCTAAAGTAATGACGATATTAAAAATAAATCTATAATCGAATCACAGAATTATGAATGCTTTTAGTAAAAACTTTACAACAACTGGATAATAACTGTATCATGTTTATTTGTTTTGTACATAGGTAAAGTCTTTTTTCCTTATATGTAGTTTGTCTACAACGTATCATTAAATGTAGCCATTAGAATCATATTTCTATTGGTATCAGCTTTCTCGTCACATGATTATTCATGTTCTTATTATAATAATTTAGCATTTAGTTCTCTGCAATGCTTTTTACAATATCTTTATGTTTATCCTGCAGAGCCGTTTCCTCATCGGAAACACTGTTTACAATCACCAATGGCTAGTCCCTTACACCTGGACCCACAGTGCTGACCCCGATTTCACCACCACTAAACCAGCTAGTGTCTTGACCACGGCTTCTACCACTGAAAACATGCCGGCTGGACATAACTGGGTCGTGTTTAACATCCAACAGTCTGGTAAGCAAAACTTCAAATGTTGTAATTTCAATTGTTGTCGTACAGTCGACGTCAAAGATATGTTTACACTTTTGAACCTTACTCCTTTGTAATAAGGCGAAAAGTGTAAACATATCTTTGACGTCGACTGTACGTCTATATTTGGTCGCCCACATTATTAACTGTCTATCGGTGGACTTTATGCCTTTTGTAATAAGGTCCACAGATGGACAGTTAAGATTGTTGCTGTTTGTAAATTTACTTATTTTTTTTGTTGGTAAAATAACTTTTTTTTTATTATTTTACTCACGGGAAAAACTGTTTAGAATGTTGAACCATGTCGATTTCAATCACATAAAACAATTTTATACAGTATACGAGTATGATAAAAAAAAACAAATATTAGACTTACATTTATTTTCCGTCACAATGTTGAAAAATCAATGTACGGTTTTAAAAGTACCTATACTTCGTTTTTTTTAGCATTAGAAATTAGGTAAACAATCTTGATGTGTCTTTTAATTGAAAAACACATTTTTAAAATAAGTTACGGCAAATATGTAACAATTATGAACCTGATACGATCATTTATATTCTTCTGCTTTCATAAATGATAGTTCCTGATTTTTAGTAAGCGTTTTTCAATTAAAAGACATGCCAAAATCGCTTATCTTCTTCCAAGTTCTTTCTAATGCTAAAAAAAACGAACTATAGCTTTCTATCTTTTTTAACAGGATTATACCGTGTCAACTACGATGACCACAACTGGGAGATGCTTGCTGCGGCACTTCGCAATAATAAAGATCAATTCCCCAGACAAAATAGAGCTCAGGTAACTATCAAATCATGAAACTCTTCTTTTCTCTTTATCCTCCTTAAGTTTTTAATTTTAAAGTGCATGAACTAAACGCAAACTTTTTTATTTTAATTTGTAACTTCAGTTTAATTAGTAAATAAAGACACCAGTTTTATATTGTTCTTCTTCGCTTCTAGTTCGTCAATGACGTTCTCCATTTCGTACGAGCTGGAGAATCGTATATCACCATCTCACGCGCCTTCGACGTTCTCTCTTTCTTGGAGAATGAAGATGATTACCTCGTGTGGGCCGGAGCTCTTGGTCAGCTCGACATAATCAGGCGCCGTCTGGAGCACATTCCTGCTGCCAAAGAGCAGTTCGAGGCGAGTATTATCAACGTCATGTTTCATCAAAATTACCTTTTTAGTACTTTGTTAGCTTATTTCGCTTAAACCGCATTGTACTCTTTAATCACTTTCATCCGTAAAGACATACTTATGTCGTTGGACGATACGATACAAATATTGTAAATTTAAATAGTAGAGTAACTAAGACTTAAAAATAGTAGGTAGGTACTTAAAATGTTTTTTGTATTTTCCGCAGTCAAACAATTATATTTTTGCTTTAGGCATACCTTCTTGAGCTGATGGAGTATGCCATCGAGTCCCTGGGCTACGAAGAAGCGGCCACCGACTCCACCACTAGAATCCTGAACCGCATGCAGCTCCTGAACTACGCTTGCAACCTTGGCCATGAGGGCTGCATTGCTGACAGCTTGGAGAAGTGGAACGCTTTCAAGGCTAACCCCACAAGCAGTTTGTAAGTACAGAATAATGTTAACATATATTATTTTATTGCTAACTTGTCTGTCCATATCTCATAGGTTTTTGAATTTTGTTGCATTTTTTCAGTTTAAAATTTATGAGTTATTAATAGAGTTTGACCAGCGAGTGGCTGCACAAAAAAAAAGCGGCAAATTCAAAAAATCTTTAACTGGTAACACGAAGCATAGTGCAAAAAAAGTAATTTGATACTTGGTAATTCATACGTAATTAATTTTTGTTTTGATTAGTGACTGACTGAAGTCTGCAACGTAGCAGACTGTAAATTTAATACAGTAAACAGACTGAGGATATCGTTGCAATGCAATTATAACCCCTGGCTTCTAATTTAGCCCACTTAAAAATTAAAAATATGATTGAATAGTTATCATTATTATCAGAGATACTAAAAACGAAGGAACGAATTGTTAGTAGACTAATCAGTCAATCATTACAAAAATATGTAGTAAACATAAATATCTTTACTTCAACTGTACAAAAAGTAAGTTATTATATTATCCTAAGATTCCTAAGTTATAGAAAATGATACTTTGTTGTTACAAATAAATTTCAGGACTGACCATTAAACGGCACCCTTTAAATCTCATTTCTTTGGTCGTTGAAGTCAACAACCAAGGCATATGTCATAATATTGAACTTGGTTCTCATATGACATTTATATTTTTGATAGGATTAAAAATTACTTTATTTGTGTTTTATTTTGAAGTTTTGAACTCGGGTTAATTACAGGCGATTATTTATTAAGCATAAATATTTCCCTTGTGCTATTAAAGTAAACCTTCACAAGGGAAATATTTATGCTTCCCGTTGTACTTATAAAGTTAGTAATAATAAAAAGTCACATATTGTATAATGGAGCTGAACTGAAGGTAGGTGAAAGAAAACACAATTTAGTTTCAATCTACTTTTAATATTGTTAGTTTATAAAGAAGGTGCCTATTTATTTAAGAATCATAATCGAAATCGGATTCAAGAAATTCAATTCCTGACAGAGAACTATCACTGTCATTGTCACTTTCCCGAACTTCTATTATGAATGGAGCTAGTTCAGTGTCTGTAATGTTGTCCTTAGACTTGTATTTTCGTTCCACATTTATTACATGGTCTGTACTTTTTTTCCAATCTTCCGGGGTAATCATTGCAAAACATTCTCGGATCAAGTTTTCCGTATCTGAACCCGGTAGCCCCACATTTCTGCTGGCTATTTTTCGCTTTGTGAGGCTCCATATCAACTCAATAGCGTTTAGATCGCAATGGTATGGAGGCAATTTAAGGACCTCATGCCCATGCTGCTTCAATAACTCCTCTGCTGCATATATGGGACCAATTTTATTTTCCTCAACGAGGCACATCAATTCCTCCTTTTTGAAACACTCTTCATATGGGATATTATTTTCCCTTAGCCATTTTTGAATATCAGCCTTTAAGCTGTGCATGGTTGGAGGCTTATTTATTTGTGTTACATGGTAACTGGCATTGTCCATAACAATTACACTGGGCTCAGTCAAATTTGGGATTAACATTTCTCGTAGCCACTTTAAAAAATTAGAACTGTTCATGTCATCATGATAGTCAGCTGCTTTGGATTTTGTGCTAAAAACAAGCAAAGCATTGGGCACAAATCCTTGCTCTGATCCAGCATGCACTATAATATGCCGCTTACCCGAGGAAATTTTTTCAACTAAACCGGAAGTTGAAGGCCCTTGCCATGACTTCTTCGGTCTGTAATTTTGATGGACATATGTCTCATCAAGATACACAATATTTTTTCCTTCTTCCCGTTTTTTATGTATAGCTCTAAGAAACCTTTGCCTCCACCCAGATATTTCAAACTTTTCCATGAGGATGGAGCGCTCTTCTTTATTTTTTTTAAACTCAAATCCGTTCTCGTGTAGTATTTTCCTCAGTGTTTCACAACATCCTGAGAATCCTATAGATTCTTTCAAATCCGCATGTAAGGCTCTTAGAGTAGGTACCTGCTTTTTGACGCAATAAAACTCATTAATTTTATTACGGATGGCTGACACATCAAAATTGTCTAAATTTGACACAGTTGGTGGCCGGGGTCGTTTTTTCCCTGGCGTATTCCATTGGCCTTGGTTAATAGAACCCTCTTTTTTAATTGTGCGTAGTGTACGAATGCTTGCACCTGAAAAAAAAACAGTTTTAACAATAGGAATTTTAACAAAAGAACACTAAAATATTAATAAACCTAGATGTGAAAATATAGATTATTTATATTACCTGTCATAGTAGACACTTTCTCTAAATAACTTGATTCTGATGCGTTATTATCAATAACATTCTTCAGTTCGCTTGCTAGCTTTTGAATAGTTTCTCTAACATTTTCGTCATCTACGCCCGCTGTAATATAAATAAATCATAAGTTTAGTAATACAAACAAATGTTCCTATCTCGTAAATTAAATTTGGTACAAGAAGCATCAACATTGTTTGATAATGACTTACCGGTCGCCTGAATGATTTCGTCCAATATTCGCTTCTTTTCTAGTAATCTCTCATTTTCGTCGTGTCGAACTTGATTATAGTTACAGATTATCTTAAATAACATGCTCCTCACACTGCTTCTAATCGGTTTAGCCATTATAATACGATATAAACTATAAACTTCCGTAACGAATGAACTAACATGAGAATTTGAGAATCTAGGTTATGTGTAAACTCGTTTGACAATATTTTTGACACTTTTGACAGCTAAAATTATTGCCATATATAGAATTCTCTAAAAACGCTTGTGCAGCGACTCGCTGGTCAAACATATGTTTGCAAATAAAAACTCACATAAATGTGACACAAATATCAATATTGTTTGGTAACAGAAGCTGTCAACATTTTGACAGTTGTTTGACACTTTTGACAGATAAAATTGTTGCCATATGAAGAATTCTGTAAAAATGCTTGTGCAGCGACTCGCTGGTCAGACTATAATCTTTATTTATGAGTCGATCTAATTATGTTCAGTTATTAAAATAATTAGTTATGTTACTTGGGGTGCGATTCGATGTGCAATAATACATTTAAATTACTAAGAAAAAATGATTACACCGTCTCTTATTAACATAAGTTAGTTAAAATCCTTAACAACTGTATTTTTGGAAAAAATCTTTAAAATGGTTCAGTTCATCATCACCGTACAATCGAAGACAGAAATGCCTTTTAGATTACCACATTGTTAAAGGAAAGTTGACTGTGCCGTTAATAAGAACAGTATTGCTACGATAATTCTTGAAGAACTTAAACATCTTCCAGAGTCCCCGTGAACGCTCGCCGCTACGTCTACTGCGTCGGACTGAGGCACGGTGACGCTACCGACTACAACTTCCTCTTCGACCAATACGAGACCTCTGAGAACGCCGCCGACATGATCGTCATCCTCAGAGCTCTTGGCTGCACCAAGGATGAGAACCGGCTTCAGCAGTAAGACGTTTATTATATTAGTTAATTTTGTTTTTGTTTAAATTTTATTTAAGGCTACGATAAGAAGTTTGTCAAATTTTAATCGACTTTCGACAGATATTCAAATATTATCTGCTTTGCATTTCACATTGGCTAATGGAAAAAAATGTATTTTACGTAATTTAATTACGTAATATTTAATATCTCACATCACCTATATTTTAAAGTGTCAAATTATTTATATCTCTGTTTGTCTCGTTGCATCATGATGACCTATGGGTCATTGGGGATTTTAGTTAAATACTTTAGTGGTAATATTGATATGCACATACACAACAATATATATACGCTTATAACACCGACAATATATGTAACAACCTATATATATTCGTATACGCTTGTTTGAAGCAAATAAACATTCATTTATTCATTCAATACTAATATTCAAATTTCAATTATATTATGCAATTAAGTATCTAAGTATATGATTTATTATGTTCTATCTTTGTGTGTGCAACAAACTTTGTCTTGGTTTAGTCTTGGTCCTGCAAAGTTCCCTCAAAAACTCTAATGTCTTTTGCAGCTACTTGCAGCAGTCCTTGACCAACGACAAGATCCGCTATCACGACAGGACCAACGCCTTCGCCTACGCTCTTGCAGGAAACAGGGAGAATTATCAGACCGTCGTCACATTTTTGCAGAATAACTTGGCTGACATCAGAGTGCTGTAAGTTGGAAATTGTTTGGAATAAAATTTAATGATACAACTTAAATATTAATATATTTTTTCTTTTTTACTTTGGGACGTACAGTCAGCAGCAGAAGTTGCTAAACGGGCAAGGTATTCAAAATTACCTTAACACGCTCTTATTCTCTTAAGATAAAGTCGTGTCAAGATCATTTTGAACACCTGGCTCGCCTAGAAACTTCTGCTGCTGACTGTACCACATTATTTGATTACAATCGATAAATTGTATATACAGAGGTGGGTTCGAGTCCCACGTTGGCCAAGGTTGATCCTCGTTGATTTTTTCATTGTAATTGACATCTGCATAATTGCCATAATTATACAATTTATATTCAGATACAAGTAAGATTTCATTTTGTAATATTAATTGGAGTCAAATTCTTATTATGGCAACTAACTTTTATACTGTGTAATAAAAAAAGCTTTGTTTGAAAATGAAAGGCTAATATTTATTTGTGTAGCCCCGTAAACATATAGGTACTACAATTTTTTTTTGTTTCCAGCTATGGTGGTGTGGCCAGATTGAATGTAGCCATAAATGCACTTGTTACTTACTTGACTGACTTTGAGGATATTACTAGCGTAAGTATAAAATTACAAATGTAACATAAATAATACATTCTTGATACTTTTCGTTCAAAAAGTGATCTTAAATTTACTAAACTTTTGCCCGTAAATACATCTGCATATAAATCGTTCAACGCTATCGTTAAAACTCCACTTTAGAAAATAAATATCTTTACAAATCATAGTCTAGGCCCTGTTAATTGTTATGTTAGGCTGCTAAAACATCAAACGTTTAAATATTTTTTTTTTTTTTTTCATAATATTTATTCATCAAATTTATTTATTTTATTAGTTTTAGTTTTAATTTATTTAGTCTATACTTAATTTTAATAATAGTTTGTATAAGTTTTGTTATTGAATAAATTATTTCACAGTTGTTCATCAAATACAGATCAAAGTCAATCTTAAAATCTACTTAAATAATTTACATACAATGTCCTAACTTAGAATCTAAACATATTACTAATATACTATCCTACTTACACTATCAGCCCCATTCCGACCCCCACCCAGCCCAAAAGTGCCAAAGATGCTAGCGGCATTACCGCGCTGGATGGCAAGCGATATCTGTTGGACTAGATAGGAGCCTGATTAAATAAAATTAAAAACAAATATCGCGAAAATTAATCCATGATTTACTTTACAGTTCCAAGCCTGGGCGTACGAAAACCAATTGGCACTTGAAGATTCCTTCCAAACCGCCAAGAATGTGGTTGCAACAGCCGTCACTAACATCCAGTGGGGCAACAGCGTCGTCAGAGATATCTACTCTTTCCTTCGAGGAAGAAATGCGGCTGGCGCCATCACTGCCCCTACCTTTGTTGCCTTGCTATTGGCAGCCATAATGGCTCACTTCATCCGTTAATTTAAAATATTTTTTAAGAATACTTTAAGTCTAACAGCAGAAAATGTAAAGTTGCTTAACTATGCTGAATCTTGCAATAAAAATGACGCTAAAAGTCCTCGTCTACTTTGTGAAGTTAACTAAAATGTAATTGTTGAACAATTTGTAAGTATATGACAATATTTCAGTAGCTGAAAGGCTTTATTGATGTAAGAACAACTGACTTTATTAGAAATAAATTATTTATATTTATACAAGTTTTCTGTTTTATTTTCCGTATCCTAGAAAATGGAATGAAGACCAATCTTAGCTCAATAAGTAATTAAATATTTTGTAGAGCATACAAATCACTAAATTTGATGATATATGACAGTTTTCCTTGAACTGTTACTTGTTTTGTTATATGAATGGTTAAATGAAATTTTATTTATTTTCATTAAGGTTAGGTTTAGGTTGATTCCCACTCACAATGCAAAGTTAATTTAGTTAAAACTGAAACAGTAGGGAAGTAAGAAGAACAAAAAAAGAAACCATAATCTTAATGCAATTCAGGAAAAGAATACATATTTTACAATACAGAAAACAATATTCTAGAATTCTAGATGATAAAATGGAACATATAATTATTATGATTAAAAATCTTATCAGAATTTAAGTACGTACATACCTAACTTTAGTCGTAAGCAATAATTTATGATAAATATGACTTATGATACTTAAGTGTTTTTTATCTGATATCGGTGATATCGTTAAGTTTTATGACAATAATCAAATTATAACCTTAATTGCCATTTCATCTGTGTCGTTTCCCCGTGAGGGACATTTTTGTTATCAGGTAAGTTTAGATTCGAAAAGTTTTTTTATTAGTTAGTGGCAAACAAGAGTCGTGTTCTTTTACCGAGCAATTTAATACAATTATACATATAATATCGATTAACTTTTACAGAAATGTCCTTTTCCTACATCGCTTTGGTTTTGGCGCTAATTGCGCTAGTCAAGGGTGATCATCCTGTCTCCTTGCAAAGGGAACTTGACTCTGTAGATCTCACATCAGACGTGAACAGAAATGATGAACAAGTATATCGGTTGCCTGAGAGCGTTATTCCATTGGAGTATGAAATATTTATAGATCTGTATTTTGCTGAACGCACTGATAGACCATTCAGTTTTGATGGCAGAGAAAGTATAATTATTCAGGTAAGTGTTTTTACTTATATTTAAATATTAGCTTGTAGGTATAAATTGAAGTCAAAAATTCAAAATAAAGTGACTTATTTTGAAATCTGCTACTCAATTAAGCTACCAATTAACTAACAAAATCTAAAGTTGCTAAGAAAACTAATCTGGAAATAAGCTTTGCACAATATAAACGAGTACCGTGACACCCTAATTTCATTTGCATTATTTTTGCAGGCTGTTGAAGACAACGTTTCCAACATTGTGTTACATGCGAACGTTGACCGAATAAACGCAATCAGTGTTTTAAATTCAAATGGCGCTCCAGTTGCATTAAACGTATCTGAACCCTTTACTATCCAGCCACAATACCACTTCCTCATCATTAACTTAGATGAGACTCTGGTCAATGGAAATATATATACTCTCTATATTGAGTATTCTAACACTATGAATGTAGGGCCGATGAAAAGAGGTATCTGGAGAGGATACTATACCGATGACGATGGCGTTGAAAGGTTGGTTTTGTGATACGGCAATTTGCCATCATCATAGTTAAGGCCGTCGCCAAGTTGATCTGATGAAGGAAGCTGCAGAAGTTTGTTAGAATTGTAATATTGTTTAGTCGGTAGAGGATGCAACAAAAGCTTGTGTGAAAATAACATTGTTCAAAAAACATGTTTCAGATTTTATGCTACCACTCACTTTCAACCGTACAGCGCAAGGCAAGCCTTTCCTTGCTGGGACGAGCCCCTTTTTAAAGCTACTTTCAAAGTTCATCTATCCAGCCCAGCTAATTACAATTCTGTTTTCTCCAATACCAGAATTGGAAACACTGAATCGTAAGTATTTATTCAGTTTTTAATTGCTCCTGTGCCTACAACATAGAAAGTATTCTGTGTTTGTTTGTAGTTAAAAGTAATTAAATCACATAATTTTTCCTTTCAGCCTTTCCGATAACCGGATTCGTACAAACTTCTTAGAGACCCCTAAAATGTCGTCGTATCTCGTGACTTTCCTCGTCAGTGAGACTTTCACAGTCATCGCTGAGGACACCTCCTTCACTCCCTCTATCAGAATCATCGGCAGATCCAACACCGTCAGCCTTGGTGATCATGCCTTGGATCTGGCTGTCAAGATGACTACATTCTTTAATGACTACTTTGAAATCCCGTACGAGACTATGCATCTCAATTTGCTGAACGATCATATTTCGTCTCCTGATTGGGCTTCTGCTGGTACTGAAAATTGGGGAATGGTAAGCTACAGGTAAATATTCAATGAATTTATGTTTAGAAAATTTGAATTAGGTATTGACATTGAGTCAAAATTACATTCTAAATATTTTATAAAATGACCATGCCTCGGACATAATTTGCGTTTTGCGAACATTTTTATATGAAAAGCTAAAAAGACGAACAACTCAAAAAATTTAATCAAACATTGGTCAACTAAGAGAATTATTTCAACACTTACGATTTTGCAGAGAATTGTACCTTACACTGAACTCCAGTGAATCAATCATGAGTAACGAGCACTATGCAGGCACCCTGGTCTCTCATGAGCTGGCTCACAAGTGGTTTGGCAACCTGATCACCTGTTTCTGGTGGAGCAACACTTGGATCAACGAGGGCTTCGCCAGCTATTTTGGCTATATTGCTACTAATCAGGCAAGTATTGTTTACAAATGTGTATCAGTGGCCTATTTTATAAAGCAACAAGTGACAATTTACAAGCGGAAGTCTCTTTCTAACCCTTTATGTTAGAACGAGACTTCCGCTTGTAAATTGTAACTTGTAGCTTTATTAAATAGGCCACTGAGCTTTTCAATTTTGAACACAATTTTGCAAATTTCATTAATTAGATTTTTAATGTCGATCGAGGGTGAGCATAATATTCCAGCAAGCGTATTGTTGTTTAAATGTAATTTGCGAAAATTACTTAGTGCCGCACTGTCGGTTAAACGCTTTTCCTTTTGATCTCTACACTTTTCGATTTTGTACTTTTCCGGCCCTTGCAAAAAGAGGACAAAGAGGGGCAAAGAGGAGTTGTTTAAATTGTGTCACTATGATCAACTGGGCCTGCCTATCCTTGCGATATATTCTCTCTGTTAAGCGAAACCGTAGCAGTGTCTTGTCGTAGATATGATCCGCCTAGTGTCATGTGTGTCCTTTTTAGATGTTCCCAGAATACGAATACGATGACCACTTCAATTCGCGCTATCTCCAAAACTCCCTCGCTTTCGATTCCGGATCCACTGTCGCCCTCAACCACGAGGTCAACACGCCCGCTCAAGTAACTGGCCACTTTGGAACCGTCAGTTACTCTAAAGGTGCTGCTTTTCTCCGAATGATCCATGTCATGATCACTCCTGAGACGTTTAGGAAGGCTTGTCGTATCTTCTTGACTAGCAAGTAAGTCGCTTATTAAGTTACTTATGAGCTTATTACTTATGTTTCTTTTATTTTTATTTTAGAAACAAATTCAATCTAAATTAAATGTATGCTGACCAATAAATATGGTATAAGTTTTGTATGTAAGTATTGTAATCTCCTTATTCTATATTGTTTTAGTTCTTTTGAAGCAACCGACCAGTACGACTTATACAGAGCTTTTGAGGAAGCTATTCAAGAGGATGGTACGTTGAATGAATATCAAGGATTTAACTTCGAAGAGTTTTACCGTATCTGGGTCAATGAACCTGGTACTCCTATTCTATTGGTTGAGATTAATCATGAAACTGGAGCTATTTCTTTGAAACAAGTAAGACTTTTGAATCTTTTAACACAAAAAGTATTTATAATATTATGTTTGTGTTGAAGCAATTTGAGTTCATGTATTTTAATACATTTTTCAGGAGCGATTCTTCTTAAGTGCCACCGCGACGCCTACTGGTCAAATTTATCCAATTCCTATAACCTACTCCACCAAGAGTGATCTAAGATTTGAAAGTCTTAAGCCCATTCAAATTATGTCAGGCGAGACTTTGGAACTGACTAAGACAGCTGGCGAAGAATGGGTTATTTTTAATAACTTACAACATGGTGAGTATGTTTTTCACAATTGTCGTGTTGGCAATGCGTAATCAGTTTTAATGTTCTGCATAACATCTAGCATCAAATCTTGACGTGATGATTGCGAGAGTAACTGTAAAGCTACCTTATAATCTTATAAATGAATAAAACATAGATGACGATGAATTGAGAGCTTTTATAATGTCACTTAATTATTATTAAGAAGTTCTGAAGTATTTACGAACTAAATTTAGAAACTTAATTTTTAAAATTGTAATATTTTAGGACACTACAGAGTAGACTACGATGAGAAATCATGGAGTTTGATCGCCGAAGCATTACTGAATGAACCTGAAAACATTCACTACTTGAACCGAGCCCAAGTTAGTATAAAAACGGACTTAGTTCTATACTTTGTTATTGTCAATATTACTCATTTTCTATGTCAATAACAGTTTTTTTGTTATATTTTGACACCCACTTTTGCTTCCAGGTGGTCGATGACGTCTTTGCTCTGATGAGGTCTACAAGAATGTCCTACAGTTTCGGTTTCAACATTCTGAGGTTCCTTCGCAACGAGCATAACATGCATGTTTGGGATGCCGCCATCACCGGCTTTAACTGGCTCAGGAACAGGCTGAGGCATTTGCCTGAGAGCCAGGCAGAATTCGATGTAAGTACCTAAGTACCATAAAAAACAGCTGACTTCACAAATTATTTCAATTTATTCTGGTATAAATTTAAATATTAAAGTTTTAAAAAGCAAAAGCACCAATAATAATATCTTCCCGTACAAGACCTGGTAATCCATCGTTTTTATGGTGTTTAAGACTTCACATCATTTCAAAACTTGAACTACAAATATGCATTTACGGTTAAATATGGATTCTGGTGGAAAAATAGGTAGATAGTTACTTGCTTTTGATAATTTATTTTATTAATTAAAACTTAATTGCACAAAATAAAATTGTACAAATGGCGGACTTAATGCCTTAATGCATTCTCTATCACCTTTATTTACATCTTTTTCTTAAATTATCATTAAAATTGAATTTTAGGTCTATATTGTGTATGATTTTTTTATGAGTCAACTTTACTTCAGTCACTGGATCATGATTCAGGATGCTAGTTTCTAAATTTGATTATAATATTATCAAACAGATTTCTTATCTTTGTAAAATATGTACAGAGTTAAAGTCCAGGCTAACTTTCCATGGAATTTGCCAAAAAGTGTAAAAATGACATTTCTAGTGCCATCTTCCACCAGAGCTCAGCTATCATTAGGGCTAGGACTAATAATTTAAATATTAATGTTTATTAGGTGATACCTAAATTGTAGCTTTCAACTTAAAAATAAAGTCTAACTAAGCCTTTTTAATGTATAGGGGTTTGTACTAGACACCATGTCGCACCTCATCGAGCACGTAGGCTTCAACGTCCTCAGCACCGACACACCCACGGACATCATGAACCGTCAAGCCACTCTGCACTTTGCTTGTTTGCTCGGACACGAACGATGTGTGACTGAGTCCAGGGAACGCTTTGTTAGTTTGAAGGACCATAATGTTTGGTGAGTGCAAAAATGTACAATTTTATCCTTTTCTTATATGAGCGAAATTGTATATTACATCACTACAGCAATGTTTAGTTGTGAAATTTTAGCGTTCCTAATTTTTTTGTCACCGTCATGATCATAAATTATAAGTCAAGAAATACTTACCTAATGCTAAGAAACCGAGTTCAACTTATTTAAAGAGTTTTCTGTTATATATTGATTAATTTTGATGAACCTCCGTATTCTTACTTTATGAATCAATCTCCTAACAAGTGTTAATAGTTCTTTATATTTTGTTTCAGGGTGCATGGAGGAATCCGACGTAACGTGTACGTAGTTGGAGTGCGAGAAGGAGATGAACAAGATTTCAACTTCATCCTCTCTCGCTTCCGCTCATCAAATCTCGCCCATGACCAGCTAGAGATGCTGAGGGCTATGGGTGCTACTAAGAATCCAGCATTATTAACAAGGTAATTATTATTATTTTGACAGTGCTTGCCAATTTATGGTACTTATCAACTTCAAAATCTAATAAATAGATTACCGACAAGTGGGATTACGAGTATGAACGTGATTGACAGCAGTGTACTTTTCATAATCTTTGAATCTGTATCTACCAGTCTTAGGGTAAATGTTTTGACTAGTTAGATTGTAATATACCCCATCCGTCCCCAGCTACCCCATTTGACGGTACATGAAGAAATGTACTAAAACTTTACTAATTTAAAAATAAAAATTGACCACAGATACTTGGAGCTGACGTTGACCGATGAAGTGAGGTCTCACGACAAGGCGAACTCCTTCAGCTATGCTCTTCTAGGCAACAAGGAGAACGCGCCCGTAATTCTAGAATTTGTGAAGAACAACATCGATGCTATGAGGATCGCGTAAGTTTCAACACAATTGTGTTCTACTAGTAATTACTACGCGTACGCGTTCGCTAAATTTTACTGTACGAGAAGTTTCATAGATTTTTGCTGCGTGAGTTGCGTGACATTGATCAGTCTGTTAACTATGGTTGGTGCAACTGACCTTTAGTCATTTATTCCCTTACACACGATTGATACCACATATTCAAATCACATGTCCCTTCTTTTATAATTAAAATGTTATTCACCAAAATATGATGTTTACAAAATATAAAAAATAAAAATCAAATGCCAATTAGCAGTGTCCTTTCTAAAATGTCTATTTACATATTTTGACAGATTTAAGCTGCCGTTTTTCCTACTCAGTGTTTAATTTGTGTAAAAATACTGTAGACGAATTTAAAGCCCTTAAGTAGCTAATAATCTATTTTATATTTCACAGCTACGTAGAGGATTCCCCACCCAACCCGGTACACACTTGCCTCTCCAACTTGGCTGCATATCTCGAAGAACCCGAACTAGTTGAGGTATAATCATCAGTACATTATTATGTACATGCAGATTATGACGAAGCTTGTTCCATGCACACAGGGGCAAAGTAACGACTGTTGTTACAAATCTATCATCACAACCACTATATTTTATGGACGATAACTACTTACGTGTGTGGACGAAGTCTCTCTGCGTAAGAGTCCTGTTTTCGTCTGGTTTGACCTTTAGACAAAAAACTTACTTTACTGTACTGATCTAACCTGTTGCTTCTTAAAGCCGGATAAACATGTAAAGTGTTATTTTATGGAACTTACAAACTATGTAAACAAAAGTCACAAGTAAATTCATAATTCAGAGACAATTTCAATATGGCGGTTTGTTTACATTGTTAGCAAGTTCCATAGAATGACACTTCAGCATTGATATCGACTGGAAAACGAGTCCAAAATTTAAGTGTCGACTACTTTTAATAAAATACCGCGTCAAATGTTTCTAATTTTCTTTGCAGTATGAAGAATGGCTGCAATCTAACCAAGTCGGGACTCTTCAATACAACACCGCTTTATCTGCCATCACATCAGCAAGAAACAATATGGCTTGGGGCACCACCAATGTGGACAACATTCTAGGCGCCATCAGAGACGATGCCACTAGGGTCGTCACTTCAGTTTTCATGCTTGGTGCTATGGCTCTTTTGGCCGTTGTCGCTTAAAGACATTATTTTTATTTAGAATTTGAATGAGATTGAGACTATTGATATGTTATGAATAAAGGACTGTTAAATAGTTGGCAAATAAATTTTACTTTACATACATTTATTATGTGATTTTTATCAAATCTGCTACCTATAAGAAAATGGAAGAAGCATATCAAGTGTATGACGAGGTATATGAGCCAAATAAAAAATAAGCAAGAAATAGAAAGTACTCTATACGTGGGAAAATACAACGAATATTATCTTCCTCTGTTAAAAATTGGTTTTATATGCAGTGGAAATACTGTGTGTACACCTGTACAGTCAGCTACAGAGAGAGTTGTCCCTAATTTCTAAGCAGAGAGAGTCAGCTATATATGCAGCTGACTGTATGTGTGATTTGTATTTGTAGTACGTCATTACCTGCTATTAATCTGTCCTGTTATATAACTAATAAAAAAACCTTATTTTTATCTTGATAACAAAGCATTATCAATATTTTAGACCGACTATCTACCTAATCCGATAATGATAATAACGTTTATCATATTCAAGTCATTAAGTACATTTTGCTGGATTGATTCCATTATTAGTCGGGCGAATGGTGCAAAGTGTAAGTCTCCTTTTTTATATAACGTATTTTTACGTCAACAAAATCTGCTTCTGATTTAAAAGTTGTGATACAATTGATATGTAGACCTTTAGCATAAAGAATTAGTAGGTAAAGATCTTTTGAAGAAGAGATCTAAAGAAAAGCTGGTATAATCAGAATTCATGCTTTAGTATAATCGATGGCCCTGAACTGCCTCAATATCAAATTCAGAATACACCTTTAGTGGGCTAAAGTAAGAAATAAAGTCTTACTAATGCTTTTACATAAGTACTTAAGATAGATGCTAAAGAATCGATGTGATGTTTGCAACTCGAAGTCACCTGTTTTCATTGCTCTATATCGTGATTTCCATTCCAGCATCATGTCGGCCCTCAAACTGGTTATCCTGCCAGCCCTCCTGGCGTTAGCCATCGCGGAGCTGCCTATTGACTTGCTCGAGGTCCAAGAAACACTTTATAGGAATGATGATGTGGATCCAACTATTTACCGTATTCCAGAGGATTTTGACCCTGTGCATTACGACGTGGAAATTATCCCTTACTTTGAAGATGAAGGCGATAAAGAAGCGTTTAGTTTTGATGGTGAAGTGAGCCTTGAGCTTAAGGTATGATGTGATACTATAATATAAAATTATTACGAATTACCAAACTCAAAATAAATAAAGACGTTTTAATGGGTTAAAATAGTAGGTTGGTTAAAATAGTAGTAGGTACTTAATCTAAAAGCAATCAATTAAATTATAGCCTTAGATACCAGACATAGATTTTCATGAGTCATTAATCCATTAGCCTTAACATATTGTACATAGAGATTGAATGAACCTTGATGACACAGAAAAAAAAAATAGGATAAAATGACATAGACCAACTTAGTCCCACAGCGACTTCAATAAGACGTGTCGTATGGGTACTAGATGCAGATTATCTTAAAAAAATAATATAAATAGAAAACATCCATAACTCAGAAACAAATAACTGTCGCAAATACACAAATAATGCCCTGACTAGGATTCGAACTCATGCTTTCTGCTTCGTAAGCAGGGTCACTAGAAATATGACAAGCAGGTTTATATATTTCTATAAATGTATTTTTTTACAGCCAATCCGAGACGGACTGAGTTCCATCACTCTGCAAGAAAATGTACGGTCGATAGTTTCAGTAGACCTCTTCGACAGTACCGGATCCCCTGTAGAGCTGGACCAAGCCCTCCCTTTCGAGAGAATCAGGGAATACCACTTCCTGAAGATTAACCTCAGGAATAATGCGACCTTGGTCAATGGAGATACCTATGTTGTCAAAATCGTTTACGTTGGTAATATTAACGAAACTCCTCTGTCTCGAGGCGTGTTTAGAGGCAGTTACACAGGCAGCGATGGAAGACTTCAGTGAGTTTTAAAATAAAATTCGATAAGTCCATTGTTTACTCTGGAAGACTTTTACTAAGCTTATATTGACGACTTCATAATCAATATATTATGTAATTTCTATCAATGTCCTGATTTGTAAAACGATGTATTATCTAAATCGAACGATCGATGTTGAAACCGAATATTGAATGAATCTCATTCAAAAACAAAAAATGAATTTACTAAAAGGAATATTGTAAGACAAGTCTGAATTGTTAGATGATGATTTAATTTTGTTCACACCCATCATTCTTCCATTACAGCTGGTATGCGGCTACTCACTTGCAGCCAGTGAATTCAAGACAGGTGTTCCCATCCTTCGACGAGCCTGGATTCAAGTCCACTTTCCGGATGATGATTACCAGGCCTACGCACTTTGGAGAAACCTACTCTAACATGAGGATTGCTTCCACTGTGGCGTAAGTACATATTTTGTAAACAGGGCTGTTTTTAAGATTATCTTTACTAAGTATCTTATCATCAGGATGAAGCGAAGGGACTATACGAGTATTCAAGCCAAAAGTTGAATTTTGAAGCTAATTCTGCGTAGACTTTACAAGGACAAACTGTAAACATATCAATATCAGCGTCAGATTTCTTGGAAAATACGACGTTTATTGTAGCAGTTTCACGACGTTTATCTCACGTCAAAGTTCGCTCAAACGGACTCTATCGAAATGAGCTTCGTCTAAATTAAGTAAATGGTTTTGCTGTAGCCTAGAGCATTTGACCACCTTCTAACTTTTACTTTACTTGCAGTCTCGGAAACCGTATCAGAGAAGTATTTCACGTAACTCCAAGAATGCCAGCTTACCTAGTCTCCTTCCACGTAAGCGAAGAATTCACCGTCCTGGCTGACAACAACGATAGAGAAAGACCGTACCGAATCCTAGGCAGACCTAACGCTGTCGGCCAAGGAGAGTATGCTTTAGAAGTCGGACCACCGTTAACGCAATGGCTGGAAGATTATTTAGGTATCGAGTACTATGGAATGGGAGAAGACATGAAGAATGACCAGATTGCTGTGCCTGACTGGGCTTCCGGTGCTACTGAAAATTGGGGATTCGTGAGTTACAGGTAATTTGATATTTCGTTTCAACAAACAAATGCTCTAATTCCGGATGTGACACGATGCAGCCACAAAGATATTCACATTACGGCCTCGTCGTGCAATTGCTGGCTATTTAATTAATAACAATATATAATTATTTTAATAAGAAATTATCCATTGTTAAAAAATTTTGCAATTAAAGCAAACTTTACAATGCTTCTTTATGTCCTAGGGAATTGCGTCTTTTGTATGAAGAAGGCGAGACCAACGCTTTGGACAAGATGTATATTGGAACGATCACATCGCACGAGCTGGCTCACAAATGGTTCGGCAACCTGGTCACTTGCAGGTGGTGGGACAATGTGTGGATCAACGAAGGTTTCGCCAGTTACTTCGAATATTTTGCTATGGATGGCGTAAGTTGAAACATTATTTTAGCTTTGATCAATAAAATATTAAATAAAATGGTTTCCAATCAACTTTCCCATCTGTTTTGACTGTCTACCGTCGTTATTAAATTAATCAGTCTTTTTGAAGAGTAGACTAACTTTTAATTTTACCCAGGTTGATCCGTCCATGGAGCTCGCAGACCAATTCCAAATCATGTACGTGCAGTCAGCCCTGTCTGCTGACGCTTCTGCTGCCACTCGCGCCCTGCAGCACACCGTTAACAGCCCTGCTGATGTCACCGGCCACTTCTCTGGCATCAGCTACTCTAAGGGTGCCACGTTCCTGTTGATGCTGAAGTATTTGTTCACTGAAGAGACTTTCAAGAAGGCATTGAACTATTTCTTGGTAGATTGGTGAGAATTTTTAGTGACGTTTATTAAAATATTTATGTCCCGAGGACCCTTAATGTTTGATATGATTGGAATATGGGGTAGCATATAATTCGACTGTTGAGTAGTAGTTAATTAGTATGTTTTTAAGTTCTTGGACAAACGATTTTGTTACCTTCAGATTCGTTATTCACTGTAAGCTAAAAGTCACAATTGTAGGAACTAAGTAATAAGGAATAAATCTAAAAATTGATTTTGCATAGGTCCTACGAACACGCCTTCCCTGAACATCTCTATGAAGCCTTCACCCGCGCTGTGCAAGAAGATAGCACCAGCGTGAGCAACGTCAACGTTGAGGATTTCATGAAGTATTGGGTCGACGAGCCGGGATACCCCGTGCTTGACGTTGAAGTCAATACTGATACCGGCGTCATCAGTTTAAGCCAGGTATGTTTTTTGTTAGAAGACGAAACACTTCATCATACTAATAACATTGTGTGCAAATATACACAAACAGGCGTCACTAGTCACGACCAAGTGACTTTCGTTTTACTGTGTCAAATTTTCCAGATATTCCTTAACGCTTCATTATTGATTCAAGTCCGTAATTTCCAAATCTTCATCAATTACAGGAACGCTTCTTCGTCAGCGCCACAGCCACCCAAACCGAGCAAGTCTGGCCTCTGCCTTTGACCTGGACTACCGGCAGCAACCCTGACTTCGAGAACTTACGACCCTCGCGGGTTATGACGGGCAGAACCGACACCGTACAGAAGACAGCCGGTGTTGAAGAATGGGTCATATTCAATGTTCAGCAGAAAGGTTCGTAGATTTTTTTTACGATTTTGATGCCCATGATTTATTAATTAAAAAAAAAACTGTTGGAACGGGTTGCACTCCGGGAGTGCCGACAGAAGTGAAAACTCAATGTTTAGGCCAAAATGTCTGCAGCACTATGTATAATTGCCCTATCCTCCTTTCTATTGAAAAACTTTAGTTCTGAAATTGCTGGCCAGTGAGCTTAAATTTTTAGCGTTAATTGTTTAAAATTCGAATAGAAATTGTAAAGTTACCTTGCAGACCTCGCATCTAAATATATTTGGTCATGATATTTTGAGTTTAATTCACCAGTACTAGAGTTCACTTTTATTAGCGATTTCCTCAAAATGTAGCTTTATTGAATTATATTTGAGTGATATAAAGTTTGAATGTAACTGTGAGATCCTCGTATTTCAGCCCGTACAAGATTAGAACATTGAGCTTTATTGCTTAATATAAAAGTCCAGTTTTAAATAATTGACCTGATTATGATACGTTATGACTAAAGTTCTTTGGTGAATAACATTGTCCGTGACACATGACGTCAGCGTTACGTTACGCGTTACGCTGAATCGAGTTTATCATTTTTTCCCCACCTCAAAAAGTGCTCAGCGCCGCTAAAGAAGTTTTCACTCCAAAAATATTCCTAAATCTTCAAGTACATAGTTAGTTTTGTTCTGTAACTTATGTCTGATGAATATGTTTTCAGCTGGTATCTACAGAGTGAACTATGACACGAACAATTGGCAGTTGCTGGCAGCCGCGCTGAAGGCCGATATCAACTCCATCCACTACCTGAATAGAGCTCAAGTAGGTTTCGTAAAGTCATCGTCTTCTTAGTCAATAATGATTAATGACTGTAAAAGCAAAGCAAGAAATACGTGTTAAATATAAGAACATTGTTATTTTGTAGTAGTTTTAATGTATAATGTTTTGCGTTTACCTTTGCTTGTATGATTATATTATTTTCCAGTCAAAACCGTTTACAGCAATATTAATTGTCTTCTTTTCAGATATTACAATATCTCTTTTTTAATTAAGCGAACTATTATATGGAATGCTTTACTGTTTAGCTATGTAAATAGTTCAAAATGTTAAAAGTAACATTGTTAAACGATTTCACAAATCTCAAACATATCTCACTTTAAAACAACTGTAATTTATTTTAGATCGTTGACGACGTGTTCAGTCTGATGCGCTCCGAGCGCATGACCTACGCCCTCGGCTTGCAAGTGCTGGACTTCTTGAAGGAAGAGACCAACTACTTCGTGTGGTACCCGGCCATCACTGGCTTCAGTTGGCTGAGGAACAGACTGTTGCATCTGCCTGCCATGAGGGAGACCTATGACGTACGTATTCTACTAGTTCTCCGCTGCTGCTTATTGTTACGCGGCTTGGTTTCAAGTATTGGAGTAATGAAGAAGTAGACCAACTATTACTTGTGGTACGGGTACCCCGGGTACCCGGCCAGCATCAGCTTCTCTCACGGTACTTTGATTTCATCAGGCAACTAAAATACTCATTGAGACAATTATAACAAATTCAAATACAATTAGGTTGCGTTGTTGTTGATTAGGTTGAGTTCCTGCCACCTCGATGTGTCCATCGTGAGATCAACTCGATGATACCAACTTACATAATGTACGTGAAGCGTCAGCTCAGTCGAATCATGGGAAGTGGGTCTAATTTAACTTGCAAGATTTGATCCAAACATACATACAAACATCGCAAGTTAAATAAAGCTTGTAAATGCATCATAAATGCAAACGTTACTTTTGACACTGACAGATCGGTATCGTAACTTATTATATAAGCATTGTTCAAATTGGGCCGTAATAATTTATAAAAAAATCATTTCCACCAATAGCAATTGATGTATATCTTCTTGGACTCCGTGATCACCGACCTGGGCTACGACGTGCTCCCCAGCGACTCCCTCACCAGGACCCTGAACCGGTTCTTCGTGCTGTCCTTCGCCTGCTCCATCGGGCACGAGGGCTGCGTCAGCAACGCTCTGGACAAGTGGAACGCGTTCAGAAATAACGGTGTCAGGTGAGTAAGTGTCCCAAGGACATTTAAAAGATTTTACAATAATAAAATACATTTTTCATTTTGGAAAACGTCCAAGGAAATTTTTAATAACTTGGCCTCCTATGAATTAAAAAAAAAGTGGGCATTACCTTATTTATGTTAAATAACGACCGTTACTTACAACACATTAGGTATTCAAACTTGCATGAGCCAATGCGCCTAAATAACAGTATAACATTTTCTTTGTACTATACCACGCTGAGACATTGCTCGTACAAATATCACAGGCGTTCAAAAACCAGTACATTGACTCTTGTAGAATTTAGACGCGTAACACACAACCGTAAGGCGAGTAACGTACGTGTACTATAAAATTTTTGTGCACCTAGCACACAAATTTTATAGTACACGTAAAAGCACAATAGAATATATAATTGTGTGAAAATGAAAAACCCTATTTCATAGAAACTGTATAAGCCCTCTAGAAGCTGATCAATGATCATAATTAATTAACATTACTTGGCATCTAGTTTGCTTCTCATCCAATTTGATTCTTAGGCCACTGTTATGTAGAACTATGTCATAATAAATCAATTTATTTATCTTCTGCGAGTGTGCTTAGTGAGTATGTCAGGTATCTAGTAATTAAAGCGAAGAGGTTCTATAGTGGCAGGAATCCAATTGGCTTGGCAAATCAGTAGGCTTAAGTACTCACGATCACTAAATATCTTCGCACAATTCCCCTAATAAATCCAAGCGGTCAGTTCGCGTGACCGCGGGCTATTTACAAAATGGCCGCTGTAATACCAATCAGGGGTAATGCCTCAATATCGGCCGGGTAATTGAGTGAAAAGGATATGAAACATTAATCTAGGTGGAGGGATTTAACTAGTTAGTCAACATACAATTTATGAATTTATTTTATTCGTTCATTGGAATGCATTAAAACGTTCATTAAATAATTTTCGTATAAAATTCCTATTACTTTTCAGCATTGCAGTAGAAATAGGTTACGTTAAGGTTAAAAACCTTTAGAAAAGTGTAGGTACGTTTATGTATGTAGAAGTAACAATTCGCTATTAGGAATCTCACAGTTGCAGATATATTGTAGGTACATACACTAATGAAACGTTATAAATATACCTATTTATAAATACAAGTAGGTACAGTCACCATCAGATATATTGGAGCGGCCAAGGTGCTCACAAATACCTGAACACGCCTCTATTGTCAAGGCGTTAGAGTGCATGTTCAAATATTTTTAGCACCTCGATCCGATATATCTGATGGTAACTGTATATTGCTAATAACTAAAAGTATATTATAATCATCGCAAGATAATTAGAATGTGAATCATTGTAGCCACGCTTTTAAACACTCCATAATTATTTCAACTAATTGAAGACCGGCCCGTGTAGCACTCAGTCCACTTGACACAAAAATGTACATTCACCATTTAATAAGAGCGTAACTACTGACCATTAACTTCCTTATTGTTATATAAATAAAGGTTATTCTTGTAATTTCTGTAATCTTTTTGTGCAGGTAAGTACCGCTCTAATAGCACTTATTATCCAATGAAACGGTGATATCATATCAATTAACGATTTCACAATTAGTATTGGCGAATTTTTACTAGTATTGGTAATTTAAAGAGTTCAGGAAAAGTCAGGTAATTTAAGGAGTTCAGGGGGACTATTTTACTGGTCAATATGATATGTCGATGTCGTACTGTCATGTCAACTCAGTTCTATTTTTCGGAATTATGCGTTTTAAGACTTTTAAGGTTATTAATTGTGACGTTCTACGGAAAAAGGTACCTTATGGCGGTTGGCGTTTACTTCGCATAGCGCCGCAATAATATTGGAGCGGCGTTAATAATAGCGTAAGCGCCAACCGCCATAAGGTACCTTTACCATTGGGACGTCACAATTGTATGGAGGTGACATCTATCAGCATACCGATGTTAATCGATAAATACTATACTTAATTAATAGATGACTTAGCGACCCGCCCCTGCTTCGCACGGGTTACACAAAACCTTAAGAAACCTTCTTCAAGAATCACTCTATTAAATAATAGTATTTTATGCAACAGTTTTATAAGAGGGGTCAAAAAATGTGAGTGGCGTGGGTATACGCCATGAACATTTTTTGGCTACTTATACAACGTTGCATACAATGCTTTTTCTATGAGTAGGCAATATTGAATAAAATACAAAAATTTATAAACAAAATTTTATTTATGAAAATGTCAATGTATATTTTGGATAATTGGTAGGTATTACTAGGTATATGTACCTATGTAGCTCTTGCCTGCGACAAGCACCCATAATACCAAATATTACTGCAACCTGTAACAAGAAAAAGAAGAATTAGATAATATTTAGTTTCAATGCAAAAATATAAAATGTAATTATAGCTCGTTGTACTGTGCACTCTAAATCAATAATTTTTATAACATAATACCAACCTTGCTTAAAAGATAGATCTGATCCGGTGCTTTCAATTAGTCTTTGAAAATACACCAATAAGACGTTTTCAGAGAATGACGAAGTTTTGTGTTCCAATCTCCACGCCATGAACTTCTCAAAGATTTGTCGTATAGGTGCTGCGACTTAGTACTTAGGCAACAAAATAAATAGTAACGCAAAGTAATCAAACAACAAGAAATTACCGGGAAAGGCGGGAAACGTAAAAACAAACGAGTAATGTCTATGGTTATGTTTTTTTTTATAGCCGTTACACACTACCGCACCAGGGTCGTGGTGCTGTAAGTGTGTTACAGGCCTTAAAGTCCACCTTCCAATAGTGATGATACCAAAAAAAGTATTTTTATTATGTTGGTAGCAATGAACTCATTACAAATTTGTTTTTTTTTATAAAAACCGTATTCATTCAATCGTTTGTCACGTTGGTAGCAATGTATCGGTATGTGGCACCGCACTAGCTTACCGTGTCGTAATGTCTCTAAAACGATACAAGTGCTTTTTTGGGCAATAGACTATAGACTTTTAAGGAGCTTGCCCTTATATGTTCGTTCGTGACTATGTAAATGACAGATAAAAGTACACGAGTAGAAAAATAAATAAATATTATAGCCTATAGGACATTGTTACACAGATTGCCTAAGTCCCACAGTAAGCTCAAGAAGGCTTGTGTTGTGGGTACTCAGACAACGATATATATAATATACAAATACTTAAATACATAGAAAACACCCATGACTCAGGAACAAATATCTGTATCATCATACAAATAAATGCCCTTACTGGGATTCGAACCCAGGACCATCGGCTTCGCAGGCAGGGTCACTACCCACTAGGCCAGACCGGTCGTCAAACTCTATTGATTCTGAAACTCTATTGATAGTTGAAAACCGCACAGGTAAATTCGTTCAGTAGTTTACACATAGACACAACACATGCATCTAGACACAAACAGACGCGGCGGGGGACTTTGTTTTATAAGGTGTAGTGATCATTTTTAAAATTTCCCTTCCACTAAGATCAAGTTGTTTTAAAAATCACACTACAATTGTTGAAATTAATGGCGATATTCGGCCAGTAACCCAAACAATTTCACATCCTACTTTTCCTTCCAGCGTGAACCCGAACATCCGGCGTCACGTGTTCTGCGAGGGTCTCCGCGCCGGAGACTACCAGGACTGGAGCTTCCTGTACCAGCGGCGTCTCAGCTCTAACAATCAGGGCGACAGTGTTGCCATGCTGCGGGCTCTTGGATGCACTAAGGATGAGACGGCTGTCAAAGAGTAAGACTTTTACTAGTTTAGGGGATCTTAACACTGACAACTATAATGACTGGGAGATCTTTTACTAGTGGTGTCTCAGCTTTAACAATCAGGGCGACAGTGTTGCCATGCTGCGAGCACTTGGATGCACTAAGGATGAGACAGCTGTCAAAGAGTAAGTTCTGCTTTTTCTGAGAGTGGAAAATCTATCGTCGTTCGGTCAATATCGCAGGGAACTGTTTGATGAGGATCGCTCGACCATCACCACAGATTATTATGAACAGGCAGAAGAGGCTTATGTCTAGCAGTAGAGGTATTTTGGCTGACATTTCGATGATATTGATGATGCTGTTTCGTGAATGAGACTCAAGAAAGAATGTTTCCTGTGAGCCTAAAGGTGGCCACTGACGAGCCTTCCAACAGTCTAAATATCCAATCCAATCCAAAATCGGTCCATGAATGTCAAAAACGTACACTGTTTAATATTACGATGCCGTCCATTTGGATGAATCCATTGTAACGGCATCCATTTGGAAGGCTCGTCAGTGGCCTGCTTTACACCATAGCTCCCGCGAAAGCAAAAAAAATCCTGGTTTGTCAATTATATAATTGGCTATCAAATGAGAAATACGTAAATTAAATCATTATTAAATATCAAATCTAGTATAAAAATTTGAAAATAACTATAGATCTAAATCTGATCTGATTAGATTTTTCATAAAACACTACTTATTTCTTTTTAGAATGCTGGAGAGGATCCTCACCGACGACGTCAAGGCCCAGGATCGGGTGAACGCCTTCACATTCCTGTACATGGGCAACCGAGAGAACGCCAACATCGCCCTTGAGTTCCTCAAGGAAAGGATCGATGACGTCAGAACAGCGTAAGTACATACATTGCACAAACGTCTTTAGTCAATATACCAGCATGTAGTAGAATGCATATGTAGGTGCTGATGATCGCGATCACATTTAGTAGGTAATCTCTATTGAATGTGGTCATGAGCTGATGGTCTGACTTTGCACCGTATAGTATACTTTACTCTAATGTGACAATTTGATAATTTGACACATTTGTGCACATCACTTGTGCACAGTGTGTTCGAGTCTAAAGGCGGAGTCCACCAGTGTGCTGCACTGTACGGCACAAGCATTTTTGTACTGAATATGCTTATGCCCCACATTGGTGGAATCCCGCCTTAGGTTGAGACTGCAGTGAGCTGCACGTAGTGAAAAGCCGTACAGATTAGGTATGTGGGTGTTGTGTACTTCTTTAAAATATATTTTCAAATTTGTTGTCTATTTTACAGAACCATACTCCCGGCATGGTTCAACACCGTACTTGCCAATCTCGCTGCCTACTTGAATGAAGAAGGCCTCAACGATGTGAGTACAATAACCCTCTTGAGATACTTAAACGTCACCTTGAGTACGGTACTTTACTTTGATTTTCTTTGAATTCTACGAGTACTTACATAAAATAGGGAAAATCAAAAGAAAATGTTTGATAGTGAAAACCACTTTAAAGTTTGTCTTGAAATATAATACGTATGGTTGTCAGTTTTCCTACTTTGACAGAGAAACATAGATAAAAATTCCATATAACCATTTAGGTAGCCTCTTTCATCACTTATGATAATAGTTCATTAACTAATAATCAGTCCTCTAAATGTCTTAAAACATGTAATATAACCTCAATGTAATCGTTCTAATGTTTGATGCTTGTCATCTTTATTGCTAGAAATTAAGATCAAAGGAAGTCAAGTGTGGCAAACACTAGTATTCGCTCCGCGCATAACTCTGGTACCGCCCTAGCGGGTGTGGGACATATTGCTAATTTGACAGTTAGCAGCCTACC
Organism: Cydia fagiglandana; assembly: GCF_963556715.1. Lineage (NCBI taxonomy): Eukaryota > Metazoa > Arthropoda > Insecta > Lepidoptera > Tortricidae > Cydia > Cydia fagiglandana. The sequence continues at coordinate 20,466,242 of NC_085936.1, read as the reverse complement.
GAATAGTATGACGATGTCGTCTCACGAAAGTTCATATTTTCACCACCACGTGCGTTGCCGTCTCTTGTATTTCCCCCATCACCAACTTCACACATAGACATAGCCAATCATCATCATCATTGTAGCCTTCAGTCGCCCACTGCTGAGCATAGGCCTCTCTTCGTGTACGCCACTTATCCCGGTCCTGGGCTAGTCTCATTAAAAAGTGCCCCGCGATTTTCCGAATGTCATCAATTTTTTCCACATAGCCAATATTACACTTTTTTTCAGATGGAAGAATGGCTACACGCCCATGAGGCATCCATCCCGGAGTACAGCGTAGGCATCAGCTCCATCGCCTCGGCCCGCGCCAGCATGCAATGGGGCAGCGACCGCGCCGACAACATCATAAGTGCCGTCAGGGGCTCCGCGGCCATTGCTGTCCCTAGCTTCTTGTTGTTGGTCGCTACTCTACTAGCTCTATTGAGGAACTGAAGTTATCAAGCCTGTAGATGCTAAGATAAATGCTAAGACAAATAGCGGTATCTGGAATAAAAATTTGTCAGCAAACAAACATACGCCTTAAATTATTTGTCTGAAAGTTCAATTTTCAACATCATTTGTTTTTGAGATACCGCTATGGGCTTAGGAGGACAGTATAGACGGTGCAACCGTATTGGAGTTTCGATACATTCCGGCATTTGATCGATCTATTTAGTTTTTGGCATCTCAGTACCTAGACTGCAATGTTATGAAAGTCACATATTTATTCTCGCGCCGTCTAAATGAGCCTTTCCTTTAGGTTAATAATTTGTTGTTCTTTGAAATACAAAAGTAGGTACCTATATCGTTCGCTTGCCAAGACTTCAATGTTATGAAGACTAGGTATTGGATATTTATGTATGATGGAGTGGTTAAAATTAAATCACAAAAAAATTACTATTTTATTGTAACTAAGAAGCGATGTTTTTATACTTTTGTATTTTTATAATATTTATACATATTATGATTGCACTACAAACTTTTTGAAAGTTAATAAAAGTATTTAATTTGCTGTGCAGTAAAATATTAGATAAATAATGATTGTTTTATTTATGACTGGTGTACCAAAATGTTACTACATAAAATATAATTAAATTAATAGCTTGTTTTATGAAACCTAATTGAATCATGTAGATATCAGAACTGTGCTACGCTAACAATTGTTGTACTAATTTAACCTTTGTGTTTACTACCTTATGACATTTAGAATTTTAACGTTTTAAACACATTCTACTTCCGTTGTGTTAATACTTCACTATTACTTGCGCTTTTGTTGAATAAATACCTAATAATTTTTGTGACACAAATTCGGTACGGTACGGTATGGTACGGTATGGTACGGTAATTCAAATGATATTACCGTACCATCGACATTTGTCTACTCATCATCATCATCATCATCATCTCAGCCATAAGACGTCCACTGCTGAACATAGGCCTCCCCCTTGGACCTCCATACGTGCCGGTTGGAAGCGACCCGCATCCAGCGTCTTCCGGCGACCTTAACAAGATCGTCTGTCCATCTTGTGGGTGGACGTCCTACGCTGCGCTTGCTAGTCTGTGGTCTCTACTCGAGCACTTTTCGACCCCATAACTCTCAAAAACTATCAAAAAAGTCTACTAACTATCAAAAAAGTGTTTAATGGAATTTTAGGAATGTTTATCAGATTTTCCATAAATTACCAAATATTTTTTTTTTTATTTATTGTTCAGAACACATACAGTCATACATAAAAATATAGATATAACTTACAAAAAGATATAAGAACAGACCTGGAGGTTCATAATGTAAACATTAAAAGGTACAAAAACGTTTTGCGAAGAGAAAATAAGTAAAACATAACTGATAATACTACTACCTACTTCATCAACATCAACATCAACATTTATTCAGCAAATAGGCCACAAGGGCACTTTTACACGTCAACATTGAATTTACATAAAAGCAAAAATAATAACATCAACAATTTTATAAAATAAAACTAACAATTCAATCTAACGTATTACAATTACTAAGAGATGTATATGGTCTCTTAATGTCGAATTACATACAAAATACAGATAAAAAAACACACACAAAAAAAATCTATAATATTTAGAGGTGTATGTCTCTAGGTGTCAGAACTATAAGATTATATAGTTTATCAAGTTATCCTTAGAGATGTATAAGGTCTCCAAGAGTCAATATCCTGTATAATTAATACATTCATTAAAAGAAAAGAAACATACGAGAACAGAATGAGGCGTCTCACTGTAATTAATTAATAAAAGTTACTAAGTATAATAGCTCGTGTTAGCTTAACAGACCAGTCTCCACAAACAGCACCCGTTCACGAGTATGACGCGTATCTCAGCCATCGCCTCCCTCAACCTTCATTCGGGAAAGTGGCGACCCGATCAACAACGCCACCGTAAGCAAAGACTTTTAAGCGAGCATGACATGTTCAAGCTACCGGCCTATATTAATATTAAAATAGTAATAACATGTAGCTGTAAGACACGGCATTTTGTGCTCATATGTTACATAAAAAGACAGTAATATAGCTTCACATAATTACTAGCCTAAGTTGACTTAGAGATGTAAAGGTCTCTAAGTGTCAGAAACATTAAAAATATAGGTAAGTACAATCAAAAATAAAAATCAAATAAATAAATATGTACTTAGAGATGTATAAGGTCTCCAAGTGTCCAAAACTAAAATTAAATTAAACAATATAATCAAGCGAGAACATCATTGTCTCATGTGTCAATTCTACCGTGTCAACACTAGCATATTTAATTCACAATGTAAAAAAAAACAATATTTATTTAATTCTTATTATACTAATGAAATCAAGCTACCGGCTTAAAAGCATCTCTATCGTTTATAAAATCATTTACAGTGTAGTACGCCTTACGTAACAAGGAGTGCTTAATGTGCGACTTAAATTTATGAAGTGGTAAATCCACTACATCAGTGGGGACTTTGTTATAAAAACGTGTACAGTTCCCGACGAAAGACGTACTAACCTTACGGAGGCGGTGGGCGGGCACAGCAAGTTTATGTTTGTTTCTAGTGTTATAGTTATGGATATCACTGTTAACCTTGAATTCGTGGATGTTTTTCCGAACATACATAATATTCTCTAGTATGTATTGAGATGCAACGGTAAGAATGTTAACTTCTTTGAATTTCTCTCTTAGGGATACTCGAGCGCCCAGTCCATAGATGGAACGTACAGCTCGTTTTTGCAGCACAAATATTGTCTGAATATCTGCCGCTTTTCCCCACAACAGAATTCCATAAGACATAACACTATGGAAGTAACTAAAGTATACCAGCCTGGCCGTCTCTACGTTTGTCAGCTGTTTGATTCTCCTCACTGCATAGGCTGCTGAACTAAGTTTTCCGGCTAGAGTGCCTATATGTGCATGCCATTGCAGTTTGGAGTCTAGAGTGACTCCCAGGAAAACAGTTCGGTCCTCAAATTCCAGCGTATCACCTTTTATTTTAATCTTGCTGTTATTTACCTGCTTGACGTTAGGTAGCGTAAACTTGATGCATTTGGTTTTCTTGGCGTTCAAAAGCAAATTGTTTGCCGTAAACCAGTTTACAATGGTAGATAGCGCGTCATTAATGCTCTCGAAGCTATTTTCCTTTCTGTCCACTTTAAATATAAGGGAAGTGTCATCTGCAAATAACACTATATCATGTCTATCTTGCACAACTTTTGGTAAGTCATTAATGTATACCAAGAACAGGAAGGGACCAAGAATTGAACCTTGAGGCACTCCGAGGGCTACCGGGGACCCCGCCGATTGAGTTCCATTAATAACTACTCGCTGAGTTCTATCCGAAAGGTACGATGAGACCAGGTCAAGGGCACTAGCTTTTATCCCATAGCGGCTTAATTTTCTCTTTAAATTTTCGTGATTAACGCAATCAAATGCCTTTGACAGATCACAGAAAATTCCAACAGCATCTTGAGCTTTTTCCCAAGCATCAAAGATGTGTTTTAGAAGTACCGCACCGGCGTCAGTAGTTGATCGACCTTTGGTGAAACCAAATTGATTGCTGTCAAGCAGTTTGTTTCTGTTGAAATGTGACAATAGTTGATTCAGAATAAGTTTCTCGAACACTTTGCTTAATGCCGGTAGTATTGAAATCGGTCTAAAGTTCGTGGGATCTGTTCTCGTTCCTGATTTAAACAGAGGGATAATTTTGCTATGTTTCATAATATCTGGAAAAATTCCAGCATCAATGCATCTGTTGAAAATCTCAGCTAAGTATGGTGTAATTGACTCAATGATGGAATCTAATACTTTGACAGACAGGCCCCAAAGATCTTCTGTTTTCTTTAAATTTAAAGACCTAAAAGTCTTAAGAACTATATTCGATGAGACATACGAAAATTTGAAGATTTCTGTACATTCTGCCACATTTGTCTTCAAAATTTCTTCAGCGACGTCTGGCGATGAATTAAGGGATCTTGTTGTTTCTACCGGGATATTCGAGAAAAACCGCTCAAAATGATCTGCCACTTCACGGTCGGAACTTACTAAAGTGTCAGCAATTCGTAGGTTGTAGTGCGGATCCTTCAGTTTACGTTTTCCAGTTTCATTACTGATAACTTGCCATACAGTTTTGACTTTATCGCTGGAATTTAGGATCTTTTTTGACAAATAATCGGCTTTAGCGGCGACACACAACATTTTAAAAGATTTAGAATAATTTTTGACGTACTCCAGAAATTCCGGTCTTTTATCAGTTGCCTTTAAATCATATAAGTCGTAGAGCCGGCGTCTTTTCTCGTGAATATCCGGTGTAGCCCAGTCGCTAAATTTAGTCTTAGCCTTGCCTTGCACCTTTTTCTGAATGAAACAGGCATCAAATTCCTTTTTAATACAATTAAACAACTCGGAACTCAAACAGTTAGGGTTTTCCTGGGTACATGAAAGACAACATAATTGTTTAGTAATATTACGATTGAATAAACCTAGGCGACTTTCGGAAATCGGCCTACACAAAGTGTCTTGAGGAATTTCTTCAGTTTTCCCGCTGAAAGAAGCTTTTAGTCCACAGTGGTCAGAACTTAGGTTGTTAATAACAGATTTACTAATCGCGTCATTATTACTAAAGATGTTATCTATACATGTAGCACTGGTTGCTGTGACTCGAGTGGGTTCACAAAATAAATTGACTAAGTTGAAGGATTTAAAAGTATTACTAAATACCTTCCACATAATGGCGAATTTTCTAGCAAATTAATATTGAAATCACCACATACAATTATATTTTTGTGACTTCCAAAAACACTACTAAGTACTTCATCTATGACCGATTCGAATAAGTTATAGTCTGCCGATGGGGGCCTGTACACGCATATAATTATAAATTGTTCCAATTCAACACAAGAAAGTTCTATAAGGCGTTCCACAGACATGTCAACAATGTCTTTACGCTCCTTACTTTTTAAATTATGTTTTACCATTATCAATGACCCGCCGCGATTGCAAGATCTCCTAAAAAATGAACTTACTATACTATGATTATTGAAATTAAACATAAATTCATGACCTTTAAGCCAGTGCTCAGTTATACAGAGAATGTCAATATTCGAGTACTGTATAAACAGATCAATTTCGTGTTCCTTACAGGTAAATCCTTGGATATTTTGATGAACTAAGTTCAATAAATTGGTTTTACTAAACATACTAGCATCACAGTGATCAATATGAACGGAGCCGGCTGGTGCACACGTTGTCGTAGCGATTAGTTTAAATTCAAATCACCAGGCGGCTCCATCTCAAACCCTACGCTACCAAGGCGTAAAATACTACGCGACTTAAGGTTATTAGACGCCGTGCTAGCCACGACGGGGTCTTCAATATTATATGCTAACAGGTTAGCACACTCTACAAGACATCTTCGCGGTAGGTAGGTCCTCTTATGGGGCATAACAAAATCTTCTATAAATTTATTCGTATCAAAATACGAAATCGTACTACTGTACAAGGAAAGGTTATACAATAAAGAATTGTAATGAAATACCCTCTTATTTACCTTGCTCGACATTCTATAAGGGAGCGCACAAATAATTATTTTAGCAACCTCTCCCCGGTCAATCGCCGACAGCGTAGCGGATAATTTTAAGATATCTCGCTTAGTACAGTCTAAACTATTTCCTAATAAAACTACAAGCGTCGAGTCGCGGTCAAACTCGCCCGCAGAAATAGATTCGATTAAACGATCGACAGAGGCGCTCGGGTGACAATGGTTGACGACGCCCTGCGACAAGCGCTGCGCCAGCAGCACGCCCAGGCCGGCGCCCACCTCGTCCGAGTACAGCAGCGTGCGGCGGCCGGCGGCGCGCGGGCGGCGCTGCGGCCGCGGCGGGGCCGCCCCGGACCCGAGGCGGGGCGGCGCTGGTGCTGGCGAGGGGAGGCCTGGCGGCGATGGAGCTGGCGAGACAGGGCTCGGCGGGGATGGCGCAGGCTCGACGTAGGTCAGCAGCGACAGAGCCAGCTTGACAAGGCTCGGCGGTGAAGGGGCCGGCTCGACGAGGCACGGCAGCGACGGAGTCGGCTCGGCTCGGCCCGGCCCCGATGGAACCTGCTCGGCTCGGCTCGGCGGTGACGATGGCGGCAGGGGCGCCGGATCCGCGACGCGAGGGGCGGGCTCGGAGTCGCCGCGCAGCTCGGGCGCGCGGGCGGCGCGCGACGCGAACAGGGCGCGCAGCGCGGGCGAGCCCGGCGCGGCCAGGGCGGCGCGCAGCGCGGGCGAGTCCGGCGCGGCGGGGCGGGGCGGGGGCCGCGGCGAGTCCATACGCAGAGTGTAGCCGCTCCCCGGTTCTAGAACATTATTCATAAAGGCTATGTATTCCTGTAACGCTTTACTTGACAGTTCGTCTCTATTATTTAAGTTTTTCAACTTTAATTCTAATTTTTCTAGTTCATCGGAGCGATGACTCAATTCTTCTACTGTCCGGTCTAGTTGGTATTGGCAGTTTAGAAGTTCATCGCTTAAGGCGACACTTGTAGCTGCTGCGCACATCTCCGCGCAGGATTGTCTGCGCGGTAAAGAAAAGTCTGCGCAACGTGTCATATAGAGAATTGTCATGGAAAAATAAAACTCAATATCAAGTGAATTTACATGTTTTAATTACGGCCCTTAAACACTGTTACATTTGGATTGTATCGTTTTGAATATTGAATTATGGCGTTTTAGCAAAAGTTTAGATTTCTTTATGAATCTACTGAGTTTTAAATATTTTTTTATTTTTTTGGATCCTTTCAGTGCGACTCTAATATCACTACTGCCTTCAATGTGCACAGAACTTTTTAAATCTACTGTTTCTACCATTGGGGAGAACCCTATGCTATCATCGACTGAATCTACATCAAAGCTATTAATTTCAGCAAAAATACTTAAATTATTGTCTCGCAGTCCGGAGTGGCCGGAGCAATACTTGCAACTATGTTTTGACTCTGACTCCTCCAGTTTGTAACACGGGTGTTTTGAAAGGGGGTAAAATAAATGATTGAAAAGCTCCGGCTTGTCTAAAATGGAAACAGCCATGTTAACAAAATAAAATTAAATCAATATAAAATAAAATAAACTAAATGGAAACCTTGCTGTAGGAAAGCTAAGAGGAGAAACAATTAAACAGATTTATATCTAACAAACTTTATTCCTAAACATTAGATATTACAAAAGCTCAGTGGTATAGCTGGGTCGCTACACAGGTTCATGTTATAAGGTTTACACCAATTAATTAATTACAAAAAACTAAATTTCGAAATACCTAAGTTTTATGCACCAGAACTTTCAAAACTTTAAATTAAAAAAACTACTTCTCTTCAAATACATTTTAAATTTGTAGCTGAGCGCAGATGCCCTACAAAATTCAAGGATGCATTGGACCGACCTCAAAACAGCTGCTGGAACTGGAGCAGCGGGGAGTGACCTCTCCTATCCCCGGGAAGCTGGCTGCTGACCTGGTTGGAGCCGGCCAGTGCAGATGGCGTGGGACAGATCCCACAGCATTTTAAAAGTTCCAAACATCTTCAAAATAAATTTCATAAGAAATCGAATTACTAATTATAGTCATAATTTATTTTATCAAATATCCAACAATTACAGCATTAAATAATTACACACGCGTAAAAGATATTTACTGACGTGTTATGCACCTATATGTAAACATACCTACTTAATTTTGTTTGAAGATAACAAACGTCACACTTTAGCAATTAAAGTTTTCTAACAGTTTCAAACACTTATTATACAGATAACGTGACAGACAAAGTCAATAATGAGTAGAGTTAATACTTTAGTCTGGATGTATTAGTTTATCTTCTATTCAGATAGTGATAACAACACTCGAGATGTCTTATCATTCGGCGAAATGCTTAAAACAGACGTCGGTGTTACAGTTTCTATTTGGCTGAAGTGCTGTCGACAGGTAAGTGTGATGAAATTATTAAAATAGTGAATGATGCATTATTGTTTTAAAAACAATAATACAATTGCGGATGGTAGTGGTCATCGCTTAAGATCGAGTGCGAACCTGACTCGCCGTACCGTACCGTGTAACAAGACTCGGTCATCCTCCGGTCCTTCACAGTGTGCGCTGTGCAGTTGTGGAACAAATTGCCGTTATCCCTTAGATAGTCCCAGTCGGTAGAATCACTCAAGATTAAATTGCATAAACTATGGCTATCCAATGACTTGTGTTCTGGTTGAGTACTAAGTATTTTTATTTAATTATGTTTATGTATATATTTATATTAGAATGTAGACTAAAGGTTTTAATTATTTACTTGAGTAATAATTGAACCTTATTTTACTTTTCTGTACATGTGTTCGTCTGTCATTTTCATTCGTCTATTCTCAATTGCTCAGAGGTTGACTGGAAGAGATCCCTTTTAGGGATAAGTTCGCCTTTGTACATTGTATACTTTCTTTTAATTGTATCTTAACCTGTCTTATGTACAATAAAGTGTTTACATACATACATACAATTAATAACAAACATAGGTATTAAAAAGAAACTACCTACCATGGAACTAAGGGAACTCCCAATTTATTTACCATTTGCATTCAAAATGATATTCGCTGTCGTCTGTCGCTGAAACTAGCTTCAAGGAACAACATCCTGCACAGACTCTGTGGTACATCCTGGGGAGCATCGGCCGATTGCTTGCGTTCCACTGGTTTAGCTTTGGTATACTCGGTAGCAGAATACTGTGCACCCGTTTGGTTAGAAAGCGCACACGTGGCGAAGATTGATACCAAGCTAAACGAAACGATGAGATGTATCTCGGGTACCATCAAGTCCACCCCCACACACTGGCTGCCAACACTATGCCATATAGCCCCGCCGCATCTGCGGAGGAAGTGTGCACTAAAAAGGGAAGCTGCAAAGATTGAGTCCGCTGCCTCACTACCCATTCATGTAGAGTTCTGCTACCCGCCACCTCAGCGCCTGAAGTCCCGAAACCCTTCATGTGTCGCTGCCCAGCAACTCCAGGGCTTCAACATTCCCGAGGCATGGAAAGACGAATGGGCCGCTGTAAATGCAGACTCAGGAATCGTGGACCCCACACGCCAGCTTTCAGGGTTCGATCTTCCTCGAAAACTATGGTGTCACCTTAACAGACTCAGAACGGGGCATGGGCGCTGTAATTATTTCCTAAACGAGTGGGGATGGAAAGATTCCGCCTTGTGTGAATGCGGCGAGGACATCCAAACAATTGAACACATCATCGAACGCTGCCCTTTGCACTCATACGCTACGTCTTACGTAGGCGAACAACGCGCGAAAGCGGCGCGGCGCGGCGCGGTGCGGCGCGGTGCGGCTAAATCAATCCTTTGATGCCCATTAGCGGAAGCAGTTATAAAGTTGACCCAAAAATTTTTTATTAAGCTATGAGCTTCATCACATATGTTCCTTGAGTAATTCTAAGCATTTCAAGCCTGGGAGCCAATAAGAAATGTGTGTCTACTCGGATTTGTAATGGATTCAAACTTTCAACCCCTTTTTAACCCTGTTAGGGGATGAATTTTACAAAACGCTGAAATTACTTTTCCTGTCTTTTAATAATATCCCCAAATACAAAGATTCAAGTCCCGCGTTCGAAAATTTTTTTGATATCCATACAAACTTTCAACTCCTTTTTCACCACCTTAGGGGATGAATTTTCAAAAACGCTGAAATTAGTTTTCTTGTATTTTAATAATATATCGTTTTACGAAGTTTCAAATTCCTAGCTTAAAATAAAACTTGAACCCCATACAAACTTTCATCCCCTTTTTAACCCCCTTAGGGGTTGAATTTCTCAAAATCGCTTCTTATCTCTTGTACACTTTATAAATGTAATCTAGTGTGCAAATTTCAACTTTCTATCTTTTGTAGTTTCGGCTCCGCGTAGCAAAAATCTCCAACCAAATTTTTCACCTTTTTACGTTTTTCTTGTAAAATTACTATGAAATTGAAAAAACAAATATCAGCAATGAATTCTACGTCTTTGGTTTATACGAAAATGATACCAAACTTGCCCTAGTACCCACCAGGATCAGAGTAGATTTTTTTTAAAGATGACGGATGGCGGCCGTCTTTGTACCCCACCCTCCCCCCCACTTCACGCTAGAAATGCTTAGAATTACTCAAATATCAGATGTGATGAAGCTCATAGCTTAATAAAATTTTTTTGGGTCATGTATGGCAGCGTTACATAACTGACTCCAGTACATAGAAGTGTCCTACGTAAGCGATCTCGATGCGAACGCGGCGCGGCGCGATTTGCACGCGAATGTCGGGCGGCGCGGCGCGGCGCGGCGCGGCGGCGGCGCGGCGAGACGCGGCACGGAAACAACAAACCGTTGTTGCGTATGGAAGTGTCCTAGGTGAGCGATTTTAACGCGATGGCGAAGCGGCGCGGCGGCGGCGCGGCGCGGCGCGGATCTGGCGCGATCAATCCATTTGATTTTTAGACGCGAGTATGACGCGGCTAGAGGCGTGGCGTATATAGAATTTACGGCTTTGATTTGATTAGTCAACTCCCGTTTGATTTCTTTATAGGTTTTTCCTGTATTCTATAGGCACAAAACTAAAAAATATTCAAATTCGCGGAAATTGGCATAAAATACTTAACACCAGTAGCGTCTATGGCACTTACGACTATTCTGAGTTCGCTGTAATTATTTTAATTTTTTTTAAGCTAATTGCGAAGTCTACAGCTCACAGAAAAGAGCAACTACTTTTGTTTTTAACCGCCTTAAAAAAAGGAGGTACTCAGTTTGACCTGAATGTATGACTCGCGTTTCTAGGGTTCCGTACATAATTCCGACTCACGCTTGACTTCACATTTTTAATAGGTTTTCCTGACATCTATAGGTAAAGAACTATTTTGTATATTTTAAAAAAAAAACTTTAGACCTACATAGTAGTTTTGGAGATAAAGAGGGGGAATGGTCATTATTTGGCTATTTTCTTTTAGTATTTGTTGTTATAGCGGCAACAGAAATACATCATCTGTGAAAATTTCAACTAGACAGTTGATGAGATTCATGGTTTCTCTATCACGGTTCATGAGATACAGCCTGGTGACAGACAGACGGACAGACGGACAGACGGACGGACGGACGGACGGACGGACGGACAGCGAAGTCTTAGTAATAGGGTCCCGTTTTACCCTTTGGGTACGGAACCCTAAAAACATGTCTATCTTTAGGTTACTAATGTACATATGTATGTATACCAAATTTCAACTTAATTAGTCCAGTAGTTTTCGACAAAATAGGCTGTGACAGACGGACAGACAGACAGACGCACGAGTGATCCTATAAGGGTTCCGTTTTTCCTTTTGAGGCACTTTCAAAAACCCAACCCGCTGAAAAGCACAAAATATTTTTTTATATACCCAGATCCCACCCCTATCCTTTTCCAGTCCCTATCCCGTCGTAAAGCCAATTTCTGCCAAAACGTAATTAATACCTAATAATAAGCAAATTAATAACCACCGGGGTAATTGTGTACTTAGTTTTTGAAGGCGGTGCCAAATCAAAATGCCAGTAAACCAAAATTTCAGACAACGAAGAACGCTGCACTTACTTCCATTAAAAGACATAGTTTACTCATAATTTAAATACGAATTTTCTAAGAAACCGTGTCTGTGTGCGGCCAAGGCGGTCGGGAGTGTCTCCCTAGCCGGACAAGGCCGCCGCGCCGCGCCGCTTCGCTGTGTGAGTAGGACACACCTATACGTATCAACGTTTTGTTTCTTCCTCACCGCGCCGCGCCGCGCCGCTTCGCTGTGTGAGTAGGACACACCTATACGTATCAACTTTTGTTTCTTCCTCGCCTCGCCGCGCCGCGCCGCGCCGCTTCGCTGTGTGAGTAGGACACACCTATACGTATCAACGTTTTGTTTCTTCCTCGCCGCGCCGCGCCGCCGCCGCGCCGCACCGCGCCGCGTTCGCGCGTTGTTCGCCTACGTAAGACGCTGCGATACACTGGAGCTAAAGAAGACCAGCTGCAACTCACACCCGATGCAACAGCGTGGCTCAACTGTTTAAATGTTGACTTATAAACTTTTAGAATTGTATTCCTCTGGATTCGTTTTATTATTTATATATTTCGCGATAAAACTGTAAAATTGTATATTGCCTATTTTGTAAAAACATTTATGCCATACGATTAAATAAATTCAAAATGATGTTTAAATTAAATTAAATAATTCTTTATTTCAGGCCTGTGGCCCATAAAAAGTTGTTAGTAACAATGCCTTAGTCTATGTTAGTATACAAACATTTAAAATAACAACTAAATTACAATTAAAATAACAATTAAATAAATTAATATATTTTACAACAGCCCGAGCATTATTTGCCTCCATTTGTTATAAATGGGGCAGTCGAACCTATACGCAAACAGTCCCAGGATGCTGTTGCTGCTGCTTCGAACGCGACTGAGCAAGGAGGCCACTTTCTTGCGGATGATGGCGTGGAACCCGTCCGTGTGCGCCTCCGCGAACATAGCTGATGCGCTACAGAACCGGGGCAGCTTCATCAGCATCCTGAAAATGTTGTTGTATTGTATGCGCAGAACATTAGCAGCCTTACGGGTGTATATCACCCACAGACTGCTCGCGTAAAAAGATTGGCAATATGCCTTAAAAAGTGCCACTTTAACCGGCTTAGAGCATCGAGCAAATCTGCGAGCAATCATGTTACCCCTGACTGCCAATGCTCTGCGCTCCCTTTCAAGGTCACTGTCATCTTTCAGGTCTTCGGTGACTACATGACCTAAATATTTAAATTTAGTCACCACCTTCAGTGCACTGCCGTTCAACTTAATGGGCGGAACATTCATCGGCTTTATTTTACCGCTCTTATATTTCCATCTTTAGTTTTTAATCTCTTATCAAAAAACTTTTGAATTTTTGAGATATTAAAATAAATAATACGCTTTGGATAAACTTTGAAACCTGGGTAATTTTGAAGATAGGGGCCCGATTCGGATTATGAAATAGACATCTATTAGACATCTTTAAGACATCACCAAGATACGATAACGATATATTTTTAAGATCTAACCTGTCAAATTTGACATTTGCGCGATTCTGGAGATACTTTTGAACGATTTCCACAAGATATGACTTAGAGATCTAATTCACATCTAATATATATCTTACTCTATCTAACGTAAAAGTGACATTAGTTGCCCGAATTGCGCTGCAAAAGAGAACTAGTTGATATCTAAACTATAACGTATCTAGAATGGATCTAGAACGTGTCGTCTCTTGTGAATATCTTGAAGTTCGAATACGGCAGTAGGTTATATCTACTAAATTAGAAGCACTTTCTACTGTTGCAACAGTAAGCAAGATGCCTTGATAAACCCTAAGTACAGTAGCGTGAGTGTTGCCAAATCATATTTAAAGTGCTTCTACTTTAGTAAATAGATATTTACAATTTTCAACATTACCTCGAAGGCAAAGTTAACCCATCCACCTTATAAGAACCATTTTAAAGTTATTTACGCATTTACGTTACCTTTATCTTAATTACATTAATTAACAGTTTATTGTCTTTATTTTAATGTCATCGATACGTAATTGTAAATCTCGTCAATCTTTTTCAGCCATGCTCCGTTGCTACTTAGCATTCCTAGGTGTCCTAACTGTCACAGCAGTTAGCGACACGAACTATAGACTCAACTCCCCCGTCAAGCCTTCCTCATACATCATAGCCATTACTCCGTACTTCGATACCAATGATGAAAGAGCCTTCACCTTTGACGGTGAAGTCAGCATAATGGTATCAACAGACACAAATACTAAACAAATCAAACTACATTCAGAAGATCTTATATTTACTGCTGATAATATTACAGTTACTAGTGGACAATTTGTTTTGCCATTAGATGAAACTAACCCTTTAGAGTTTGATACTAACTACACTTTTGCATATATAAACATGCAAAATGAGCTGCAAGCTGGAGTAGATTACAAGCTGAAGATTGTATATACGGGACCAATAAGAACAGATCTGAACGGGTTTTACAGAAACTATTACATCGAGAATGGAGTTAAAAAGTAAGTATTAAGTTTACTTTATTATTATGTAACATACATTTTATCCATTCGAAATTAGTAACGAATTTCCAATTCTTAACTTTTATGTGACTTTCTAGGAGTATCTCTATAAATACTTTAATACCTATTTACTTTGTGGAGCAAAGGTTGTGTTTGTTGATATTTATTTTGTCTAACAAATAATTTAAAATTTTGACGTAATGAAAAAAAAAGCAAAAAAAAAAAAACAGTCACCCATCCAAGTACTGACCACTCCCGACGTTGCTTAACTTTGGTCAAAAATCACGTTTGTTGTATGGAAGCCCCATTTAAATCTTTATTTTATTCTGTTTTTAGTATTTGTTGTTATAGCGGCAACAGAAATACATCATCTGTGAAAATTTCAACTGTCTAGCTATCACGGTTCGTGAGATACAGCCTGGTGACAGACGGACGGACGGACAGCGAAGTCTTAGTAATAGGGTCCCGTTTTACCCTTTGGGTACGGAACCCTAAAAAAATACTTACTCTATAAAAGGAAAAACTTATCGTAAATTTTATTGCACAGATGATGTTGCAAAATGTGCACTTGACACCAAAATTTGATAAACAAGTAGTTTTGATGACCAGATAACGCATATAGAACCACACAATCTCTTGAGATAAATACTTTGAAGAGTATCTTTTCTTGCGAAAACTCTTTTGTCCGTAAGTTTTAGATAAAGTCAGCCATAACAATTACAACTATAGGATAAATGCAACTCTAAGAATTCGAAAAGTGACTCCAGAATTAGAGCCACTTGTAGCCATGGAACACTTTAGCTCTAGACTTGTTTTTTTGTATTTTCAGAGTAGGTACCTAGTTGTATTTGCTTTATACTTAATTGCTTTTCCTGACTGCCTTTATTAGTTATTTTTATATGTTTATATATTATGAAACCCATGTGTAATATTTTGTATCATAGCTCTCTAACGGATAAACCGATTTCGATGCGTTTTTTTTTCGTGAAAGTGAGTTTCCTTGTGGTAGTTTTTAGTTATATTTGATAGAAATCGATCCAGTAGTTTAAAGAGTATCAGCTCTTTTTCATAATTATGTAAATAAGCAAGCCATTAGGTACAGTTGCCAAGTTTACACGAATCTAGTACTTGCTTGTAGCTCTGGTACAAGTGGTAAGGCATACGGCAAGGCGTGTTAATTTAAACCGAACGACCATAATTTCAAATTTCGAGCTCTTTTCATGAGTTTTCAAAATTACGCAATTAATTTTTGCTATGAAAACCATAATTATTTATTTATAATTCAAATCAAGCAACAAGGCCCATATTACAAATACCTTACGCTTACAGAATAACATACACCTAATAACCAATAATAAACCTATACCTATGTACACCTGTGTAATAATATACCTATGTATTTTATAAACTTAAAACTGAACACTATTTATGCGATAAAACGACATGGCTCCGTTGAATTATGATTTATGAAGTAAAAACAAAAACATGAGAGATTGAGAGCCCAAGAGCGACTGACTGACAGACATGATAAAATAACGTGGATTAGAGCTCCGTTCAAGATTTAAATAATCCTATTTTAATTAAATATGACAATGTCATATATTTAAAAAGCCACTAATCACTCCTTTTCATAATTAAAGATGCAAGCATTGTAATGCTGTATGCCCCTACGATTTACTGGCTCAGGTACATTTACTGGTTCGCGATCTCTCAATTCAGCTTTCGATAACATTGCTATTAATTTATCACTGGCGCCAGAAATAAAAGGTTACTTTATTTTCGGCGTTAACTATACAAGAAGCATAGTTTTAAAGGAGTCCTTATAACCCGGTTTTGGGTAGGCAGCTAGGCAGTAACGTTTCTAAAAATCCAAAACACTACAATGTCCTTGGGACTTAGGTACGAGGAAGATAATAATTATTTGTATAATTTAAAAAGTATAAAATGTGAACGCAACGTTTTGGCTACAGTAAAATGCTACCACATGCGTGCTACACTGGTAAGTAAACAAACAATCCACCATATTCCAGATGGCTAGGAGCAACACAAATGGAGCCAACACACGCAAGGAAGGTGTTCCCGTGTTTTGACGAGCCGGAATATAAAGCTATCTTCACACTAGTGATCGACCGGCCTGATTCTTACAAGCCTACGGTGGCCAACACGCATTTGGCAGATACGGTGCCGTTGTATGTACTAATATTAATTTTTAGAAATAGGTAAAGAAAAAGTTGAAAAACTCATTGTCTAGGGCCAGACTCGAACTCGCGAATACGCGATACGCGAGAAATATTTCATAATAGCAACAAATTATTCAATATAAACTGCTATATCTCTAGATGAATGATTAAGAATGTGAAGCAAATATAATACAATACAATTAGGTTTTAATATACCATCTCGTTATAAATAGAACCCGTAATAATGAAAAATTATAATTTACAGAGCCAACGGCTACACAAGAGAAATCTTCCACCCATCACCAAAAATGTCCTCCTACTTGGTAGCATTCCTGGTTTCCGAATTCGAGGGGCGATTAACAAATGACACACAATTTGGTGTCTACGCGAGACCAGACGCCATGAACCAAACCGACTACGCCTTTGACTTCGGCCTGAGAGTAGTCAATGCTTTGAGTGACTACTTCGGCATTGACTACTATTCTACGAACGCATATTTGAAGTTGGATCACGTGGGTTTGCCGGATTTCAGAGCTGGTGCTATGGAGAATTGGGGGTTGGTTAAGTACCGGTAAGTAATGAGTTGAACCATTGCGATAAACATTTGGATGAAGGCAGTGCTGGTGCAAGACCGCGCTATGTGAAAATTCTTGTACATAAGCTCCGAGTCTGTGGACGTCATGTAGCTGATTATGATAATGGAATAAAGTATCAAAAATGAGGATGTGTTGGTGCGCAACTTTGATCTGACTTTAACCTGTTAAATGCTTATTCTTAGCCTCATGTTTGTTTGTTTTCCACCGTATATATTTTCTTTACCCTCTCTTTTCATATTCTTCCTAACCAGAACTCGTGAAAGCTTGAAATCACTATCGTGTTTTTTTTGCGTTTAAAATGTATAAACATGAATTCTAAGAACATTATTCTTTCACAGCGAATCCCTCCTCCTATACGTGCCCGAAGAATCAACACCGTACTTCAAATACCGAGTGGCACAAATCATGGCTCACGAGACCACACACATGTGGTTCGGGGACCTGGTCACCTGCCACTGGTGGAGCAACACTTGGCTCAACGAGGGCTTCGCTGATTACTTCCAGGATTACATCACTGCACTTGTAAGTTACATCTACATACTTGAGAAACCTTGCGGGATCTATGGCATTTTGATGCTTTGAGCATTTCTAGACCATAAAACTCGGGCTCTTTGATCCGTCAGAAAGTTTGGCGCCCCTTCAGACATGATACTCTAAGAAACTTAACTGTTTATTGCCTGACCACAACACAAGGAGATATGTGCCCCAGTAGGCAGCAAGCCAGCATAGGGACATAAATGCTGATTCGAAAAAATCATTTTCAGATCGAACCAGACGTAGGATCAGCTGACCAGCTGGTCACCGGCTCAGTGTACGACGGCTACACCGCCGACGAGTCTCCAACCTCCCCCGCCATCACCAACAACAACGTCAACTCGCCCGCGGAGATCAGCCTCCATTTTGGAAAGATAACCTATCAGAAGGCTGGCTCTATCATTAGGATGGTGCACCATTTGGTTGGGGATGACGCGTTTAAATTGGGGCTACAGAGTTATTTGAAGGCTAAGTAAGATCATCTTGTTTTTTGGCTGAATGAAATCTAATAAATATTTCGATTTCAATCAAAGCCTATTAGGCGTTTCGCACACGGGGTAGTCCAAAAATACTAAAAATTATCAACTGTGGCGCAACTAAACGCTTCGGCACTTGTATTTTAAAATTACAGATCTCACACGATGCAATCTATCTTAAAAGTTTTGCTAGCATTATCGGGTTTGTAAGAAAAGCCTTGCTATTAAAAAAAATGTTATCGACACCCTTCACTTATATTATTTCTAAACTAAATTATCTGATAATGTTATACTAATTTAGATCGGATTAATTGGCCGGCATTAACAATTTTAATAACATCTTCCTTATTGTATAATTAATTGAAAAAATTTATTCTGTTTTCAGCCAATTTGAGGTTGGCTATCCAGAAAACCTTTACACCGCTCTACACCAAGAAGTCATCAACGCTAATGCTTTTGCGGATTACCCTGGATTTAATATCGTGGATGTAATGGGACAATGGATAGCAAAGGCTGGTCATCCTATCCTGACTGTCAACATTGACTATGAAAATGAAACAGCAACGTTAACCCAGGTAGGTACATATGAACCTGGCCAATTCAGCTTTTCACATAAATATTCTGGGATCAGAACCGAAGAAGAGGGCCTACCGCGAACATTGTAAACTCGAAAAATATATCTGCCTCTCTATGATATCGCTCTGATTGCATGTTCGAGCTATATAAAGAGGTACAGCGGTACAGCCTCAGATATGAGGCAGAGGTGCTGGACATATTAAACTTATAATATTATACTTTTTATCGTGTAGTAGTGTGAAAAACTAAATACATGCCAGTTGTTGAGTATTAACTTTAACTATCTTATCATGTCGATGAACATCAATAATGAAAGTTAAATACCTAGTAAAACTTATACTTTTCAGAAACGTTTCTACATAGACTCATCACACCAATCGAACGAAACCTACCCCATCCCCATCACATACACCACAGAGCTCGTCAACGATTTCACCAACACCAAACCAGCTTTCATTATGAACGAGGAATCGCAGGAATTAAATCTGACCGGAATTAGTGAATCCCATCCTTGGATCATCTTCAATATACAAGAAACTGGTAAGATATATATTAATAATAGTCTGACAAACTAATTCCCCAGTAGATAGGGAGCGAAATTTAAAACTTGTGGGGTAGATGAACCCATTGAGCCATTATTTTTAATTACTTAGTTGTCTTTTCCTACTGACGCAATTGGATGGCCAAACTGCTTCCTAAAGACGTATATTTTATACAAGTTAATAATTATGTATTAATTTCTGTTTCATAAAGGTTTTTATAGAGTCAATTACGATGAACATTCGTGGCAACTGATTGCAAATGCTTTAAAAGGAAACGCAAGAGAACAGATTCATCATCTTAATCGAGCCAAGGTAAGTAATAGTTACCTAGTATGTAATTATTTAATAGATATAAAACTGTTTTATTCGGTCTATCCTGTCGTCATTGTTTCACCGGATGGTCTCATCGGAAGATCAGCGCTGGAAGTCGCCAGCAACATGCTGAGTTGAGACTATTTCGTGGCACTTTCAGCTTTTTTATGTTTCTCTGCTTGTATAATTTTCTTTTTTGTGTTTGTGCTCACGAATAAAAATACTTATTTCTATTCTATTCTATTTCTAGCTAACACAGCCGTTTATGAATAACGTAATTATACTTTAAATTCTAATTTTCTCCAAGAAAATTAGTTTGATTTTCTCATAGGTTACTAATTAAATCATCTGAATACACGTCTTCCGAGTTGTAGCAGAAAATGCTATCCGTATAAACATTGTTTAGGGCGTGAAATGATCCATTATATCTAAAACAGAAAGGTGGTCTTGGTCTATTTTGGTATCAACTGTCGCTATAAAATGAACTAACTTATTATCGTGAAATACGAGTTTGTCTAACAATTTCCCCCTCTGTCAGATCTCGTTAAATACAACATGCGTCATCTATTTTTAAATGAGCATCTGAGCTGCATACATCGCGCTAATATTAAAAATGTTCGTTTATTTATACTTCCTCCTTTTACTGACCTTGGCTTAGAAAACTCACTATTTTACAGATCGTGAATGATTTATTCGCCTTTGTTTATGCCGATGAAGTGAAGTTTGACCGGCTGTTCCAAGTATTGGAGTTTTTGTCTGATGAAACTGACTATTCAGTATGGTATGCTGCTATACAAGGCTTGAACAAATTGAGGGCATCTTACTTGGGATCAGATGCTCAAGCAGATATTGAGGTTAGTATATTTAAACTTATGTCTACCATTTCACACTTGTTATCAACAATTCCAGTGGTTTCAAATAAGCATATAATTTTATTAGCTGCTTTTAAGTACGAGAGTACGACAATGGTGCTAACAGCGAATATACCGTTCATTCAAGTAATATTAATTAATTGTTTACATGTGTGACTAAGTATTATCATCTATACTGGCACATCATCTGTAAATACATCTCATCTTTACCGCCCAACCTCCAAAACATCTTTTCACAATCATCATTATCATTTATCACCCATCTGGTGTCACATAACCATAATTATAAGATTTCATTAGTGCATCTAGGTATTCTCATTTGTTTTAACTTCTAGAAATATGCGCTCAAACTCCTAGATGGGATCATCAACAATCTGGGTTATGACGTCAGAACCACAGACAGCTTCGTCACACTTAGGAACCGCATGCAAGTCTTGGAGTTCGCATGCAAGTTAGGTCATCAAGGTTGCATTGATAAATCTGTGGAACTCTTCGAGAATTTCAAGGAAACTGGCGTTGAGTGAGTAAACTAACTACACATTGTAAATAAATTAAGTTTTTATTTTTATTTTACCACGTCGGTGGCATACAAACATACAGCTCGCCTGAAGGTAACCACAGCCTAGTGCTAGCGAATCCAAAGTGAGAAAATTATGATTGATAATGTAGAGTACCCAGTGAAGGACCGCCCGTATTTTGACGAGTAGTTTTAAGATATAAATATCTTTAAGAAACCTGCAAAATTTGGGACTGTGTAGGAATAATATATGTAAATCATTCCACTTTATCTATTGACATAAAACTAAGCATACTAGGTACTTTAATCGTATGGTTGTGCTGTATAGAGCAGAAAAAAATATTTCCAAAGAAATACAAAAGATGACTACTGCTAAAGTTGAAAAATTAAGTCAGACAAGACAAGAAATCATACAGTCAGCAGCAGAAATTGCTAAGCGGGCGAGGTGTTCAAAATTACCTTGACACGCTCTTATTCTCTTAACAATAAAATCGCGGCAAGATCATTTTGAACGCCTTACCCATTTAGCAACTTCTGCTGCTGACCGTGCATAGACAAGAGGTTAATCATCACTATCCTTCACCAGAGTTCCGCCCAGCTTGCGACCAGTGACATACTGCAACGGACTACGTCACGGCGACGGCGACGATTACGATTTCCTGTACCAACGCATGAAGACCACGAACGTGGCTAATGAGGCCTGGGTTATTGGAGACGCTCTGGGATGCTCCAATGATGAGGATAAGCTGAGGAGGTATAAAAAGTTGTCAGTAGCTGTGACTTAGAAACCCCATCTATAGTTACTGATTAGAGTTCTGCTCATATTGAAATACAGTAGCAGATGTAATTTCTTACCAGTCAGTTACGGTGACTGCTAAAGTTATTGGCCAGTTTACACGGTGTAACATGAGGAAACCGAATAATTTTAACCACGCATTTCTGAGGTCAAAAGAAGTAAAAAATGTAATATGAGTTTAGGTGAATTTCGCCAAAAAAAATTTTTTTTGTTTTGTTTTTTAAATTTTTTGAATGTATTTGTACATAAAAAATAAATGTTATAGGTAAACTTGTCACTTAAAATTGATTTTTACATTTTTTTTTCGTATAACCTACTTTTTGCAAAGTGTTACTTGGCATTTTTTGACATCTATCAATAAGGATATTTAGATTACGTCCCATAGCAGCAACATCACCATCAAAAAGGCCTTTAACACTAAATAACAATAAAAACTTGTTTTTTTTTTTTAATTAATAATATCTCTGAAACTAGGCGTATTTCAAAAAAGTTTATAGGACATTTTTGTCTCTAAATATGATCAGGAATATGCTGTTAAAATTATTCGGTTTACTCATGTTACACCGTGTATAGTAATTGACCAGTCCTTACAAATCAGAAACAAACAAGCCAATTGATACTTTATTCTTCAGAGCGGATATCTGTATAGGTACTGGCTTAAAACTATAGCAGTCACCCTACGTCTGCAATCGATACTAAACTAAACTAATTTTTAGATAAAGGATAAATGCATTTAATTACAGCTATCTAGTATCAATGTTGGAAGAAAACAGCCCGATCAGAACGCAGGATCTAGCAACGCCGTTGGCCAGCATTTTAGGCAACTACGAACATGTCCACGTTGTTCTAGAAGAATTGAAACAGAACTATACTCTCTGGACCACCATGTAAGTAATATTATCATGTTCATCATAATCATCATCATTATATCAGCCAGAGGACGTCCACGTCCACTGCTGGACATTGGACATAGGCCTCCCCCAAAGAGTGCCACAATGACCGGTCTCGCGCCATCCACATCCAGCGGACTCCCGCGACCTTTACCAGGTCATCAGTCCAGTTATCATATATATCAATATGTTTAATATACTTTTCATCGCACTAATAGCTTATAAAACGTGGTATTTCACGCAGGTTTAGCGGGATTTTTTAGCCAATTTTATTCATTAGAGATTCAAGTTTTTTATGTGTAAAGATTTCCGAAATTTTACCTAATTCCATAAGTTTCTTATATCACTTATGGCTTTATTTTTTCTAAGCAACTGTGTAACATGGAAAATAGGTATTAAAATTGCAAACTCGAGATATAAAAAGCCTCTGTCGTTAATCGTAAATGCTTAAAATTGGAGACAAAACTAAAATAAATGTTACGGCATCCATTTCCTTATCCATCATGATTAGCTTCTATGCAATATAAAAGTATAGCTCTTAATGCTTTGGATTTACGACCGAAATACCACTTTACGAAAACGCTAATAGCTTAATCAATCAGGTATAAAAATAAATGACGTGCGGGCACGTTTCAATTTAGATTCTTCTACCGCTTTGAGGGAGATCGGGAATAAAGATTAAATAGGTACCTATAATCAATACCTTTACAAATACCTTTTTAATTTTTAGCTTTAGTTTATAGTTGTAGTTAATTTTAGTTTTGTATTCATTTTATAACACTTATTTTACAATAAATGAGTTTTCCACCATCAATATGTAAATTGACATTATGTATAATACGGGAATGTGTTTTTGTATAATGTGCAATTATGTACCTAAGAAACGCAAGGAGTTAATATTATAAATTTAAAGTATTTCACTAGTTTAAATGAAATTTGGTATGGAGATAGTTTGAGACTTGAGGAAGGACATGGGAGATTTTATCAATGGTCATCATCATCGCGACGCAGACGAAGTCGTGAATAAAAGCTTATACGAGTAGTTTGTACTACAAACTTTGTAGTATTCATTTCATTATTCAGGTCTGCACTTTAAGACATACGATTAAACTTTGTGTGACTTTAAGTATAATTAACTTAACTTATCCCTTAATGAACTTATCCCTTTTAGGGATAAGTTCGCCTTTGTACATAACATTTTTATTTTTGTTTTGTTTTTGTCCATTTTATGTAAACCTGTTTATGTGCAATAAAGTGACATACATACATACATACATAATTAAGTGATTTGAATTTGTTTTTAGTTTGACCAGAAACTATTTTGTTTGTTAAACAGATATCCTTCAATGGACACCATTCTTGGAACAGTTGCTTCCGCCCTCCATACAGAAGCAGAATTTATAGAGGTTTGTATAAATTCTATTCATACACATTGCTACTTTCGTCCATACTGTAACAAATCAGTACCCGTATCATAGGTCACTGTCAGTGTCAACACTACTTCTCGCTCGCACTAATATGTCAGGACGAGCGAGATGCATGCACTAGCGTGAACGTAACTTACTATGCATCTCGCTTTATGTCAGTGCTAAACTGGTGGTCAGCCACAAAGGGGCTCAACGTAAAATTGTCTCACCTAAGCCAATGTTGTGAAAAATTCACACAATTATGAGAGAAGAACCAGCTAGCACAATATGAATTTCACTGCCAATCTCACGCCACGATTCAAATGCCAAGCTTATTAGGTACGTAAGCAGGATACTGGAGTTTTTCGGTCACATAGCCAGAAAAGGTCATAATCTTGAACAACTCATAGTCACTGGCAAGGTTGATGGCAAACGACCTAGATGCCGTAGCCCAACAAGATGGGCAGATCAAGTTCGTTCTACCCTGGACACCCAACTGCATGTCGCGCTTCACGATGCCAAAACCAAACACAGATGGCGGGGCACCATCAAAGAAGCTGATTCCACCGGGATTTCACGACCCACAGCAATTAAGAACACGACGCGAGGAGGAGGATAACATAACCCTTGTTATGTGGGCACGGCTAGGTCATGAGCTTTCCACGTGACATGGCTGTCCTCCCGTGTCATCTTTCCCTAATTTGTCCCAAATGACCGTCAAACAATACTCGAACGACGTCCGCAAACATTCATTAGCCACGCTCGCTAATCGGCGGAAACCCGCAACCCTTTTACTGGGTCACGACTATTTGCATATCCCGAATCAACAGGCTATCTACTCGTATTCGCCTTGTCTGACTTTGTCAACTTCTGTCTTAACGACTTTGTTAATTTGCTTTCAAAATGCCTTTCTTGCCGGCTTTCTCAATGTCAAGACCGAATTTGCAAACTGGACGCATGCCAAAATGTAGAATTTGAATGTCATTGGGATTTACGGTTTTTGCAATAACAAAAATAATAACAAATAAAATCATACTTTCTTTTTCTTTGACAAAACAATGACTCACCTATTTTACAAGCTTTTATTAACCATGCAATGTTTGTATGTATGTATGTTCCGGTCAAATCTTGCAAGCTCAATTAAACCCACTACCCACTGAAACTTCACGTACATAATTAGGTATATAGATTGGCTGACAATGCATTAAGTAGTATCATGGAGCTGATCTGACGATAGACACAGGAAGTGGCTATAGGAACTCTGTGATAAAACAACGCAACCTAATTGTGTTTAGGTTTGGTAGAATTGTTTCGATAAGTTTTAGTAGTCTGTTGAAAAGTATAGTCAGCGATAAAAACTTATTAAAAATATTTGTTTTTTACATAAAACAGTGACATCATAAAAACAGACGTGAAAATACTCACTCTAACACATGCTGGCGAGTAACGCCAATTGCTACTTTTACTATCACACAAATGACCATATTAACCACTTTTGACATTGAATGCACAGTAGGTCAGCTTACAATTAGCAATTAACTCATTTGTACCTATTATAAATTAGCTTGGACATGAGCATAAATTAATTTGTCCACTATTTCAATTACCGCAAAATAATATGTCCTTGCGTATTTCGCCCCTTTCTGGTGTACAGCATGTCATTTCATTTCATGTTTAGTATTTTGATGTATCCAACATTAACCTTATATATTTCACCGGAAGCTTGACTGGTGAAGAATGTATTGTAGCATTAAGTCCGCCTTTTCTATAATTGTGTTTTGTTTAGTGAAATAAAGGTTAAATAAATTAAATGAATAACTAAACCTTGTCTATAGTCCCAGACGTTGATAATTGATCCTTTAACCATGATAAGATGTTTTATAATGGTTTTCTGAGCTCTGATGCTAAATTTAAATTGTTTCTTTTTTTTTCAGTTCGAAACGTGGCTATCAGGCTGCCAGTGCGGCGCACAAGCGCTAACCAGCGCAAAAACCGCCCTAGACCAGGCCAGGGCGGCCACAAAATGGGCCGACAACCACAAGCAGGATATAATGGGTAGTCTGAGAAACCACGCTTTAGTGGTTACCCCATCTTTGTATATTGTCTTCGGTGTTGCGACTGCTATGATTTGTAGATATTAAATATATTTATAGGTAATATATCGAAACTCTGAACGACGTTTCATACGAACGTGTTTTTTCATAAACCATCATTTTTATATTATTTTTTGGATAAACATCTTTGTCATTCAAATATTTGACGATTTTTGATAAACATGCATTTAGTGAAACGAAAAGGTCAACAAAACTTCGGAAAAATAATCTTTCGAAATTGCGATTGTTTGTTTTTGAGACAGCGAATTATTAAGTATTTTAAACATGTATTTGTAATTTTTTTAAGTATATTAATATGTGTTTTGTAGATAGGTAAGTTTTAAAATTAAGGTGAAAAGAGATCCCACTCCACTTCCTTGTAAATAGTTACTTAGTATAAGTTATAGTTAGTTAATCATAATTTATTAAAATAAGTAACGAAATTAATCTTGTTTTATTTTTTTACAAATGTGTAATTTTACTATTTAGTCTTTAAGTGTTAATGATACTTATATGAAATAGATTTTTGTTAATATTCTACAAATAATGTAGAGTATTTGACCGTGAAAGAAATCGTTGGTTACTTTAAATATTTTGAGTTACAATATGGAGGTTTTGGGCCTTAAAGGGAAGTAAATAGCATTTTATTTCGTGTTAACAAGGTTTTTGCCTTATCGACGTTCAAATGATCGGGTTTACACTGTATTACAACAATGTTTCCCGGCGCGATTCGGGAAATGAAATTAGACATTCACTAGATATGAAATAGTAACGATATGTGACGTTCCTCAGCAAAAGGTACCCTATGGTGGTTGGCGCTTACGCTATTATTAACGTCGCTCTAATATTATTGCGGCCATAAGGTACATTTTGCCGTGGAATGTCACATATCGTTACTATTTCATATCTAGTGAATGTCTAATTCATTTCCCGAATCGAGCCGTCCGTCTAAAAAAATCGGTTTACACACGTCGCACATCTAGGTACACAAGTATGTCCGCACAAATAATATAAAGTACCTAACTTATGTAGATATTTCTTCTACTCTGACCGGATGGATTCAAATTACAATAAGATTTGAATGAATCGAATACAGATTTACAATTCAATAGACAACTGATCAGCATAGTAACGTATTCGTATAATATAAAAATGAATATTTAAGTACCTATTATACATGCCGTATGAGTGTATGAACAAAAATGTAAATTCAATTGATTCAATTTGTATGAGTCCACTACATCTTATGGGTACCTATTATTGTAAAAAAAATAAGTTATCGAATGTTACTTTAGACTCTAAAGTAACATTCGATAACTTAATATATACGTAAAGTTTAGAGGATACTTAGTAGGTAGTTAGTAGTGGACTACCGCTATTCCATAGTATAGTGTGTATACCGGATAGTGGCATTATGGAAAATATTTTTATACTATGTATAATCAAACATAGGTAGCTATACCTCTTCGTTTTCGATTTTGATAGATTTTGATATAGTTATACAAGTAGGAGCTTTTAAAAAGGATCCCGCAACAAACATAGGTGTAGGAAAAAGTGGTTCCAGTCAAATCTCACAAAATGTTAGTATGGTTATGTACCTAGATTTAAGCCTCCTGATTATTCTTTTATAAGAGCACAAATCTGACAGTAGTACACATTCAGAAATAATCAAGTTTATATTTTCATACTACATATTATAAGAATATTTTCTTATGTCACTATCCGGAGAGGAAAATGGGGATTACGTTTGTGTGGAGAAGCGGCGCTCTACAATAATCTTAAGAGCTCTTCTTCCCATTCGGACCCCTTAACTAATCTTATATCTACACTTCCTCAGTGATGAAAACTATAAAAGTCTATGCATCTTCTTCTTCCTGGCGTTATCCCGGCATTTTTGCCACGGCTCATGGGAGCCTAGGGTCCGCTTGACAACTAATCCCATGATTTGACGTAGGCACTAGTTTTTACGAAAGCGACTGCCATCTGACCTTCCAACCCAGAGGGGAAACTAGGCCTTATTGGGATTAGTCCGGTTTCCTCACGATGTTTTCCTTCACCGAAAAGCGACTGGCAAATATCAAATGATATTTCGTACATAAGTTCCGAAAAACTCATTGGTACGAGCCGGGGTTTGAACCCGCGACCTCCGGATTGAAAGTCGCACGCTCTTGCCGCTAGAAAAGTCTATGCATAAACACAAATATCTATTTCAATATATGCACGGCGGAACGGTCGAATAGGTGACCGCTGCTCCAGACATATATTGCAAGCGAAAAATGATGTACGCCCCATAGATATAGCATGAATTTAAGCCGTTTATATAACACCGGACGTGTAGCTCGACTATGCACTAAATTAGTGACGTACGTGTGAAGGTCGTGAGAAATTGGGATGTAACATTAGGTAAATTCGTCGTTGGCAACAATACAACGGAATAAGGTGCGTTTTTACAAATTTCGTAGTTATATAACTAATCGTTCAAGGAGTATTATAAACATTAAGTATACATGTGGTATAGGTATATAAGAAACAACATTCAAATTGGGCAGCCATACAAATCGTTGGTTATCGAAATTAATATCTTAAAACTTTTTATTATGAATATGTTTCATTAAAAAAAACAAAAGGGTAATTTTTGTTTACACATATTTTTTGTTTTGTTTTTGTTGACACATTAATTCGGACTGATAAAATCATGAAAGATTAAATCGGAACTTATACTAAGAATTATTTTTATGGTAGCCGGCCTTGCAAGATGCAGACGTCGTTAGTGTCTATTATGAACAGAATCTCGAACTATAGTGTTAATTTTCAGTTAGATAATATTAAAAGTCTGACCGATGCGAGCGAACAAATAGAATTTGATCTCATTTTGACATTACTAGGCACTCGCTCGTGTATCTCATATCATGAGGTGCCAAATAATAATATATTCGAATGAAGAGTTTTTGTATAATCAAATTTATCAAGGATCATTTTACTGAGGTTCCACTACAATGTAATAGATAACAAAGTCAACTTTCATAGGCGACCCTAAAAGATAAAATTTAAATCGTGTTGCACAATTATTTCTTACCATTGTAATATTGGTAAACATAAAAAAGAAATTCAAATAGCCAAAATAAAGAAAAGTCAGTAAACAATAGGTATTCGAGTAGGTGTTACAAGTGTTTTCAACTTATCTCACCAAAACCCGGAGGTTAAATTACAAAACTAACACTCCAAAAAAGCATATCAACGTTAGTACCCTGTCGTTCTAAAAAGGTAACTACAGACAAACAAGTCTTTAAAACGCTTCAATGCGATAAGGTTATATTTATTGACATGGAATGCATTGTACAGTCGCCATCAGATATATCGGAGCGGCCAAGGTGTTCACAATATTTGAACACGCGCTCTAACGCCCTGACAATAGAGGCGCGTTCAGATATTTATGAGCGCCTTGGCCGCTCCGATATATCTGACGGCGACTGTACGTGACTTAGTTAATAAAACTTGTTATTAAAAAGAAATGCACTGTGTAGGCTGCCAGCATTGTCTGATAATCACTTAAGTGCCACCCACGATTGAAAGTAAAAAGCAAAAATGTCGTAACGCGTAGGAAAGTGTATGTGACATGTTACGTATAGTTTAGTGGAATTGAAAGATCCGTTAAACGCTTAGTACAGTTTACGTAGGTTGGTGGTTGGACATTGATTATTGTACTTACACTTGTTCGTTTGGCAGCTATTACATTATAAAAGTAAGATTAAAAAGAAGTGTGATTGACACTTCGATTAAAATAAATGATTAAACGAATACACATTAATTGATCATTCGGAGCTAAAGATAAACTTCTGTGGGTGTATTTATTTATAGAACTGTACACAGAGTTTAATTTTAAATGTTATAACACTTTATTACATGTCGATTTATAAGATTCCATATTATAAATTTCAAAATAATTTATAAATATTAACAAAATAAATTCAAATATTCAAATCATTCAACATTAATATTTTTACCTAAAAAGGATTGTCGCGCAAAATTTATAAAAATAAAAATACTAAATAATCTAATATGCAGTAGGTAATAAATTATACAGTAATATGTATTAAAAAAAAACAATTATTGAATGGATATTTAATGGGTTGTCCAGTAAAAAAGTTACTGAATGGATGAATCTGTGTTCGATAATTGTGATGTTTTGCGGATTAGAAAATTAATGTTTTGGTTTTCATTTTTATTTAATGAATCTGTATTTGTGCAAAAATATTTTCCTTTTTGTCAGTCGCCTAAAGTATGAAGAATGTATTATTTTCATTTTCACAATGCATTCAGTAATGTAATCGGCAAGCCGCCAAACAATCACCTGTGCAAATAACCTTCATGACTAAGAAGCATGCGGTTTCCATTTTAGCAAACATTTCTGTGAAATTATTTACAAAATGTATAATTTATACCATTTTGGTGGCAAAGTAGCATACGGCCAACCTGATGGTAATGGCAAGTGAGTATTAGCCTACGGACGCCTAGCTGCAACTCCAGGGGTGATACATGCGCTTGGCCGAACTTTTGAAAACCTCTACACTTCTTGTCTGAAGAACCCTATGATGTCAAAATAGGGTTGGCATCAAAAAGAAAGGTTTAGTTAACTTAGTTCATATTTCTGTAATAATCGTATTATTACAAAAATAGATTTTAAGTTCAAAGCAAATTGGAAACCTCAAACACCAAATGTTTCAAGAAAATGCATTTCATTGTTACGTCCGCTTCCAAAAACACTATGGTTTCCTTGACCCGTTAAATATATCCGATCATAACAACAATTTACATAAGTGACTGTTTATTTAGGTTTCCGTATTTCCCCCGTTACTAAGAATGAGAGGGAACTCAACGTGGACGCACCTATGTTACGAATTCCTTCAAATATAGACCACTTTGCGTCCAATTTAAAGTGACCCGCGGGAGATGCGGAATAATCCCCGCTGACGTTACAATCACGCGAGGTCGAAGAGGAGAGGGAGCTCAAATTAAACTGGTTTTTATTCCCTGGCGCCAAGCTTCGATCGGAGAGCTCTACTCTTCGCAAAAAGCACTCAACGGCGCGTCGCGAGCGGACGTTTCCGAACACCGGTTTTGGCGCGAGTTTCGAACGTCAGATGTTCCATTTTCAAAAATGATTCGCGCGTTTTTCTTTCTTTTCTTAACGGCTTCGGCCAGTGCTGTACTAACAACTTTTAAAATCGACGAGGAATGTTTGAACTTCACAGTGTACCCAGTGCAATACGAATTGACGATTATACCGAGAATATATACGACTCAGTCTTTTAATTATAATTGTGAGTTAGTTATAACTGTTATAGCTAATGCTCCACATGTGAGGATGATAGAATTGGATGCTAAAGATTTGGGTATAGAGTCAGTGAACGTTTATAAGGATGGTAACGATATAATTAGTAGGAATACCCCGTTTAATCATGATACAGAGAGGGGTAAATTGTTCATTTACCTGAGTGAACCGTTGAGGGAGTACAAAGTGTATAACACTCGTTACCAGATCAAGATTAAGTTTAGGAAGAATGTGTTTTACGATTCTTCGGGAATATTTGCTGTTAAATATGACGACGAAATGGAAGGAATCAAGTAAGTACGACCAACTATTCTCTACTTATACTATACTCAATACTTTGAAATATTTTTTTTATTTTTTGTTATTTTATTAGCATACCCTTAGCAAATCCACAAAAGTAATTTTTCATATAGCCCCACAAAAGCATCAAGAACTTATTTATTTTTAATTAGTTTACATTCATCTTTAGACGTATCCAAATAACCTTAATGCAAGATAAGCGAAAATAAATGACATAAATTGCCGCAACATTAATTAACAGTTTATGCACAAGTTCAGATTATACATTTGTTATCATAATATTATACCTACCTATATGTTGTTTTGATAAAATTAACTGGACGATGTTTAATAATCATGGGATCAATTTCGTGGATAATTATTACCTATATACGTAATTCAATGTTTTTGGGTAACGAATTATTAAAAGTTATTAACATTTTAAATGACAAAGAGAGACAAAGAGATTAAAAAGAAGCACTAACAGCGAAAAAAACAATTAGTCACCTACAATCGATATTAAACTTTCGTGAGACATATTTTAAAATGAAACATGAAACATGTCGCCAATAGCGACTAAAAATTCAAGTGAGTGAAACCGTTGTCGTATAAACATTTTACTCATCTACACCCTAAATCTAGATTTAGGTAACTACTTACTTCATGAATTTTTAGAAAGTATAAAGAGTAGAAGAAATATGTAAAATATTTTTTTTTAATCATCATGTGGTGTTACAATAACAAATATGAGTCACCTCAACACTACCATTATTCCATTCACAAAGGTCTAAAAATAGGGATATAAATTCTATGAACTGCTCTGCATACAATCTAGGCCAAGTTCAAGTTTGCCTGGTGATTCACACTTCTTCGATATTGGCATTCGCATTTGCGAAAATACATTATAAATAGAAAGTTATGCCGGTATATAGGTAGTTTTTTGTATTATAAAATCTGCATTTAGTAAATTTAAACACATCAGTGGCCTTTTTATAATTGTTTTATCAACATGCTAAAACAATTATAAAAAAGTCTAATACTTCATCATCATCCTGGCGTCAATCCCGGCTGTGCCCCCGCGCGCCAAAAAAAAAAAGGTTAAAAAAGTGTAATACTTAACAATATAAAAAGTCAAAAAATAAGAAAATTTTGTTTTGAGGGGGCTAACGCATAATTGTAGTTTTTATACTGAATTTTCACACGCAAAAATTAGTATTAGACTGTATTTCGAAGGGCAGACTCTAACCAAAATCTTAGAAGTTTAAAGTTTGCTTGATAGAAAAAAAAAACCCGAGAACATAAAATTTTCATTTATTTACAGTTGTATACGGTTACGGAGCTTACCATAGAAATATAATTAAACTATAAAATAGCTAGCGATATAGCCGAGGGATCTGCCAAGCCAAAATTTTAAACAGAAGTATATCGTCAGAGTAATAGGAGAGATAAAAGGTATACAATCCACACAATGGCCAAATTACCGATAAGGCGATAGACCCGGTCGTAAATGTGATTGTATGATTTAATATTTGCGAAGTATTCAAAATCCATGACAATGAAAATTGTCTCACGGTCATTGTACAGTCGCCATCAGATATATCGGAGCGGCCAAGGTGTTCACAAATATCTGAGCACGCCACTATTGTCAAGGCGTTAGAGTGCGTGTTCAGATATTGTGAACACCTTGGCCGCTGCGATATATCTGATGGCGACTGTATCAACAAATACAGCAATTGGCGATGCAATGATCCATTTATCGCAAACAATGTTAACCCAGTGGTCAGAGCGGGCGACCTTCCAGCCCACACTGGTCTGGCATGCCTTATACGATGACGGTATGCAGATGCATAGAAAAACTATGAATTAACGTGGATTAGTTAATCTAAGAAGGACGACAATACAACTAAAAGGCGGTATCTCAATAATAAATGATCTTGAAAATGGAACTTTCCGTTTAAGACTTTAAGGTGCATATCTGCATTCGCTTTCATTTAAAATACTGCATTTTAGCTTTGTAGAGCAGAATGTTAGAGTTCCTCTAAGCTTACTTTGGGCCGATTTCAACAGAACCAAGTGTGAGAGTGTCGTTATACACGTCAGAACTCTTTGCTTGACTAAAGAATAAATCCTAGGTAAAAACTTACAGTTGATGAAGAATCTGCCATTACTCTTGAAAATCATAAATCACAATACACTACAATCACAATATACTCAAATTATAACACATTATCAATACACTAAGGTATATTTCGACACTCTCAAGGGAATCTAAATTTATAATCTAACGTATGTGAATTTATTCATATATAGGACAAAATATTAAATTACATAAATTACTAAAAGACATAAATAGGAATATAAAACTAAAACTAACTACAATTAAAATAATTAAAACTAAAAATTAAAAATACCTATCAAAATTTGGTGCCCTCGGGAGGGTGCCCAACACGCAGGTAGCGTTCCCGCGCTGGATTGCGATGGCAATTCGCTGCGCGAGAAAGCTGCCCGCGCGGGGGTCACCCGTTGCCTCCCTCAACCTTTTCCCAAGCGCCTTAAGGAGCATATGTGCGCCTCTGCCCCACGAACCAAGTGTCTCGACGCCAAATGCAACGAATTCGTATTGGGCGCCGAGACAGCTGTACTTGGCTACCTTTAGACGCTCCCGGGTGTCCGCCGCCGCGCCAGCACGCCTGCTGGTCGATGGGACGTAGGACGCCGCTAGCGTGTCAGCGCAAATGGCGTCCCATACCAACGCACGACCCATCTTCCAGGGAATCAGTGACATCCCGTCAGGGCGCTTACCGTCGTTCCGCACTATTTGGGGCTCCAGAGCGGCGGGAACGCCGGCACTGACGAGCGCCCTTCTCAGGATGTCATTGAGGGCGGAATGGCGAGACAGGCGGCCGGCACCCGAAGAGCAGGCGAGCCCGTGGTGGCCGAGGCTATCCACTTCAGCGCCACATGAAGCACAGTTGTGGTCAGCGCAGACAGCAACACCTAGCCGGAGACCAGCGGCTACGCGAAGCGTCTCTGGGTCTATAAAGGTGCCGGTGTTAGGCGAGGGATACGCGTGAAGCCACTGACCTGATTCTGGCCTAGATGAGGCCAGAAGCCTCGCTCGGTCCCTGCCTGTCGCGGTGTCCAGAAGTGTGTTTAAAGTATTTACTGATGCTATATCATCCCAGGCCCTTTGTATTTTCGGTCGAGACGGAAAATTTTGATTTGGTCCAGCTAGCCAAGCATTCGAGGCCTCAACCAGGCACGCGATCTCGCAGTTTGTAGCCGGAGAGGCTTTGAATTGAGGCCAAGAATGCCGGCAAAGCAACACTTGAGATTTTACGGGTACCCAAGCCACCATACCTTATCGGTAAGGTGGCTTGAGTCCATGCCTGCTCGTTAAATCGGATGTTCAAAATTGATTCAATTAAAAGTAGGTCGAGAGGTCGGAGTAGATGGGGGTATTTCCAGATAGGATAACAGCGGAGCAGGTAGGTGAATTTTGGAATGAGTAAACAAAATTTTAGAATAAGCAGTGCAGAATGACTGCTAATTTTGAGAAGGCGGTCCGAATAGTCACTAAATTTTGAAATAGATTTACTCAGAAGAGGGGGGATGGCTTCATTGAAGATGGGTGCTCCGAGAAGATGTAGACTGTCTTTAGATATATTTTTAATGGATGGCGCGATGTTATTAAAACTTTGAATAATTTGGGATGCCGAAGAAGAATCTACATTGTCGGAAATATATAATTCACATTTATTGAAATTTAATTCCAGCCCAATGTCTTTAAATTTATTTTTAATTTGTAATAAATCTGCTAAGACAGTCTGTGAATCGCCACCTAGAGTCCCATCGTCAAGGTACCACACGTTTAATTTTGAAATTAGGCTGTGAATTATTGCATTAAATGTCAAACTAAATATGGCTGGACCAAGGGGATCACCCTGCTGACAACCCACTGCCGAAAGGATCTCATTGTTTTTGTGCATTAATTTGGATGGAAAGTGATAACACTGTAGCAAAAAGTTATAAATTTCCGGAACCGTTATTTTAATTTCGTTCAGCAGGGTGTCTCTATTAACTGAATTGAAGGCGTTCTGTACGTCTAATTTTAAAAGTACCTCACATTCGTCCCTTTGTACGAAGGTGCGTACGGCATGAACCGCCGCCTCGCAGCCGCCGCGTGTGCCGAAGCCAACTTGAATAGGTTCAAAAAGATTTTGTAGTTTTTTGCGTGTTAGCCGGACACACACTTTGGCCGCTAATCGCCGTAAAGTCGACCCTACGGCGATAGGGCGTACGCCACCGTCTTTTTTTGAGAGGGCAATGAGGTTCGCCCCATAAATTACCGACGTCACCTCTTGACACACATCTCCCATCAGCATAAGATTGATTAATTTTGTAAGGCTTGAGACAAGGTGCTCACCAGTTACACCGCTGCCATAATTAGTGAGGTCAATCAGATGCTGAGGGGAAATGCCGTCTAGGCCGGATGCAGATCCTTTTGGGAACGATAGCAGAGCTGCTAAAATGTCTTTGCCAGTGGCTTGGAGACATGCCGAAGGGTCAGATGGGGGGTCCACGAAAATAGGGGTGGAAGGGCCTGGCGGGTGTTTGGACTACATACACTAAGGCAGTTTTATTTTAAACAACTTCAATGTCATAAAAGATTTAGTCAGTTTTTTTTTTTTACTGAGAAAAAATTATAATGTTATAACGTAAATACACTGATTTAAACTTTCACGATTTTTACACATTCTTATTTAGGTATGAAACCAGGATTGAATCACGTTTCGAGGACGGCATTGTGCCCGTGGTCTCGAAAAAGACAATATCACAGTATTCATAATACATTTTTCACTGAGTTTTCATTTTCTTTACGAATTGTCGCGGCGGTCTTCCCACTCGTATTAGAGCACTTACCTACCATTAAATTTATATTTTTGTGAGCAAAAAATTAATATAGTTTATTTTTGATTTTACACGGGAATTCTGATATAACACTGACATTGCATGGATATTTTCATTGAGAAAGCATATGTTTTTTATTATTATTCATAAACCAGCCAGTATTTCACACAATTGAGGTTTAATGCTTATCACACGTTGTCTCAGCTTTTTGACATGGCTCATGCGAACCTGGGGCCCGCTTGGCAACTAATCCCAAGAAATTGGCGTAAGCACGAGTTTTTACGAAAGCAACTGCCATCTAACCTTCCAACCCAGAGGGAAAACTAGATCTTATTGAAATTAGTCCGGTTTCCTCACGATGTTTTCCTTCATCGAAAAGCAACTGGCAAATATCAAATGATATTTCGTACATAAGTTTAGAAAAACTCATTGGTAGTCGGGGTTTGAACCCGCGACCTCCGGAGTAAAAGTCGCACGCTCTTACCACTAGGCCACCAGCGATTTAAAGTACAAATAGTGAATAATTTGATATTATTACCCATAATCAATCAACACCTTAAAACGCTACTGTTACATAAACGAATTAATACAATCCCTATCTGTTCCAATAGCCCATAAAGGATGACATAACTAATTGCCCATATAACTGCTCTTCGTTTTCACGGTTCGTTAGCGCCCAAATGGGGACATTGGGGCATTGTCTAAGTGGCCTTGCAGTTCTAGACTAACGGCCCGATTCGAAATTTAAGATACGTCAGCTAATAGATCTAGAAAGGATATGGATTAGATGTGTCAGTGTCAAATGTGAAGTTTCTTCAAACAAAAACGTCACTTTTGACACTGACACATGTTATCAATATCGTTTCTAGATCTATTAATTGACGTACCTACTTATCTTAAACTTCGAATCGGGCAGTCTGCCGGATTCGAACTTTAAGATACGTCAGTTAATAGATCTGCAAACGATATGGATTACATATGTCAGTGTCAAAAGTGACGTATTTGTTTGAAGAAACGTCACATTTGACACTGACTTATCTAATCCATATCGTTTCCAGATCTATTAACTGACGTATCTTAAAGTTAGAATCGGGCCGAGTAAGTAGTTGAGTATGTGCATACATAAGGCCCCCCCCACATCTGTCGTCTTTCGAGCGTCGGCGTCTACAATTCTATGGCCGACGTCGACGCAACGTCGACGCGGCGTCGACGCAACTGCGCAGCGACGTCATTTTCCATAGCGCTGGACCGACGCCGACAGACGCTGACGCTCGAAAGACGCTAGATGTGGGGGGGCCCTTACGAGTACCATTAACTAGATGAGATTGTGGTCAAATGCTTACCTGTATGACCTGTACTGTATCCAATCAAGAAATTCTACACTTACAGGCGTATTCGAATTTCAGTTATTCGATTTGTTTCCGATATGATACTGATCTGTCAGTATCAAAAGTTCTTCAAACAAACACTTCAGTTTTGACACTGTCAGATCAATATCATATCAGAAACAGCTCGAATAACTAAAACTCGAATACGCCGGTATATCCGTATCGGATGCGGATCTCAAAAATCTATTTTACCTACCTATATCGCAATTTGAAAGTCAAATAAAGTTAATACATAAAAATACGGCATGTGGTCAAAACTATACGGCCCACCTTATGACAAGCGGTTACCGTTGCTTATGGACGCATGTGAAAGCTGATATGATTTGACATGTTAAACCTAGTACTTATCATCTTCTTTTATACAGCGTGTGTTTTTAACCGCAAATTTAATCAAGCCGTAGGTTGTAGTACCATAAAACTATGTTATTTATTAGGTATTAGATACCTTGTTTATTGACATTCAAGGTTTACATCAGTGTTATAAAAATGGGCTGCAATTCAATTAAAACTTAATGACATTACGAGTACCAATCCATTACGATCATGAACTTACATTAAAAATTTGTTATGCTTTGGAAATATATACACATTTAACACCTGGCTTAGAGGCCTATTGTTAGTTTAATGTTATAGTTTTCATAATATTTAGTATTGAACTTGCAGATTTGTCTTTCAACCTTACTCCTTTTTAATAAGGCGAAACATGTAAAATAATCTTTGACATCGACTGTACTTAGCGATCATGGACGCAAAATTTGCTACTTCACACTTATAAATAAATGATTTTATAAATGTATCTAACTAATTTTGAATGTAAGTAAGCTTATAAACCGGCCCTTCTTTTGTGAAGGTAGGTACAGTTATATTCAATTATTCAAATGGTAACATTCTATTTCTAACCGCAGCTGCACTACCGGTACTGAACGCGTCGCTGTCATTGTCAATTTCCATAGTAAAATGAACAGTAGTGCAGCTGTCGTTGAAAATGGACTGTCACCTAAACACTGCTTTGTCTTGTCACAGGTACATGCTTCTAACGCGTCTGTCACGTGGCCATGCGAAGTACTTCTTCCCTTGCTTCAGCAACGAGCGTTTTGAAGCGGTATTCAAGTTCCGAGTCAACACGCTGACGGGGGCTCATGGCATGCAGTACACCAACTCCAGCCTGGTTATAGCTCAGGAACAGAGGACAAAGACGTAAGTACTTTCATGAATTCATAAGATACTTAATTAAATTTAGAGCGTTTGAATCACCAAAACGTGTGAAAAAGCAAATCATTTTACTTCTATTATTTATTTCGACAAAAAATTGTAGAAAATCAATGAGGGCGCC
This sequence comes from Cydia fagiglandana, assembly GCF_963556715.1. NCBI lineage: Eukaryota > Metazoa > Arthropoda > Insecta > Lepidoptera > Tortricidae > Cydia > Cydia fagiglandana. The sequence continues at coordinate 20,426,608 of NC_085936.1, read as the reverse complement.
ACTTCCTACGTAACTGTCGCATTTTTGACGTAAAATGCTTAAACATGGCAACAATTTAGTATGAATTTTTTAAGTTCCACTTTATTTCGTCTCTATTGTTTCATGTCGCACTATACCTATTACTTTTCCTTCAAATTACGCTAAGTTATACACCAACTTTTACAGAAATACGGAGCGGCTCTCACTGCCAAGTGTGCCAAGTGAATTTTCTAAAAAAAAATTTAATAACAACATATGTACAACTTTTAGACATGATATTAAATATACTTAATAATATATTTCTTCAAAAGGTAAACACTTGTCACACATGATCACAATTAAGTGTATGTCGGCAATCATCAAAACGTGATCATTAAATAATACTGGTAATTGTGACCGCCCCAAAATGGTCAACAGTTGAATGCGTCGACATGCACGCTCTACCCAAATTTATTGAATTCACATTTTAGGTTACTTGGTGTTGAAGTAACGTCAGAAGATACATTCGTAAAAAAAACAACGGGTTGCACTCCAGGAGTGCCGGCAGAAGTGAAAACTCAATGACATAGTTTTTCGATTAGGTCACGAAGCGTCTTACGTCTTATGCTCTCGCGAGTTTAACATTTTTTCCCCATCACAAAAAGTCCACAGCTCCGCTAAAGAAGTTTTCACTTCAAAAAAACTTCTCTGTTGGACTTGAACCAATATCGGTACCTTTCCGGGGTTCGATCGCTTTACCAATCAAATTATCAGTTAGGTTACAAAGTCATTTGTTTAGTTAATTAATCATTTAAATTTAATAATTTAACATGCCGAAGCGATCTTATCGCTTGTTAGTGTTGTTTCTTATTACTTATTTAATTTGTTTCTAATATGTTTTAGCACAATAGAACGTTACTTATCATTAAACAGTACTAGTAATTACCTACTTAAAATAAGACGTACTTTAGGTCCAATTTACACATTCATCATCATCATATCAGCCTTTTATCGACCACTGCTGAGCATAGGCCTCTCTTCTTTGATTAGTTATAAGTGCGAGTTCATATTTGCTACTAAACGTAATGCACTCGCACATTTTATCACTAATGTAAATCGGGCCTCAAAAATTTTAAAAATATTAGCAGTAAATATTACGTATAATTTATTTCTTTACTTATTTATTATACAAGAAGTTACAACTCTTTTGTTAAAGACAATGCTCCACAAAACTACATTTTGTTTGACTGTGTATATTGGATCCAAAAATCTATCAACTTCAAAAAAGTAACAATTTTGCTATCGATTGTTTTGCTTGATCACCTCGCTAACCAATTATTCTATCATGTATATTAATGCTGATTGCTGACCATACAATCGGTCAGACCGCAATAATTGACACCGATGCCGCAGTCGCTCGGAGACGTTCGTCTTGGACCGAATATGGACAAAAGTGACAGCTTTGTGGCCACAATACTAGGCTAGCACATGCTCACACAGCCTAGTATTGTGAATTTAATATAATTCTATTATATAAATTAGGTATTGCTTGTTATTATCTGGTAAATTTACTTTTGTATGCTATTAAATAAATATTATATCCTAAGGTGACAGTCCATTTCCAACGACAGCAGTACTACCATTCATTTTCGCAGTGCAGCTGCGGTCAGAAATCGAATGTTACCCTTAGTGTTTGCTATGGGGTCTATAATCAGTAGATGCAGGCAATATCTTAAATGTAAGTATTTGACCTAGAAAAATTTCTTTATTAAAAACAATTTTGGTATAAAGCTTTTATGTAAATTGCAAATGCAAAATTTGTCATTAAATTGCTTTTAATAAAAGAGTATTCTTAGAGAATTGCAAATTAAAGATAACGATCGATATCAGTTACGGTACTTACGCTTGTAATGCCTATGAATCATTGCATAAATGCATTAGTTATTTTCGTTCAACCAGCTGCATTTATTAAATTAAATTATTGCCTTTGAAGTGTACAATATAAATCTAAATAATGCTCGTAAATTATATTGTAAGAACACATAAAAAAAGTATGTACTCGTGTTTTTGTACAAAGGCAGTTTTGTGTAGAAACGTAAAATATGGCATTAGATCTCACGATCGAACTATTTTATTTAGTGTTTTTTTAGTTTAATTTATTTCAACCTTATTTACTTAAGTTAAGGTATTTCACTATCTGTAATGGCGGAAAAAGTTTTGTAGTCGATGTTTTAACCCTCTTGTACTTCTCTAAAAAATCTCTAAAATTTAGCAAAGATAGGTAGAGTCAGACCAAGAAAAGTCTATAACGATGATATCACACGGAAGTGTTATTTTAAACGTCAAACTTCTATAAAATTATGACGTATAAATAACGCTTGCACTGCGTGTGCTATCAAAATCGTTGCCGACTTATACCATTACCTACTTAACTGCTAGATATTGAACTTCTTTAAAAATTCAAGATACCTCTAACACCTCTTAACACGACTTAAATATAGGCATAATTGACAGTAATCTTGACATAAATCCGATCATACCCATGGGAGCCCGTTCACTTAGCAAGGGAAAGTCGCAGTTTTCTATTTCCGTCCAATATGGTCATATGGTCAGTCGTTCACTTTAAAAGTAGTTGACCAGTTTTTGTGCGCGAGCTATGTTTGACGCGGCCGGCGCGATTATCAGGCCTATTTGAACGTAGTCGTAGACATCAGAATGATTTTTTTATATTTTTTTTTTATATATAGGACAGCCCCACAGTAAGCTCAAGAAGGCTTGTATTGTGGGTACTCAGACAACGACATATGTAATATATAAATACTTCAATACATAGAAAAGAACCATGACTCAGGAACAAATATCTGTGTCATCACACAAATAAATGCCCTTACTGGGATTCGAACCCAGGACCATCGACTTCGCAGGCAGGGTCACTATCCACTAGGCCAGACCGGTCGTCAAAATATTTGAATCGTGTTATTAATTATCGTGCGTCTCGCCCGCGCCAACACATGTACCTACAGAGTGAGAGCGAAATGCACAATAAGGTTAGTTGGGGTAAGACTATAAACATTTATTTTGCTCGGGGCAAGACAAACAGTAGGTATGACGATTCCATACAAGTGATAGTCTTACCCGGGTGATAGTCTTATCCCACCTTCCTTAACTATTACGGAAGGCCTACTATTCCGTCTCTGAATTTCTATCCGAATGAAGTTAAATAACTTAGACATGCATTGCATAATTGTGTGTTGTGTCCCATATTAGTGCAGCATTTTTTATTTATTACCTTTATTTTATTTTTAATTTTTTTGATATTATTTTTTATTTTATTTTTTATCTTTCAAATTGTAATATTTGGCTAGACTTATATCGACCAAGATCTGAACCGAAACTCCGAAAACTGATGTAATATTTGAATTTTTAAATACTTAAATTGACCAAACCTTAATTTATATTATTGCTATCTGTACATATTATTGTTAATGTTATTATCTGTTTGACAATGTATAATCATTACTGAATAAAGGAATATGAATATGAATATATTATGTGAAATATCATGATTCAAATATCATTCTGATGTCAGTGTATGTTCGAATTGGCCTGTGAGTATGACGCGCCGCGATTATGTCTGCATTTTCTCTGTTTATTTCATTGGTTCCCATAAAAGGTAGGTAGGAAATGCTTTCCAGATGGCATTTAGAAGGCGTATTTTTTTAGTTTGCTGCATTAGTCTGTAGCCGCGTGCATCTTTCACACATCTATAGCGATCAAAGGGTTAAGACGTGTCCTACCATACATACATACATTATGCGTCTTTTCTGTGGACATCAAGGTCCTAAAAAATGTAAGTATCCAAATTGTAAACTTTTGTAATGTCCTCAGAAAAGACGCCGGTTTTCCTGAATGTTTTTAAACCAACAATATCGTGGAATGGTTCATTGTGTTTCACCGGTTTTCCCAAAGGTTTTTGACGCAAAAATATCGTACTAAGTTGTGGTTACTAATTTATCCATTACAATATGGTTTATTACGTTACATTGATATGTGTCAATAATGATGAATCACGGAAGTATATACGATTCGTAAGACTATAAACCATAATCCGTGCAGAGGTCATTTAGAAATAACTTAGCGTAGGCAGTGTCAATGTTAATGGTACAATAAAAGTCTTCTAAGTGCACCAACATCTTAATTTAGATGTGTATAGGATTCTAAATCACTAGAGGCTAATAAATCAAAATCTTACATAAACAATGGGATTGCGTCTTTTGTTGATAAATTTCTTTTGATTTCAGTGACATAAACAGTTGATGAGAACAAGCGAACATCGTCTAAAGCATGTCTAAAGACTTTAATTGTTAATCCATCTAAGGTTCAAGCCAATTTGGTTATCAATACTATCGGTTTGAAAGGATCTATATCTGAATCCCTAAAGTCTTTTCTCCTATCTTTGCATTCCCTAATATTGTTTGTCATAATGATCAGTTGTCCTAACACTCGTATACCCTAATTTTGGTTTCCCTATTATCGACTGGCCGATTTTTTTTTGTCCTAATATGTTTTTCCCTAATGGCACTTTCCATATTGGGTATTTATCCTAATGTTATGTAGCATAATTCTTTTTTTGCCTAATTATTGTTAGGCCTAAATATTGTATATCCTAACCATCATGTTACCTAATTTTACTTAGCCTATCGTTTCTTGACCTAATACTCGTATGTCCTAATTTAAATTTCCCTCCTAACCTAACCAATGGCAGCACTTCATTTTTGCGAGGATCGCAGTTCTAACCTAACCTAACCCACTTTTGTGACAGCAGTTCGTTTTTTCGAGGGTCACAGTTCTAACCTAACCTAACCCACTTTTATGGCAGCAGTTCGTTTTTTTGAGGGTCACAGTTCTAACCTAACCTAACCCACTTTTGTGGCAACAGTTCGTTTTTTTGAGGGTCACAGTTCTAACCTAACCTAACCCACTTTTGTGGCAGCAGTTCGTTTTTTCGAGGGTCACAGTACTAACCTAACCTAACCCACTTTTGTGGCAACAGTTCATTACCATTCATTATGGAAAGTAATTGTTATGATAATTCATCAATAGGAAAAGTAACTGTTATGATAATAGATCATTAGGGCAATAGCCATTAGGTCAAAACAGTTAGAGCATGTTATTTTATGCCAAACATTGTTAGGGATTTCGAAAATATGGTAAAAAACTTTAGGGATCTTGATAGTTATGGTATAAATGTTTAGGTCAAATGATTCTTAGGCTAACCATTACATTATGGAAAATAATCGTTATGACAATTGATCGTTAGGGCATGTGCCCATTAGGACAAACCAGTTAGAGCAAGTGACTTTAGGACAAACGTTGTTAGGGATTCAGAATGACACCCGGTTTGAAATGTCCAATGTAAAGTAAACCCTAAAACGGCTCAACAGGTCCGTGACTGTATCTACACTAATTTTAAACACATCTAAAAGTTTTCCTATTCCTTTTTTATTTCAGGGACAAAGATGGCTACATATTCATCGAGTATCTCCCGTCACCTCAAGTATCCTTAAATGAAGTCGGTTTCGTCTACTCTCAATTCTCCAACTCCTCCATCAGATCTAGAAACTCCAATGACACCATCGTTATCTGGGCGCCTGGTCCTTTTCTCGTGCAATACAATTATATCCTCAAGTTTGGACAGTCCATTCTGGAGTTTATTCACGACTACGCTGGTATTAATAGGAATATCACCACTGGACCGATCAATGTGGTGCCTGTCCCTTCGAATAATTTGGATGGATATGAAATTGGCAGTTGGAATCTTTGGACTAATGGGTAAGTAAGTTTACAGCGTCATACTTTCACTTTTGCGATAAAGATTAGTTTAGCAACGCTACCGTCTAAACAATACATTTGAATCTAACATTTACTTTAATTTTGGTACGCAAAGGTTGTCAAGGATATCTGCAGTTCTCTGTAGGTACAGTCGATGTCAAATATATGTTTACACTTCTTTGACGTCGACTGTACCTACTACCAACAAAATTAAATCAATGTTATATACGCATTTATTTTCTAACTCGTATACCTATCTATAACATACAATAAAGGATAACTTACGCTAGATTGGTCCGGGTCCGAACTTCGTTTTAATGATCCAAAAGACTCGAGCCTTTTAGCTCTTTTTTAGGGCTCCCCTCATCTCTTGACGCCTAAAAAGCTAAAAGCCTATTTCTATTTAATTAGTACCTCCACTCTATTCGCCCATCGATACTTACTAAACTTTTTTCAATGTTTCAATTTCAGCGATTTCAGATTAAAATACCAACCAGAACTCATCAGCATCCGTCAGATCGAGAAGATGACGTTCGACTTCACCCAGCAGCTCTGTCGGGTGTGGCTCGGTAACCCGGGGGAAGAGCGGCGGACAAGTTGGAGGGAAGAGTGGTTTAAGGAGGGCATGGCGACGTACTTCGCGTATTACTTCTTAGGAAAGGTAGATCTCTTTATCTGATTGTCGTTTTTCTGTCTTATAGGTCGAAAAAAAAACCCTTGGGTCATCTATACTACGTACAAATCGAATATTCAATTTCCTCAAGATATTAAAATATGATGAAACTCGTTTACCGTCTATATCTACTCATTTACATCTGAGGCTAAAACTTAAGATTATGTTATCATATTAATACAAAAATGTCATATCAAACGCAAAATGCAAAAATTCACCTCTTCGGGCAATACTCGAACTTGTCGACCTTTCGGAATATCGGTCCAATCACTTTTAACCAGCTGAACTTACCTAAGTTAAGCTGGTACCTAGCAGAAGCGTGCGAATCTTTCCATTCCTTTCTTTTCGGGTTTAGGCAAAAGACCTGTTTGATAAGCCTATATTTACGGAGACATTTTCCTCATCTTCTCTAGTACCACCAAACGGGAGAGCGCCAATCAGGCTGGCCCTACGGTTTCTACGGACTCGAATCAAGACATAACGCCATGAGTGTAGACTGGTACCACAGTACCCCAGCGCTCATCAACTTCAACAGAACACTAGCTGTCGACATTCCCAACAGACATAAGGAATTGGTGACTATGAAGACGGCTGCTTTGCTATGGATGGTAGAGAATTGGATTGGTCCCGAGAAGTTCCATCCGGCGCTGGTGAAATATATTAACATGAGGTGAGTTTTGGATACACTGATAAGTGCAAATGTGAAATTAAGGTTTAAGTTTCCAAAATACACAGAAGAGGTGGACCCCGATTAGATTTGGTCAAGATTGTAAAGAACCGTGTAGAGGAGGTCATTGGGAAACAACACCATATAATCACAAAACAAATCACAAAAGAGACATTTGATTTAAGTACTTTACTATAGAGTTTTCAATGAATCCAAAACGTTTAGGTACGAAATTAATCTTGCAAAACTAGAGACAGACTAATCTAACACACCGACTTTGCAATGAAAGCGTGTGGTAGGGTCACCACATGGATCAAATTGTTATTTAAACCAATATCCTTTTTAACTGCAGGAGAGGATCCTTCATCAACTTAGAAGACTTCATGATCAACCTAGATAAGGAGACCGTGGAGTGTTTCCACCAGTTCTCCAACGGTACCACCTCTTCCATGGTACTCAACTCCTGGTTCTGGTATCCTGGGTACCCGGTCATCAATGTTCATGTGTACAGGGATAGGTTGCCTAATGTCATCACTTTGAAACAGGTAAGGGCTAAAACGAACGCATGGATACCTTGGTTAGGTTCTTATTTACCTGGTGAAATAACTACAGGAGATAATTTTATCATCACGATATTTTATGGTCTTTGTATACAATAAGCTTTTTGAAATTACAAATAGTTACTATGATGTAGGTATCTTACTTAGTTAGACTTGTAACCACCTTTAGTAAGGCAATATTAAAATATAACTTATGTATTAGGTACTCGTACAGATATTACGTCAGTAGTTTGGGATTAAACTCTGTGCTCCTAATATGTCCGCGTCAAAAATCGATACAGGTATATACATAGGTAGCTTCACAGCCAGATTTTTTACTTTAAACTTTAATACCTAATATTTGAAAAGCGAACTTTATAATACTTATGAGGCTATTATGATGCACAATTCAAACAACATAAAATCACGCAGACAATGGACAAGTTGATTAAAGATGTATCTAGGTTACTTTTGGTTACTTTAGGTTACTTTTTATTGTAAGTTTGTTAGTAATTGACCATACTGTATTACTTGTAGATATTTCAATTATTATTAATAATTAAAGATCCTGTTTAAAGACGTTTTTAACCGACTTCCAAATCCCAAAGGAGGACATTATCAATTCGGTTGTATGTTTTTTTTTGATTTTTTTTATTTTATCTTCTAGCGAACGTTCTCCTTCACCAAAGACTTCCGCTACGACTCTAAGTACCTGATCCCCATCTCCTACGTGGCGCAGTACCAGGAGAACTGCTTCAACTGCCATCAGCCCCGGTTCATCATCAGCACACCCGTCTACACGTTTGGAGAGAACTTGGATGGAGGATGGATTCTTCTCAATCGACATGCTTCTGGTAAAAATCAACGTATATTTAATAATTAATAAAAATATAGCATACCTAAGCTGAATTAAAATTATGTACATACCTACAATAATAAAGAACGGCTTCTCCTGATACAGGTATACCTACGTATACTTACAAGAAGGACTCAAGTCTAATTGTATTCAAATTGTACTGTTTAACACAATAAACATTTTTAAATTTTTCATTTTCATTTTCATTCGTTATTTAGGTAGATTTCAAGAATTGCTAATGTAAGTAATCATACAAAGCAATTGTTCGGTTTTCTGTATTAGTTAATAAATCATGGCTGTACCTAACGAATAACTATTAGGTACTTATAGTAACAGCACCAGTCATGGGACATTTAAGAGGAAATTTGGAGTATTTATGATATTTCCCTTATACATGTAAATGGTCTACCGCTTAGCGTGTTAAAAGATGAAAGTCCTATCTGTCTTTCATGTTTTAGGCGTGTTGTATCAAAGATACAGCAATTAGTTTCCACATATTTAACAAATTAAAACTATGCTTTTTTTCTCCAGTCATGGACACCAAATCTCCAGTAATGGGCCCCCGGTAATGGACGTGGATCCAGTAATGGGCCCCCTATAATGGGCATTGCTCTATCAGTATAAAATATTGAAATGGGGAATAAGTTACGGCAAAAAAATCAATTTTTGGTATAAGCTTTTATCGCTGAATGTATTTTTCTTTCCACAGCCAATTATTATTGTATTAGATCCATCGAGACAATTCTAATATGCCCAAACACAATTAGTTAGGGTTTATTGCAATAAAGTTCCCATGGCCACCTCCTGTCTCCATCATCAGATTAGGTCCATGTTATCATAATATTGCATTATCATCTGATTTGCATACTTAATTACGTACTTACACAAAATTCAATTGAATCGGAAATCGAAAAGTAGCTCAAATTCAGCTACCAACATTGGACTCACACTAACTGACAGGGCAAGTTAAATAAAAGTTTGGAAAAACGATATTAATTTATCCGAAGACCGAGAATACCTCCTGATTGACATATTTCGTAACTACATTTTACTTCTGTATTGTTTAAACATGAAATTATGGCATGGCAAGCATCATTCTGTCAATTGTCCCATCATAAGAGGTACGCAGTTTTACAGCTCCTATAATGGGATTGGATCAAATACCACTATTTTTTTACATCTGTGGAGTCACAACATTGTGTGTTGTATACCTTATCTCATGGTAAATGCAATTAACAAAACACATTCTAGTTTTCATCAAGTATTAATTAATTGAAATTTAATAAATTAACTCACCTCTCTTAGCGAAGTTGTTAAGAATTCGTAGTGGTATTTTTTTTCAGTGACACGACAACTTTTGGGTTGACGCCAATTTCTTAAAAAGCAACCAAATTTAATGAAACTTCAAACTGAAACAGCTCTAGGACTCTTATTTATGATAATATACAGCCAGTGTTAATAAACTACTTTTAGATACTTATTTTAGAGGAATTATGTTTTTTTATCCCATTACTGGTTCCACGTCCATTATAGGGTATACTACTATACTTGTTAATTTGGCACTATTATTAATGTAGTCGTCTGATGAGTGAGATTATTATAAATAAATAAATAATATGTAAAGTATGGACATCATAGTCATGATACAACAGTTCACTCAGAGAAGTCAAATATGCCCATATCCTTTTGAAATATATTAGTTGCAACATTGCTGAGACATACCTAATGTTCAGGCGTCAAAAGTTATTCAACGAATTATTCGAAGGTTATTCGAGAAGACATCTAATATTATTTAAAATTACCTTGTATTTATATATAATTTATGAATATTGATTTATATGCCTACTTACGCAGAAGGTAGGAAATTACACGTCGATACATTGTCGCTATTTATGATATATTTATATTAGCGTGACCTAGACATGGTAGGCGGACTAACGGCACGGCAGTCCTTGGTGGCGCTATAAACGTCTATTTCTAGGCTGCCCACGCGCAGAACTAACCTAGACACTCGTAGAGGTTACGTTTGTTTATAAACTGAACGTGCTAATGGATACAGAAAACAGATGGATACGAAAACAATACTTGCGAAAATAGTTATAATGAAATATAACAAAATTGAAGCAGAATCTGTTTGTAAATAAAATATGCGAGAAACTTACTGACACATTCTATTTCTATTCACACAAGCAAATTTAAAACATGTATTGTGCTTTTTGGATGAAAACGGCAGCTCCAATTAGGTACTGTACCTACTGTTGTGGCGTCGTTGTTGCCTCTGCTGTGTCTGTCAATTTTCTTGATATTTTGTGTAGATTGCAGCTAGGAAACGTCTAAAATGGCTCCATTAGGTAAATTACGTTACCTATTTGATGTTTCCTATAGCAATGCAGTTGGCTGCATTACCTAAGTACTGCAGGAGTATTGCAGCAAGACAATATTGCTACAGTTAATGCTGGGCTGGTGTAGTCTAAATCCGAAAGGTACCTTTACAATGACATACCTATAGTGCCAATCCGCAGTGGGCTAGCGTGGGGACTATAATAGCCCAAACCCTCTCGAGCAGTGGGACGTATATAGGCTAAATTATTATTATTATTCTCTTTATTCATTTTTCGTCTTAAGTTAGGTTAATTATAATATGATATAATATGATAAAAAAACACTTACAAAACAATAAAAAATACATATAAACACATCATAAAAAACCTAACCTAGGGTGCCGCCGGCAGCGGGGCAGGGCCCAAACTGCCGGTGGTCAGGTCAGGGCCGCAGAGTGAGGAACCGACGTACTATACGCGCCGTGTCCAAAATTACCGCCTTCTGCATCTGACCCTTGATCCAACCACCCAGCAAGAGTCTTATTATTATTATTACTTATAGTGCAGCCGAATCGTTAAAATAGTTTGCTTCAGCCTTAGAGTTAATTGTTGTCCTTTTAAAATTTCAGGGTATTATCGAGTGAACTACGACGTGGAGACGTGGAAGCTCATCGCCAAAACGCTGCGAAACGAACATAATGCCATTCACCAGCTGAATCGGGCTCAGGTGAGAACAGCTGCTTAAAATATCATCTTAATACAAGTTTAATTACGAATTAGTTTTTACATTACGAGCGTACCTTAAGAATTTCATGAACCTAGCCACCTCCATAGAAGTTACGCTCTCATTTTAAAACAAAATTCTAAAATATAACATGAAAGACATGAAAATTCAAGTAATATACATATTAGTCTGGTTTTATTTTTCATAAAATCGATTTCGACTGGCAAATCATATTACTTTTTGGCAACCGGGTTTTTTAAACTAATTAGACCCCGCTGAATCCGAATTTGCCGGTTGCTCGAAATCTTGACCGGAAGTGAGATATTTGACATTAAAGGTCCCTTTTTTCAGTTTTTCGTAAATAACTCTTAAACGGTGGCGCATAGCAAAAAATGTTCTATAACATAAGTAATCTGCATAAAATTGCCTACAAGAAAGATTTAGTACAATTTTTCGCTAGGATCAATATTCAAAGAGATATAAACGCGGGAAATTTAATTATAATCACTTCTAAGGTGCCTTTTTTTAGTTTTTCATAAATAACTCATAAACGGTGGCCCATATCAAAAAATGTTGTTAAACGATAATAATCTACACAAAATTTTGAACAAAACAAATTCAGTACACTTTTCGCAGGGATCAATATTTAAAAAGATAATAAAGAGGGAAAGTTCTAGTATAAGGAATTCTAAGTTTCCTTGTTTAATTTATTCGTTAATAATTTGAAAAGTATGACTCATGGCAAAAAAAATCTTATACATAAATAATAAACATAAAATTTCCTACAAGAAACATGTAGAACACTTTTCGCTAGGATCAATATTTAAAAAGACAAAGCAGCGGGTAAGTTATAAATAATCAATTTTAAAATCCCTGTTTAGTTTTTTGTAAGTAACTCCTAAACGGTGTCCCGTAGCAAAATAGGTTTTTAAGAATAAATTATCTCCATAAAATTTCCTTCAAAAAATATCTGGAACACTTTTCTCTAGGATCAATATTTAAAGCGATATTAAAGGAAGAAAGTTAATTACAATCAGTTCACAGGTCACTTTTTTTTAGTTTTTCGTAAATAACTCGTAAACGGTGGCCCGTTGCAAAACAATATTATACATAAACATTAAACATTAAATTATCCACAAAAAAGGTTCTGTACACTTTTTCGCTACGATCAATATTTAAAGAGGTATTAAAGGGGGTAAATTAATTGTAATCAATTTCCAGGTCCCTATTCTAAAATCCTGTTGGGGTCGGTTCAAAAACTAAGTAATGTCCGACTCGCGCTTGAATGCATATTTCTCATAGGTTTTCCTGTTGCCTATAGGTAAAGAACTATTATGTATGTTTTTTTCAAAATTTTAGATCCAGTAGTTTCGGAGAGCCCCCCCCCCCCTTATCTCCGAAACTCCGAAAACTTACAACATAGTTTTTTTTTAATTAAAAAAACTATTTTGTAAGTTTTGTTAGAAATATGCAGTCAAGCGTGAGTCGGACCAATTACTTAGTTTATGATCCGACCCCTACGGGTTTTTTAAAGGCAATTCACTCGCGTTTCACATATAAAAAATACATTGTTGAAATTTGGGTAATGTACGGAACCCAGATCCCAGACTGGGATCAATATTTGACACGATATTAAAGAAAGAAAGTTCATTACAATCAATTCACATGTCACTTCTTTTTAGTTTTTAGGGTTCCGTACCTCAAAAGGAAAAAACCGGCCAAGCGCGAGTCGGACTCGCGTTGCGAGGGTTCCGTACATTACCCAAATTTCAACAATGTATTTTTTATATGTGAAACGCGATCCCAGAGAAAAGTGTTCAATATGTTTTTCGTAGAAAATTTTATGCCGATTATTTATTTACAAGAACATTAAGAACTTATTTTGCTATGAGCCTTATTTTACGAGTCATTTACGAAAACCTAAAAATAGGGACCTGGAAATTGATTACAATTAACTTACCCCCTTTAATACCTCTTTAAATATTGATCGTAGCGAAAAAGTGTACAGAACCTTTTTTGTGAACAATTTAATGTTTAATGTTTATGTATAATATTGTTTTGCAACGGGCCACCGTTTGCGTGTTATTTACGAAAAACTAAAAAAAAAGTGACCTGTGAACTGATTGTTATTAACTTTCTTCCTTTAATATCGCTTTAAATATTGATCATAGAGAAAAGTGTTCCAGATATTTTTTGGAGGAAATTTTATGTAGATAATTTATTCTTGAAAACCTATTTTGCTATGGGACACCGTTTACGAGTTACTTACAAAAAACTAAACAGGGACTTTAAAATTGATTATTTATAACTTACCCGCTGCTTTGTCTTTTTAAATATTGATCTTAGCGAAAAGTGTTCTACATATTTCTTGTAGGAAATTTTATGTTTATTATTTATGTATAAGATTTTTAATGCTATGTAAGTAAGTAAGTAATCATTTATTGTCAGATTATGCAATGTCAGTATACAGATGTTACAATATTATTTGATTAGAGAGTGTCACAATCAACCGGTTTACGGTATACAATACGGTATGAGTCATACTTTTCAAATTATTAATGAATAAATAAAAACAAGGAGACTTAGAATTCCTTATACTAGAACTTTCCCTCTTTATTATCTTTTTAAATATTGATCCCTGCGAAAAGTGTACTGAATCTGTTTTGTTCAAAATTTTGTGAAGATTATTATCGTTTAACAACATTTTTTGATATTGGCCACCGTTTATGAGTTATTTACGAAAAACTAAAACAAGGGACCTTAGAAGTGATTATAATTAAATTTCCCGCGTTAATATCTCTTTGAATATTGATCCTAGCGAAAAATTGTACTGAATCTTTCTTGTAGGCAATTTTATGCAGATTACTTATGTTATAGAACATTTTTTGCTATGCGCCGCCGTTTAAGAGTTATTTACGAAAAACTAAAAAAAGGGACCTTTAATGTCAAATATCTCACTTCCGGTCAAGATTTCGATCGAGCAACCGGCAAATTCGGATTCAGCGGGGTTTAATTAGGTTAAAAAACCCGGTTGCCAAAAAGTAATATGATTTGCCAGTCGAATCAAGAAGGAGAGCGATTTTGAATTTTTATGTCTAGTCTATATCTACATATGTCTAGTTGTCTGGTCATTAGGTCAATTTCTGGTCACAGTTTGGTAGTAAGTAGAAGTTTTAGATACAAAACTTCTTAAAAATTATAAAGCTAGAATAGGTAGGGTTAAGTAGGTAACCTACTTAATTTGTAATTGATATAACACTAGTTCAAATCTGTCTCCCGTAGGCAACCGCACGTCTTTATATCTTAGTTGCAGAGATAAATTAAATTATTAAATTAATTGATTGGATTTAATATACACCTAATACCTATACAGCTGATCGGATGGGAATCTAAACGTCCGTTGAAATTTTATGGGAAACGGTATCCGATTTCAATATGTGAATTAACTTGTTTCAGATCGTCAACGACGCCTTCGCTCTCTACACGTCCGGAGACCTAAGCTACGTGCTCGCGACACACATATTAGGCTACTTGGAGAAGGAACAAAGCTACGTGGTATGGGAGTCGGTGATTTCTGGCTTCGAGCTGCTGAAGACGAAGGATGCTGCTTGCAACTTTACTAGAGCTCTTTATGAGGAGTGGAGGGTACGGTTTGATTATGTTTATAATAATAATAATAATAAGCCCGCAGGGCAGCTTGTGGCGAGCTGTTGGGGAGTAACGACCCCACGGACCCGAGTGCTCCCGAGAGTTGGTCAGGGTCTTCGTCTCCGGCGTGTCTTCGTCGGTCGGAGTGGACCCCAAGGGGACCCGCAGGACTCTCAGCTCTGGCTTGCCTTCATTGGCCGTCCCGAGAGGAGCCGCTAGAGCTATATGCTCCAGGGGTGGAAGTGAAAGATGCATAAGACGCGAGTTGGCACAGTGGCTGTTAACAGTCACTGGGTAGAAAGCGGCGCACACCTCTCGACACCCCTGAGCCGCTCACACCGATGTTGCTCCTGGTCGTCTTCGCGACGGCAGTTTCAGGGGCCCATCTATAGTCAGCGGCGAGTCACCGCCTGCCTCGATGACGGTGTTAACATTGTTATGGCAGGTGTCCGGACCTCTTTTAGAATAGCCCAGTCGCATTGTCCACCCAAACATCAATCCATAGACCGGAATACTGTTCACTTTTTCTACAATAGTCCCAATGCCTGCTGCGACCGGTTCATGGGTGTCTATTGTTGCGCCTGTGAACGGGTTCCAGCAGGCGTTCTACGTGACATTAAAGCTCTCCAAGGGGCCTCTACGTGTTGGATCTATATCCCCACGCAAGCCTATCAAAAGACCGGGATTTATAGGCCCGTGAAATCCAAAAGGAGACACAAAATAATAATAATAATAACCACCAGAAACTTGCGATAAAATATAACTTGATAGCCCAACCAGCCGTTCCTTACTACAAATACACCCCTGACAATGTCTTAGAAAACCATGCTTACAAGATGTATTTTGACAGAGCTATCTTAACAGACCGAACCACACACTACAATAGACCAGATATCACTGTAGTAGACAAAACAAACAAAACAGCCCTTTTAATTGACGTAGCAATTCCAAACACTCACAACGTACAAAATACAATAGCTGAAAAACTTACCAAATACACCGATTTGAAAGATGAAATAGCTAGAATGTGGAAGTTAACCAACGTAACAATAGTACCCATTGTTTTGTCTACTACAGGTGTTATCCCACAGCAATTACACACCTCAATAAAAACCCTATCGATATCACCATCTTCATATTTACTTATGCAAAAAGCAGTCATTTTAAACACATGCCGCATAGTCAGAAAGTTTCTCCAGAACGACTTGCAGCTCCCTTCTTCTTCAGTTACCTTACCACCGCCAGGAGTGCCAGGACCAAGCTGTAACCAAGCCGAAAATGGTCAAAATTCATGTAGTTAATAATTTTATTATATGATATGCACTTGGCTTCGGCCCGTGCATCTCATTAAACCGGTATTCCCTGGAATACCGAGAAAAACCAAGGACCAAAATAATAATAATAAAATAATAAAATGTTTTATTGCAGGCATTAAAAAAACCCATACACATCTTACAAAATTAACTATAAACTAGCTTAACTTCAACTAAAATTCTAATAATAAGTATTAAAATAAAATTCAATATTTTTTTGCGGTTCTTGCTCTGGTGAACAGATAGCCAGTGCCTAAAAACATGACTATTTGGGTTCTCACTTATCGTCCTCAAAATTTCGTTTTTGGAGCTTCTAATAGCTTCCCAAAAGGAGGCTACTCTGGCTCTGAGGATAGCGAAGAAGTCAGGTACTCTGGCCGCCGCAAACATGTCTGATGCACTACAGTATCTAGGCTTGTGCATCAGGATACGATATGCATCATTATATTGTACCCTGATGCTACTGTACGCCCTCCTCGTGTACCTAGTCCATAACTGGCACGTATAAAAGCTTTGGCAATATGCTTTAAATAACGTGATCTTTACTTCGTCTGAGCAACGACCGAATTTACGTGCCAGCATATTGCAACGAACGGACAGAGCTCTTCTCTCTCTTTCGATATCTGCGTCATCGTTTAAGGTCTCCGTCACAATATGACCAAGATATTTGACCGATGTTGCAACCCGAACTGGTTGTCCATTCAAAAACACTCGTGGGACCCTGTCCGGACCCCTTCCACACCTAAAAACTAGCAGGTCAGATTTGTTTACATTATACACCAATCCATGATTGGCTGCATAACGCTCACAAATCGCTAGTAGGTCACTGATACCATGGATCGAGGGGCTGAGAAGCACCATATCGTCTGCATATGATATTTGATATGATATTTATTTATTTCATAATATTACATTGCATTATAAATTAATATGTTAATATATAAGAATTAATATTATGATCGTCAAAAGTACATTATTAAATACGGGATATTCTAACAAACAATACATAGTTTAAGGTCTCATGAATTCATCCATATAATATATTGTATTTCCTAGCAGTATTTGCTTTAGTTGGGACTGAAATTCCGACACACTGGCTATGTCTTTCACACGTTTAGGTAACTTTTCATAAAGAGATGGTCCCATCACCCTTGGATCTTTTGTACATAGCGCCAGCCTTTTACGAATATTCGTGAGGCGATGAGCGTTTCGTGTGTTATAATTGTGGACTTCATCGACTCGTTTGAATGTTTTCAAGTTTCGCTTCACATTCATCACTGTATCGTGTATATACATCGAGCATACAGTTAATATTATTTTTGATTTAAACAAATCTCGGCAAGACGTATTTCTGGGAACACCCGCTACGATACGAAGAGCTTTTTTTTGTAAAATTAGCACTCTTTTACTATCCGATGAGTTACCCCAAAGGATAACGCCGTAGGATATGATGGAATGTATATAGGCATAATACACCTGCAGGAGTGTTTTTGGCGACACCAGTCTGCTAAGCTCACGCAGTGCATATATAGAGGTAGCCAACTTGTTGCATACTAGCTCGACGTGAGGCTTCCATGAAAGCGTGTTATCAAGTTGGAAACCCAAGAACCTTACGAGCCTAACAACCTGGATGTCTCCACACAAAGTCAGTTGTGGGTAGTTGACGGTGCGACCACTGAAGAGGATGCATTTTGTTTTCTCAGTGTTCAATTTGAGACCGTTTGAGTTAAACCAAGCTTGCAACTGTTCAATGACTAGATTTAGCTTAAACTCAAGTTCAATGTATGTCTTGCCAGTCACCACGACACTTGTGTCATCGGCAAATTGTATTATTTGGCCTTCTGTGACAGCTCTAGGCAAGTCGTTGACAAAAATTAGGAAGAGAACATTTCCCAGGGCTGAGCCTTGGGGCACTCCTACGGTGACACAAGCCGGTGAAGACCTAAATTTTTCATTTGGACTTTGTACCTCTACGACTTGCGACCTACCCTCTAAAAATGTAGATAGCAGATTGTATGCTTTGTTTTTTATGCCCAGCATGTCTAGTTTAATTTTAAGTAGGCTATGGTTAACTGAATCGAAAGCTTTCGATAGATCACACAGTAATCCGGCCACTTTTAATCCCTCATTCATAGACGCCACCACCTTATTGACTAGCTGCAGAGAGGCCGAGGTTGTAGATTGCTCCTTCCTGTAGGCGTATTGTTGGGGCGAAAGAATGGAATTATTCTCAAGATAGCGAGTTATAGAAGATGCTAATATCGACTCGATAATTTTAGAAATTGTCGGCACTATCGTAATTGGGCGGTAGTTATTAGGCAAACGCGCATCACCTGAACCTTTATATATAGGACATACCCTTGATCTTTTTAGTATTTCGGGATAGTGGCCAGACGAAAACATTTCTTGTATTAGGCAACATATAACTGGTAACAAAGGTTCCCAGTATTCTGCGATCAGACTCCCGGTAATCCCAAACAGGTCAGGGCTATTTTTATTGGATAGTTTTGTTCTGATCGTATTAATAATCAAGGTAGGGCTAATGTGTGGTAATTCGTAACGGCAACTTGTTTCATCACCCATGTATTTTAATGCGCTATTTTCATTCGGCGGATATAATGCTGAAAATTGCTGTCCGACGCCTAGAAAATATTGGTTAAACGTATCGGGTACTTCTTTTTCGTCTATAGGGCCCAATTCATTTTTAAGTTGAATACGTTTATAGTTATGAGTTAACTTATTAGACTCTTCCTTAATTATTGTCCAAACCTCTTTTTTAATATTTTTGCTTTTTTGTAATCTAGTTGACATTACTTCTTTTTTGGTGTTGATGACAAGATTTTGAAATTAAATTTTGTGATTTTTGATGCATTCTTTTAATAAGGTTTCATGTGGGTAATTTTTCAACAACTCACAGTACCCTATTATTTCTTGTTGACAATTTGCAATTTCACGTGTAAGCCACCTACATTGATTGTTTTTCGGTTTAACTTTTTTAATCTTCATCGGAAAATGTGTGTCGTATTTGTTAAAGATTGTTGAAATTACTTTAGTTATTTTGCCATTCAAATCCATGGAACCTTTGTGAATTAGCTTGTTCCAATCATGGTATTCGAGTGACTGACGGAATAGTCTCTTAGTTTCGTTGTTTATAATTCTTGTTCGAATAGTTAAGTAGGGAGTTTTACTAACGAAATTTGGTACATAACAAGTTACCAGTTGCGCGAGGTGGTCGCCGATGCCAGTGGTGAGGGAGGCGGCGGACACCGTGCCGGGGGCGAGCGAGGTCGCGGCGGCGTCTATGGACGAGCTCGACCCACCGCAGATGCGAGTGGGGAAATCTATAATGTTACGTAATCGGAAACAATTTAGAACATCACAAAGTCTTTTATACCTAGAACATGGTGCCAGCGCGTCGAGATTCCAGTCACCCACTAATAATATGTTACAATATTTCTTTGTCACAAACGTCAGAATACTATTTATAATTCGTAAAAATATATCAAAGTCACCATTATTGGTTCTGTATAACCCTATGACTAAAATATTACATGAGGTCAATAAAACCGCAGTACAATCACAATGAAATTCCTGTGTGAACGAAGATATGTCTACGCGTTTAAAAGGTACGTCGTCTCGGACAAAAGTTATCACTCCGCCATGTAGGCGCTTTTTACGGCAAAAACTATCGGCCAGCGAGTAACCGTCAAGGCGCACACACGGTATTTCATTGTTTTTCAACCAAGTCTCTGAACATACTATAAGTTCGGGGTTTGTATTTTTTACACTGCAAGTTAATGTAGGTAATTTGTTTTTTATGCATTGCACATTTTGGTGCATTATTTTTATAACATTGCTACTCGAAGTATTTGTATTTACGTATTTGCGCTGCGGAATCGAAACATTAGCGCGCAGTGACGTATCTTGCATTTTACGTTGTGGCCACGAAGTTGGCGGCATTACTCGGCGAACGCGTCGTTCGCCCGGAGCTGTGACGAAACCACTCGCTTATTTGAGTACCTGGCGGCCATATTTCGCAGTTCATAAAGTAGTCATATTTTGTAGACGGTACTGCGATGGAGAAGGACGCGTAATGATTATGCTTCAGTTTTATTTGATCAACAATGTAATCATCTGAAGGGTTTTTCTTCTTCATGAATCGCAATAAACTGTCGGCAGTAGTATCGGCTCGAAAGAAACATGCGTGGAGACGTTTTATTTGCTCCACAGTTTTAAGATCTGGATCTACAGAACCATTGCCTTTTATGACAGTCCTCGTTGATCGGGTTCTTTTCTTTTTGCGGTTAGTATGTTTTTTCCATTCGGATTTAGCGCCATTCTTTTCCTTCTGAGCTGTTTCCATATCGGATGTTGCATATGTTTCTGCATCCGAGTCAAGGTTCATGTTTTCCGGTGTTTTCGTGGCCACACCGGGCGTCAGTTGTTGTTCGTCGGGAGTATTCGGTGACGAGTCAGCGGCTGGCATCGCTAACGGCGAGCCTGCGGGCGCGACGTCGTTGTTTAGTTTGCGCTGAGCGCTTGATAAAGCGGCCGCTTTAAGACGGGCTTGGCGCACAGGGCGCTGCAGCGCTTTAGGCTCCGGCGCTTGCGCACTAATCGTTGTAACTTCACTGTATGTCCGCGATGTGGGGGTAGACGGAGTGTTAACTTTTACAATGGATGTCAACTCACTAATTCGCTTTGTTTGTAGCAAAATTGTATCATTTTGTGCACTAATTCGTTGTTCCAAGCCGCTGATTCTTTCTGTCAACACTTTAACTTGCTTGAGCGTTTCTTGGATGTGTTTTTCCACTGTGTTTGGTGCCATTGTAAATTTTAAAACGAGTTAACAACACGGAGTGATGTATGTCCGTCTACCTCAACCCGCGGGGGGGAACAAATTTCATAGCTAAGGTTATTTAAGCAAACATTACCTATGTGACAGCCTATTCTGGTACTTCTCAGCTCCTCGATCAGGCTGTTGACATAGATGTTGAACAGGTCCGGAGAGGTTAGCCCACCTTGGCGCACGCCACATTCTAACCTATAATCGTTAGAAAGCACGTCTCCCCATCTTACGTTATTTAATTGGTTCTCGTACCAAAATCTCAAGACCCTCACGACATCCGATGCTACCCCAGACCCAAGCAGTTTCTTCCACAGTAGGTTATAATTAACCAGGTCGAAAGCCCTGCTTAGATCTAGGAAGCACGCGTACACCGATGTACTTCTTTGGGTATAATAATTTACACAGTGTTTAAGTGTAAATATGGCGGAATCTGTCGAGAGTTGGGGCCGACAACCAAATTGTGCATCACTTATTTTTACATTCCTCATCAGTTCGGGTTGCAACAATCTCTCCAAGATCTTACCGACGACGGTACCAAGAGATATTGGCCTATAGTTTTTAAGGCTGGATAAGTCACCCGTCTTGTTTTTAGGCACCGGCGTCACAACAGTACGCATTAAGTCACTGGGCAGGTAGCTATATTTAATGCAAAGATTAAAAAATACAGAAAGTACGTTAAATATTTCGTCCCCCGCGTAAATAATGTGCTCCACACTGAGACCATCAAAACCCGGTGATTTACCACGTTTCATTGATCTTACGGTCTTCAGGATCTGTTCAGGGGTGAATGTCAAATCAGAGCTCCCATGAGGTTGGTCTGCAGTGTGGTGCGCATCACATACTGTGGGCAATGGGTCGGTTTTAAATGTTGAGCAAATAAATTGGCAATTTCCAAAGAATTTTGACAGTTTTCTATACTATTAGGCAAATTAGTTTTCGGATTTAGCTTTTTAACCGCACCCCAGAATATTGCAAAAAATTTTTTTTTTATGTGTTGCTAAAATGTCCAGTTTAATCCTATCCTCGTTATCCTGACACCACTTCAATTTGTTCTTAAATTGTTTGCGACTATTGCTCATCTGTTCATATGACGGTCCGGAAGACGGCTTACCATTCATTAGCCAGCATTTAAAGTTGAAACGCGCCCGCTCATGGAGATCTTTAACGTGGTAATTCCACCCCGTGACCTGTCTCTGTTTATGCTTACGTGAACCAGAACGAGAACCGGCGCCGCATGGGTTTATAGTTTATCATGGGTTTCACGGGGATTTGTTTTTAGAAATAGACTTATGAGAGGCCTTTCAAAAATGTGTCGAGTAGTGGACCTATTTTTTACACTTTTGATAAAGCTTAGAAGCCTATAATCTCTAGATAACGTTTAATAAGGGTTAGCTTTAAGTAATTGCAACGTTTTCAGGTACGTAGGTTAAGACATATGCGTTTATTTGATATAGACCGACCACTTAACTCAGTCCTCGCCTGGGGCGACGGGGTGGGACGACTAAGGGTGGCGGGGGGTGCGAGCGGGTGTACCCCGGCCGCCCGCACCCCCCGCCACCCTTAGTCGTCTCACCCCGTCGCCCCCGTACCGCGCAGGCAAGGACTGAGTTAAGTGGTCGGCATTAAAATAGGCATTATTTACGGTAGAGAATTATCTTAAGTAATTACCGAAATACTAGTAGACACCTTACAACAACAAATATATGTATTAATAATTTTCAGCAATTCATGCGTAAGCACGTGGCAGCGATCTACGCGCGCCTGATCCAAGACTTGGAGCAGCAGCCAAAGACTCGGCTCTTCCGCAGCAACATCATCAATTTCGCGTGCGCCTTGCAGCACGAGTCGTGCGTTAATCGCGTTCTGAACCTGTACTATCAGACGAAAGGCAGACGACACAGGTGAGACTAGTGTAGTCGTCTTATAGAAGCAAGACGAAGTTGATGTTTGTTCATTGTTCTGGTAAAATGCAGAAAGTCGAATCCGGTTAGGACAGTATGATGATGATGATGATGAAAATGCAGAGAACCAATGAGTTGTATGCACGATCTTGAAGTGGTAAACATGATTGTGTATATCGAATGTCAAATAAACGACGATGGCGACTGCGACCAAGAGTGCTCAAAAGTCCCCATGTTCGAAACAGCGGTGAAACAACTCGAGATAATATGAGAGAACGGAGGCATAAACTTCAAAACAAAGGTCAGATTAATGCGGACCCTTGTTTTCTCGATCTTTCTTTACGCGTCTAAATATGGACTTGTCTAAAATATCTAAAATATAACAAGGAAGATTAGGGAGGATCATACGTTCATCGCCACGCCATAAGGCCACGCGTTGGGCGGACAGAATAACGTCAGAGCGTCTTCTAGATCTCTTGTACAAGCGATATGCACTGGAAACTTATTAGTTTACGTGATTAAATAAGTATGTCAATTCAAAATATATCCAATTGCAGTCGAAATCTCAAGTTCAAGATCGAAAAGTAAATCGAAGAATCAAGCTCGAATTTGCCTTCTAATTTTATCTGTGTAATTTTTCAGACTAGACCCTGACTCCCGTCAAGCCTGCTACTACGCAGTTCTGCGTGAGAGCGGGGATGTGGCTTACCAGCTCAGAACTGACAATCTGACTAGTTTCGAGAACGAAGATAGAACTGTTGCAAGACATTTGGCGTGAGTTCATTTTTGTGATTAGTTTTTTCTTGAAACCTATAAAAATGTCTATAGATCAATCAGGTAGAGTTAGACTAAGAAAAGTCTTCAACGATTTTGATAGCAAACGCAGTGCAAGTGTTAAACGTCTTAGATAACACTTGCACTGCGTATGCTATCAAAATCGCTGCATACTTTTCTTGGTCTAACTCTAGTTTCGCTAACATAGGCAGCTATTCGAGTCATAAAGGTGTTTCTATCGTTTGCTCCAGTTAGTCTGCTTACAGCGGTATATGCTGTGATTAAGTGACTAAGAAGGAATTTCTTATTTGTTTTTTTTTTATGAAGATATGGGGAATATAATTATTTATTGGTATAACGAAATACATGAAGTTAAATCATGCTAATAATACGTAAATTAAAAATTAATTCCGAATTCATTTTATTCCTAAAATTTGTATTAAGTAATCGTGATCATTTTAATTCCAGAGAAAATGAACAGCGTCTTATATATAGACTGCCTCCTGGAATAAAACCTATAGCGAATCTCGTACTCAACATCACATCTACCTTAGTAAGTATATGATATAAACTGTTTTTGATTGCGAGCTCTGCTAGGAGTCTATTGAAAGAAGGTCATATTCCGTCGGTGAGATTGCCAATTCCGCTATGTGCATTTTAGCAACTTTTCAGGAGAGACAAAAAATCGATTTATTAAATAGTTGGGCAAAAACGTGACTTAAATCTACGTCCAAAGACTGTCAAAAATAACAAGAAATATGTTGTTTAAGAAAAAATGGGGATTAAATCACTACAGATGAAGATATTTATTTTTTTATCAATTTTGTGCACATACGGGTATTAGTTTTGAGCTTACTAAACACGTATGTGTAAGCCATGCACATAGGGATTTTAATTCATATTCATTTAAGATTTTTTCACAGTAAGTTATGTGTCTATAAATAAAAACACAATAATATCTGAGAACAATCACTTGTATTACAGAGAAATGAAATTATCAGAAGGAACATTTTAGCATCAAACAAAAATACTGTATGCACCTACCTACTAAATACTTAAAAAAAATATCTAATTCGCTTGAACATACTTCAGCAAAATTGTTAACAAAGTATACATTTTCTTATAAAAATAAGAACGTAATCATCGAAATAAACGTAACTAAAAAAGTTTTATTTAGTTTCTTAATTTTTTTTAATTATCTTGTAAATTCTTGTCACAATAATAACTCATAGTTTTATGACAACTAAGAGATATAAAAAATGTAATCAGGGGCCAAATTCGACATGTACAACTGTCAGATTTCGCATCCACGTCAAATCAACAGTTGATTATATCGCATACTGAGTGTTGATTCCATCAACGGTGGATAATATCATTTGGTACAACCAAAACTCAACTCTAAACCAAGGGTGGTTTGGTCTGGTTTGCTTGTCACCCTAACTGTGGATTGTTAATGTCAAATTTTGACATTGTACGTATTCGAGAACTTATGATTTTTCCCACATCAACGGGAGATCAACACGATACGTCAAACGTCGCTTGTCGAATAGGGGTCCTGTATTTGATTCCTTAGGTATATAACTAATCAGACTTGTTGTTGACAAATGATATCAATATGTCAGTCGTGATGAAGACTATCATAAAAATAATGGTGATCTCTATGCATGTATTTTTTCAAAGATTGCAAGCTATCAAACTTTGACTTGTCAATTTTTCGTGGTGAGTCGTATAAATTCGTAAGTGCATTACTGTTTATGCGTTGACGTTGAGGTAGAGGTTTCCATTCTTCTGGATGTCGCAACTTGTAATCAATGTTTCCATTTTTGTAACGGAGGCCCCTTATATCGGTCACTACCGGATCACCTTTTTTTTTCCCGGGCCTGATTGAAGGAAATTCGCATATTTTCTCATAATCTTGAAAAAAGTTATAATCTAAATGATGCACGGTATAAGGTTTGGCAGGGCGTGCATGTCTCATTATATTGATGTAATCATTAGCCGTATACATAGGAGCCTTAAAAAGACCCTCTAATGTCGAGTGCACGCTGTCCACCTCCATCATTGTATGACCTTTTTCAAGGATCAGTTGTTCAAGCTCGACGTTTGTTTCTGATGACAAATTTAATAGAGCGGATGATAGGACTCTGTTTCTATTCTGGTACGAGCATCCGTCTGATATAAGGATAATTTTTTTAAAGCCCTCGGGAATTTTCGATTTGAGAAAATGAATCAGACATGAGGTAAATTCATTTGCAGTTACTTCGCCATTACCTTCATGCCATACATATAATTGTACTTCTTTATTGTTATTGCAGTAGATACTGAAATTATGAAGTTGGAGTTTTTGCTTATAATATTGGACAGATACTTTTAGCCTGGGGCACAATAACACGCCTTGTACGTCCATTGTAATAACATGAATTGTTGTGTCAGGTATGAATATGTCAGAAGAAAAAGTTGGGTCAGGTTCATGGCTACTTATTTGTCCTGTGCTAAGATCAATCAACAATTTAGATCGCCAATGTTTGCCTCTTTTAGACATTTCTCCAACCTTCCGATTAAGTTTACTTTTGATCAATCTGTCAACAAACATGCCATAATACGTTAATATATAATCGAATAATAAAAATAACAATTTATTCAGTTTTATATATTTACTTGCTATACTTTCGAATAAATTAAAAACATAGAAAACGAATTGTGGTATTCAATGTATTTTGATAGGTAACTAGATTTAATAGACCAAATAGAACAGAAGTAGGCACCTATAAACTGCACAAACATATATTTTTATAATAGGAAATAGCTAAGTTAAATTGACTTTATTTTATTATAATTTACCAATGCTGTTAAGTACCTACGTTAAAACTAAGTGAAGCTACCCACTTACTGTGTTGCAAAGTAGTTTGCTATAAATAAGGAAAACTTACCGATCATATAAGCGATAAACAGGTAGTTCACAATATCAACACTTTATGAAAACATTCCGGCTAAAATATTTTGTTGTGGATACCAAAAACCATAAAAACTTTTCGAAATGATGTTTTCTGACCGAAGTTCATAGGCACACTAAGCAACTGTCACTCGATACTAAATCCACATATGTGCATCAATGGTTATCAATTTCTTCGATTTTATTTGGTTACCAAAACCCGTATGTGTTTAGAAGCACATGTGTAGTTATTTTTAGGGCTAAAATCACAAATGTGTTTTGTTAAAACCTGATCCAAGTAAAATTTGCGTTTACTGATTTTTGGATTAGATGCGGAATTCAATTTTAAAGTCGAATCTGCAAAAAACAGAATATCGAAAAAATGCACATAACGGAATTGGCAATCTCATCATCGATGAATTTCATTGCATTGTACGATCAATAACAATATCAAAAATTCGAAGATTAACCGCATCACAATGACGTTAAAACGTAAAACGCTAGTTACCGAAACTGTTTTGAATCAAATGTAGCAAGTATAGCAACTTTATGTTATGGCTTATTAACTTATTGTACACATTATTGCAGTTGCTGTTTATTAACTTGCAATGTATGTATGTATGTATGTATGTATGTACGGATGTACCTACTATGTTTGTAAGGATCAAATCTTGCAAGTTAAATTTGATATACTTCCCGACTAACAATGCAGCTGAAAATTTGCATACATATATACTTAAGCCAAGTGACAATGCAATATTATGGTACCATCGAGCTGATCTGATGATGGAGACAGGAGGTACGTAGCCGTAGAAACTCTGTGATAAAACAACGCAACCTAATTGTGTTTGGAGTTTTTAACATTGTCTCGATGAGTATTAGTTGTCTGTGGAAAGAAAAGTCGGTCAAATAAAAAGCTTGTACCAAAAATTAAATTTTTGCCATAAACGTATGCATGTTTTATACTAAATTATATTTATTTCAGCCAACATCAAACCCTACAGCCCAGGCATTGGACAAAGACAACCCGGACTCAAGTACATCAGTTCACACTTCAATAGTATGCTTGATATTAACTTATCTAGTAACTACTCTATTTTAATTATTAAGTGTTAAGGTTCGATAACCTAAGTATAAATAACCATATATAAAAAACCAGTGTAGGTCCGCTCTCCGATAACGCGCCTTTGTTACGCATCTCGATGACACATTTTAGACTGGTTCTGTAGCGTTTGACTCGCCTGCACTCAGTAACCGAAGTACTGTACTTTTTATGCAGGTGGCGCGAGCGGTTTTACTTAACAATAGACAATAGGATTAGCCGTCGGGCTCTATTAGAAACCTACGAACTATATAAGTTCGTAACTGTGTTAATTCAAGCGCTGTTGAGTGTTGAATTACGTTTTCAAGTGACCCTAAATGCAGATGGGGCTTTGCAGAAAAGTGTCAGGTACGTAACACACTTCTGATAAAGCTAAGAAGCCGATATTTGGCATGATAACGTTATATAACTTGACTTCAATGGTATACCTACAATACAATCAGATATCTGCAGGTTAAGGTGGTTGTCATTAGACCTTTTTGTGGAATGCCCCAAATAAGGGTCCTATTTCACGATGATTTTTGTTGTTGTTTATGTTCATACATTTTAACATAGAATGAGCGCCAGTTTCGCTACGATTTCGTGTAAGTTTTGATTATTTCAGTTTAGAGCCATTTTACACTTCACAAAGTCTAACAAAATGTATTTTCTATTAATATGAAGGAACATTCCAAAATAGATAACTATGTTACCTATTGACTCTGTTAATATTCAGGTTGCCCCTTTTGAACTAGTTTGATGTACTTACCTACTTGTCGTTCGTGAACTTGTCACTTTGTCATTGAATGTAAAACCTGACAAGATTATATAGTCTCCTTGACAGTAAATTAGTACCACTGAATCCGCAACATGGCGAAGACTAAATAAAATCTTGTCGAGGTATAGTTGCCACAACATATTTTTATAGTAATAATATTAGATTTTTTGATGATTTAGCCGTTATGACATTGTCTAGTCATTAAATAATGTATATTTTATTTAGTACATTCGAAGATACTGTTTTTTTTATTTATTGAAATAATTAGTATATGGTATAGTAAAACAGAAATTGGGTATCTTAATTAGTATAACTTTATTTATATTGCATTTTACTAAATGCAATATGTACATATTACACATAAAATACTGACTTAAATTATTAATTTATAATAAAGAGCTTTAAAGAAATAAATGTGCCTTAACATTAATATTTGTATTTATTATTTAGATATATTTATTATACTACAGTAAAATAATAACTAAATTTGAAGCAAGAGGACGCGTTTGCTTCAAAATTAATTGTAAGTATATTAAATTAATAGAAAATAAATTATAACTATTTTAATTTATTTCATTAATTATTACCTATAAATAATAATATACAAAAACTGTGAGTGAAAATGCAGTAAAAAACCTAAAATTATGCTTATACCTATTAGTTTAATATATATTTTTATTAAAAGTTAGTCCTTATTACATAATATTAACTTTATCATAATCAAAAATAATAGCTTAAGCTAGCCCATAAATAATATTCACTTTGTGCAATTCTGGCATAAAACGCTACGCGCTAAATTTAATATACAGGATATTCTAATAAAATGCCTATTTAACAATACTCGTTACAAAATAATGTAACAAGATGTTTCCATACAGCCATTCATACAGTTCAAACAAATCAAAAATATGACGTCATCATTATTAATAAGAATAACAAGTTACCCGAGTTAATAGATAAATCATTAGGAAGTATACGTAGTTTAAATCGAAATCTCTTCAATAATCGATTGTTATTCTCTTTGGTCTTATTAAACGTACAATTAAGATTATTTGTCACGGGAAAAGGTACCTTATGTCGGTTGACGCTTAAGTCTCAAGCCTCCTCCACACTCGTGCGCGAATCGCGGCGCGAAGCCGCGAATGCGAGTGTGGAGTCGATTTTCGCAGACAGCGAAATCAACTCCACACTCGCGTTCGCGGCTTCGCCCGCGATTCACGCGCATACTCTAGGAGGCTTTATAGCAACGCAGAAGGCCTACCGCGAACCACCTTCAACGTGTTGCCTCCCTGTCACACTTGCGTACGAATCTACAACTGGGACAGAGAGGGAACACCGTCTAACGTGGCTCGCCGTAGGCCCTCAGGAGTATTGGAGTGTCGTTTATCGCAGCGTTAGCGCCGACCGCCATAAGGTACCTTTACCCGTGAAACTATGTATGGGATACTTCGAATGCAGGATAATTTTGAAAATTACCTAGCTCTTGAAATTACCCCTCTACTTAAAGTAGGTAACCGAACTAGAACCTTGAAAAACGTATCAATAGGACGCAATATTGAATACGTTCAAGTTGTTCGTTTGGTTTACTACTATTCATAATTTGATTTGAATAGAACTCTTGAAACTACACGAATTATCTGAAAAGATAATAAGGAGTTTCCTTCGCTCATTATAAACATAACTTCGATTAAATAAAATATCTATTATACTTACATAAATATTTGATATCAACGTTTATAATACCTAAAACAACCTTATCTTGTAACCTGCACCTAATTAACCTAATTAAATACAACTTATTTGTCTATCGTCACTATTTTCCGTCAAAGTTATGTCTGCACCGAATCTGTGTGGCAGTGTCATTATAGACGTTATATTTGTTATAATTTGACGTTTATTGACATTTCCACACTACCACTTTAAAGTAAGTGCAGTTAGCTTGGACGATTTTACCTTCCATAATAATAACAAAAAAAACTTATGCAAACGTACGATTAAAGCTACTCTTTTCAATGCATATCAAACTTGCTTGAATTTCCATAAAATTATTTCATTAATTAGTTAATACTAGGAAAAATTACGGAAACACTTGACAATTTGTTTACGGTCAATGGTTATAAATCGTAAGCAAAATCGACCCTAATATCAAGACCATAGAGACGACAAGCGTAGGCGCATCGTTTTCGTCAATCCATTCGTAAACGTATTCGAGATGCTGCTGTTCCCAACCCAGGTTTTCCATGATGATGTCTTTGGCGCGTTGGGCGGCCGATTCGGAGTCCCAGAGGTCGCTGTTGATGGAGTTGGCCCAGTTTTGGTACTGGAAAAAGGATGTTAAAAATCAAGTTGAGATGAAAGGCAATTTTATGAACGTAATAGTAAATTATACACTGATTTAAATTTTCAAGATTTTCACACATTACTATATGTCAATATCCAGGGAGGCAAATGGGGGCTTCGTTTGTATGGAGAAGCGTTAGACCAGTGTGCATCATGGACCTAACTAAGCCAGCGCTGGTCTTCTGTAGATTCATGACCTAGATATTTAGTACTCACCTCTACGGACAAGAATTCACCCGCCATATATTCAGATAAATGCCAAACGATGTCTTCTAATTTCTCTGCTCCCCCATACCTGATAATATTAGAAATAAAGATAAGATTAAAATGAAAAGAAAATCGTTTACAATCCTTTGTCCTTCTCTGCCATTTTCACATTTCTTTAAGACCCACATTGAAAGAGAGCAAATTTAACAGAAGTTTGTAAGAGGTCACTAGGTTTGTATGATGGGATAAAAAACTGAGGTACAAACTGCAACACGGTGGACCTTATTACAAAAGGCATAAGGTCCACCGATGGCCAGTTAAGAGTATGGGCAACACAGATACGACACTGCCACAAATATACGATAATTTTACTCCATTTTCGAGCCAAGTGTCTTTGTGTAATGCCCGTGTCCTTGAAAGGACCAATCACTATGAACAATTGGTTTACTATGAACAATTTGCTTCTTAATGCTAAGAAAACTAAATGCATTCGATTTTCTTTGCCGAATGTTAAACCAGTCGATACTAATAGTACATTGTGTATTAAGGGCGGGAAATAAGAAATTACGAACGAGTGTCAATTTTAAGCCCGACGCGAAGCGAGGGCTTAAAATGTTCACGAGTTCGGAATTTCTTTACCGCCCGTGGCACACACAATGTTTTTCATCACACTTGTAAGGAAAAAAAGGAGAATTAATAAAAACAAACTTCTGTATAAAACACTTTTCCGCCCTAGGGCGAAAATTTCAATTTCCCGCCCGCAAGCCCTACGTGTAAATAAGTGTTTTTCATCACACTTGCTCGGAAAAGATTTTTTCCGCCCTAGGGCGAAAATTTCAATTTCCCGCCCGCAAGCCCTACGTGTAAATACATCTTTTCCGAGCAAGTGTGATGAAAAATACTTTTGAATAATGAATGCTTAGAGATGGTAGATAAAGCACTGTTTCTTGGTTTAACATTGGACAAAAATCTACAATGGAGTCCTCATATAAGAACACTAGCAAACAAATTAAGTTCGGCCGCTTACGCTGTGAGGAGAATTAGACAATTGACTAATGTTGAGACAGCTCGCCTTGTTTATTATAGTTATTTTCATAGTGTAATGTCATATGGTATTCTGGTTTGGGGCAAAGCAGCTGACATACAGACTATATTTGTCTTACAAAAGAGAGCCATTCGTTCTATATATAATTTAAGGGTGCGTGAATCATTAAGAGAACTTTTTAAAGAAATTAATATTTTAACTGTAGCTTCCCAATACATATATGATAGTATTATTTATGTTGTTAAGAATCTAGACTCCTTCACTAAGAATTCTGATGTCCATAACTATAATACTAGAAATAAAAATAAGCTTGCTATCAGAAAGTTTCGTGTTCGTAAAGTACAGAAGTCATTCGTTGGGCAATGCATTCATTTTTATAACAAGTTACCTGAGGATGCTTTAAGATTACCCTTTCCAGCTCTTAAGAATTACTTAAAAAAGTCATTGATGTTGAAGGCTTATTACAGAGTCGAGGACTACTTGACAGACAAACATGCATGGTCCAAACCAGAAACTGTAATAACGACAAGTAGCAATTAAAAATATTGTATTATGTGTAGAGTTAAAGGTGACTCAGCTCAGGTAAGAAAGCACATCAAATTGTATGAAAGCATCTCATAACAATCAGTCAGATTCATATAATATGTATTCTCATTTCTTTTATTGATTTTAATTTCTTTTCCTTTTGTAAGATTTGATATGTTTTCTGAAAGAGCTACGTATTTGTGATTTCATGTACATATATGTTTATTTTTTATATCAAATTCTATAAAGTTATGTACTCACTGAGTATAATTGCATGAATTCTATAGTAATTTAAATTGTATTTTTCTTAATTACTCGTAATGCATGTTAATTATAAGATGTAATAATGTTTTGAAAAGATGTGTCCCGCCGAGTTTGTTGCCGGTCCCATATTGGGATACCCTCCTCCAATTGAGGGGGATTTAAATCTTCTCGGGGCAGAGGTGTACGGTTGGAGCCGGTAAAGGTTTATTTGACGTTCATAAGCGCATTGTAATATGCCTACTTGAATAAACTATTTTTTATCTTTTATCTTATCTTTATCACGGCACGGGACTCGCTCACCTCGTCCCCCGCACCACTGTGTGTATTTTTGGCAGCATCAGTTTCATAAAATAATTTCTCTAACCTCCGTCTAGAGGACTCCTATTAGTCTATGATGGGCAATGATACTCACATTGCTCTCACGTTAGCAGTGTTCCGTGAGATCCAGTTGAGAGCAGTGAAAGCGTTGTCCGTACTCGACTCCACTATTGCCTTGAAGATCCTGCTCCTCTCCTCGGTGCTATAGGGGCCGTTGGAGGCCAGGGTTTCTGCGAGGTATCTGTTGAACAACTCAACATTGAGCCCGATACCGTCCCGAATCGTAACAAGTTGTTAATGGTCTTATTTTGATACGATCTTGAAGATTGCTTGTAACATTTATTGGTGCATGCAAAATGAAGTGAAATTCATGTGTCATCAAGGTGGTATCAAAACCATCGTATCAAATCTGAATCGGGTTTCTTAATTTTGTATTCCCAGTGTAGATTAAGGGACAAATACCAAGTGTACATAATTCTTGGGAGATGTATTATATAAGGTAGCCACAACATCAGGTAGGTACGGATACATTAAAAGTTCAGTTTCTAAAACTGAATCTTGAATTTTTGTGTAGATATTTATAAATCCAGAAATTATATCCAGCTGTTGTTGTTCAGCATTGTTTTGAGGTTTGAATATATATTTTTTGGCGCTGAGATTGTTAGCTACTTACGTCGAAGTAGATATACCGCTGGCCTAATTTCGATGGCTTGAATTTTCTGTACGGACAGGCGTTAAACATGGCCGATCATAAGAATGCTGCAGGCCCTTAAGTATTTCTAGTGAGTCTAATGAGTGTAATAGCTACTTACGTTGAAATAAACTGTTGGTCTTGAGAGCAAGCCAAAGACTCAAGAATGACGACCTGTTCATACATCGTCGGCTCTATCTCTCGGCGTGCGTACAGCGCGTTGATGACGTCATTCCCTCCTTCCCTAACCATGGTGCAGTATACTGCTGGTCTTATTTCATGGGGTATGTTGGGGTTACTGCAAAAAAATGGCTTTTGTTAGATCGGAGCCCTTTCCACTAAGTCTAACCAGAAGTGTTAGAATATCATAGGAGCAGAAAAGTAAGACTTGATGACAATCGTCGATGACGAAACACGCTTACCTACTTAAAACGACACAATTCACTCTCGATTTGAAAAAAATCGAAGTTATACTTAGTTAATAGGGAATATATTTTCAAAGAAGTTCCTCAAGTCATGTATTTTTTTTAATGGGACTCTACTTTGTTTTTTACTGTCCAGTTATTACATTTATCGAAATTTGACTTGAGTATTTTTCATTCTCAACAATATGCTGTCCTACTTACAGAGCTAAGCTATATCCAACTTACACAACATCCCGATCATTAGGATCCCAGAACCAGTCAATGGCTGCAGCCACACACGGCGCGTAGCCAACCTTGCAGGCGTGTTCCATGACCAGCCCTCGCGTCATGGCCACGTCGGAGTCCTCGGTCACAGAGATGTCAGGGTAGAAGCCGATCTCGTTTTCAACTCTGCCTACTGTCCGCCGGACCATTCTCTGTGAAAAACGCAGATCAATGATCAAATCAAACGAAGTGCTGCTGATGAAGATCAGGAGGGAAGTTCATAAAGATTCACGTTTGTTTCTTTGTTAAAGACGATAATAAACTATATTCGTAAAATGTAGATAGAACTAATAATTATGATTATCCTGTTTTTGAACATCTACACAAAAATAATTTTAAATGCTTTGAGAAGTATTTTTTTTTGTTAAAATTAAAACGCATTCACTAAAGGTTAAAAACATGAAATAGTAGTTCTATGGTAAACCTCAAAAGTAATAATGAATCTGCCCCCATTTAATATTAAATTTCGACAATCTGGCAACAAGTGCGAGTCGGACTAGCCCACCGAGGGTTCCGTACTTTTTAGTATTTGTTATTATAGCGGCAACAGAAAGACATCATCTGTGAAAATTTCAACTTTCTAGCTATCACGGTTCATGAGATACAGCCTGGTGACAGGCAGACGGACAGTGGACTCTTAGTTATAGGGACCTGTACACTTTGGGTACGGAACTCTAAAAAGAAAAATACTTACCAAGTAAATGTCTGGATCCAATTCTTCGTCGGCTTCCACCATTGCAAGAAGCCTCTTCTGCAAGAAGCCCATGTTCCTGACGAAGGCCTTCCATGGCGCGTAGCTGATCTCATTCTCCATGGCGAGAACTACTTGGAAGGCGATCTCATAGTCCAGCATACCAGCCCTTGCGAGGTTTAGGGCGTCATCTACGAGCTACATCAAGAAAATTTTATTAGGTATAGATTTTAAGTGGTGCTTTGAAAATTTTGGTGTAAGCTATCTGGATGGTAACTGATTCCTAAATGACTACCCTAATTCGATTAATTAGAGTAAGTAAGTAAATATTTTTTCACCATATCAGCTAGCAAAGGCTTTCTGAAAAGCTCAAGCGACAGCGCAAACTCGCATGCGAGTTTAGTTACATTGCGGACTAGGTAATTAAGGTAAGGGACATCCAATTCAGCCAACCGATAATATAATGAAACTCGCTTCCGAGGACGGTAGCGTCTAGATGAG
Source organism: Cydia fagiglandana (assembly GCF_963556715.1). Lineage (NCBI taxonomy): Eukaryota > Metazoa > Arthropoda > Insecta > Lepidoptera > Tortricidae > Cydia > Cydia fagiglandana. The sequence goes on along the minus strand of NC_085936.1, from coordinate 20,390,491 downwards.
CCCTTTTATCCTTGATAAACGTATGAGAAAGTTTCATTTTATTTTACAAATTTGCATTGCCACCAATTAATTCTGGTGAAAATATCACGCCAAAACTCTGAAAGTTTCCCACTAATAACACCAATCATCCCAATTGTTTGCAAACCCTAATTTGTCCAACTTCATAAGCAAGTTCAGCAACATTTGATTGATGGCTGTATTAAAATTCGATTAGACTTACAGTGGCGCGGTTGAGCGGGTGGATTAGTTCGCGCTGCTCCGGATCCTGTAGGGCCCATATAATCCTCTCCCATAGAGCCAAATCGTAGTTGACACGGTAGTATCCTGGGATAAAACGAGGATTATTTACATGTGTAATTTTATGTACACGGTAGGCTAATTTCTAACAAAATATTATAGAGAAATACTTGTTTCCCGTACAATGAAGTAGAGTCCATTTAAGCTAACTTTACACCAAATTGAACAGAACAAAGTGAGGGAGTGTCAATATAAGCGTCTTATTTTCATATAAAGTTTCCATAATTATGTTTCCAGACTCGGTCAATGCAAATGCTATGCAGAGTTGCCTTGGTCTGCCTCTAAATAAACACTGCTCGCCGCGATGTGACATAACCAAGCATCGTAAATTTTATAGCATTTTTGGTGCAGCAGAGTGGTGTTAACGCAATTGGTATAGATAATTCCAAATGAAATGGTAAAAATTAAGGTTAATATTAACGTAATTAACCTTAATTAATTATTAGGGTTGAAATTGTTTATACCAATTCCGTTAACACCACTCCACTGCACCGTAAATGCTATAAAATTTACGTTGTCCGCACATAACATAACAACTATATTTGTAACAAACATTTTTTAGGATCTAACTTTACTGTTAATCTCCTTAATTTAGACACTTTAGGAGTGTCTTTTCAAAAGGATTTATTTTTGTATGGTGTTCATAGAGTTTGAGAAGAATCTTCTTACTTGATCCTCACATAAACGGTTCCCTAAGGATTCTAAACAAATTTTTCAGTCATATTTATGATTTTTTTTACATGAACGTTTAGTTCTGCTCTATAGGTACGACACGAAAAAAAAGTAAAACTTATTGCATAATAATATTAACTTCATTTGACTCACCTTGCCCCTGAATATTAAACAATACATAGTCTTCCTCATCAAGTGGAACGTTGATGGTCATAGTGTTATCCATCATTCTGATGTCGTTAATCTCGTAGTTGGGACTGATGTTCGAGGTCCAAGTGACTGGGATCTGGTAGGTCACTTGGTCACTTGCGGAGAACCCGAACTTTTCCTAAGGTAATCAAGAATGAAATTAAACGACATCAGGTCTATAACCGCGAAAATCGAAGTTCGCAAATTGCGGGCATCTTTCTCTGTCACTCTAATTACGCCTTCATTAAGGGGAAGGCCTATATTCAGCAGTGGACGTCTTATGGCTGAGATGATGATGATGATGATGAAGAGAAATATTTTGGCAATTGGCGAATCTCGGTTTTTGCGGGAGGCCTTGGGGCGGTAATTTAAGAGTTAGTTTTAGTGTTTCTATCTATAATTTATAGCCAAAAAATTAAGTGTAAATGGCAAACAATTTTAACAAATCTTGTTTGTCATTTGTTAAAATTGAACTTGTTATTTGATTTAGATCGACTTGGAAGTGGCTTAGAACATGTGTACTTGTATGTATATCCAATGTGATGACCGCCTTACATACCTGGGTAAGCAGAACGCCGCCTTGCCTCAACCCGACGTGAAGAGTCGGGTAGCCATTCGACCGAATCCACGGCTCCAGAAACTCCGCTATGTCTTCCACTAATCTGTTGTCGCTACTAAACCACCTGGCGTTTATGGCGTCGATGAAGAATCGCGAGTTTACAGTTTCTAGCGCCCTGAGTGGATTATAGAAAATATTATAATTATAAAGGATATCGACACAAAAAGTAACAGTACAGATAGCAGTATAAGTTTTATGTAACAGTTTGTACATGTCGCGTATGCAAATTTGATAATTTCATGATGTGACAATTATTTCATAAAAATGTGATCGGTTGGTAATATTATGAACAAATTAAACCTATGAAGTATTTGAACAAATTAAATTATTTTCAGAAAATATTTTATTTCAGTATAAACTGAAACTTAACAAAAACTTAACTGAAACTTATAAAAGTTAAACCTAATCTGGCCTAACCATCAATCATCATCATGAAGTGATCAATTTTAAATGGTATTTCATGAAATGATCAAAAGCTATGTTCCGGCCACTACAGATATAATAAAAACACGTACATTTCGTAAAGTAAGTACTTGTGCGATTAATTGACTATTAATTTAACCTTTGGTGTATAAATATGACGCTTAAAGTCAGATTAGGAAATCTGCACGGATATCATGGTCGCATTTTATTGTTCGAACTTCGAACGAGACAGGCATAGTGACACATGATAAAAAAGCGAACATATTAACCTTGCTGATTTCATAATTTTAGACAATGCTAATTTTTACTACGAAATAAATAGATCATTACCTGCTATTCAAAAGAATCTGCCCAGCTGACCGAATGAAATCCTCACCCTGATTACCAAGAACAAGTTTCAGCATGGACATTATCGCCGGTGATTTGTATTTCAATAACCTTTGGCCTGCAATATGTTCTCTTATTTCATCTTCACCAAATAAATCTTCCTCAGGCTCTAGAGGACTGGCGGCGGCGTAGCCATCTCGGTACAAGGCTTCTTGGATGACGTCAGTTACGAATACTGTGTTGAAATCCACGAGTGTCACGTCTAATAATTGGTTGCTTTGGAACTGAAAAGGTTTTTTTATTAAGCTTTAAAAATAAATTTAACCTTAGTGGTTTGCAATCTTTGCTTTGCATGAGGTTTTTATTGACTCGGGCAACAAACATCAACAATTGTTGCCAATACAATTAGTAGAGATAAAGTCTGGTGATTTTTTAACCTGTATTTTATTTCCCAGAAAAATGCCTTTGTTGTGTATGTCTTTGTGTAAATGGTTACTAACAAAAGCTTGCTACCCTTGTTAAATGAAAAATAATAAACCCGTCTAAGTAGATAACAAGGTGGTAAAACTACTTTGTAAACGTTCTTTGGTTCTTCTTACTTCGCGATGCATGAAACAGAGCAAATTCGTCAAAAAACCTGTGTTCATCTCTACTATCGCAACCACTATAATAAAATATGCAACACGTATATCTTACTTCTTTGTTGAGCTCGTAGCCAGTGTAAGACGCAAGGCCATGGGTCACCCACTGGAAGCGCCAGTTCTCGGGATATATGACATATCCGTACCACTGCCTAGCTATAGCCTCGGCCATCTCAGCTAACGCTTCCTTTCTCTGTTTCACCGAGTTCACCCGTTCCATCAAGACGTATGGTTCCCTGGTGAATGCAAAAAAATATGTATATAAATTGTGTTGACGAATTAAAAATGAAAACACTTCTAAATTTAAACGTGTTCCTTTTATACGGAAAACAACAAAATTAACTTACCAAATGCAAACCGTAGACAGGGCATACCAATCTTTATGAACATCAGGTAACGCAATAACAAGCATCCTTCCGTCTTGGTCCAGAACGATTTCATTATAAGGTTTTTCAGTCCACAGTTCCAGGTTGTAGAAATAGGAATTGATGGCGACTGACGCCTGGTTTTCTTGGTTGAGAACTCCCGGGCGAGCGTAAAGTTGCACGCCAGCCGCAGGGTTGTTGATGTTGTTGAAGTTGTGGGCCACCATGCCCCAAAGCACCGCGGGGCCTAGCAATGCTTTGAATTGTCCGCTAATAAAATACGAAAAGTATAAGTAAACTGATAAAAAAAGATATCGCGAAATAAACTATTAAAGATGTACTTGTGATCCTTAGTATCAATTTTAAAAACTGTAGAGAAAAATCGACAGTGTCAGATCTTTAGGAGATAGTCCTCCGAATTTCCTTATTCATCATTTTGACATAATTTTTTGTTTGTTAGAAAGGGACGCTATTTCACAGAAGTTTACTACTTAAGTTTTATGAACAAGGTATACCTAATTTAAAACAATACATAGGTATTGCTTAAGGAGTGAATGATTTCACATCAGATTTGAGATACCTAATGTTTTAATTAGATTACTCAATAAAAAAAGGAAAACTAAAGATAACTTACTTAGCGTTGTCTTCTTGAGCAGAATTCATAAAGATATTATTGTACGGGATGTTATTGAAGGTGAAAGAGATGGTCGATGGTTCCGTGAGCTCGTCCATACAAGGGAACACCCGCCGGGCGTTGGTGGCGTGCAAGTTCATTGCCAAGTAGTCGCTGAAATAAAAAAAAAATGTTCATTGCTGCCAGACTATGAATTTAAAGACTATTTAAGGTAGTTCGGTTAACCCTTGGCCCTTTAAACTTTTGACATCGCACGAAAAGTGCTGTTTTACGCACTAGTGCGGGAATATATGTACTGTAAAAATGTATATAATATTTTCATTCATGGACACATTTAGAGGAACGCAAAAGAAAGGTTTAATTACTGGATTACAGAAGTAATTTCAAAATTAGTTGTTAAACTTTTTTTGCATTCCTCTAAATTTGTTCATGAGTGTAGAATGTAGATAATAGTAAGGTTATTTGCACTTTTAAGATACTTCTTATTACTTGGTTTCTGCTGGTACATACGATAATTTAGAACTAAATACTATATCATGGGCTGACACAAACTTTATGTAGGTAATGTAAACAAAAATATAAGCTAATTAAACAAAATATAAAATGCCATTACATTCCGTTGAATTCGCCTTGAAATAATCCGAAGCCGGTTTGCATATTTCCAGTATACTCTATTACTACTATATAGTTCGAAGCTTCTTGCAGGGGCATTATTCCCAACACGCCGTCATCAACATAAAAATCTGCTGCAATCGCATTCACTTCCGTAAAGATTCCAGTTCGAACTGCTTGAACATTAAGATCTTCAACATGGAAAATAATAGGTTCTTCTATGGTTTCACTAGTTAGACGCACTTGAATGACCGCACGACCGGTAAAACTGTTTCCATTCGGAGTTATCTCGATGCTGTATTGTCTTGCTTCCTGACCTGGTCTTACATTACGGAATAGAGACCGGGTTCCATTTATTAACGACGTCACATTGGATTCTACTGCTTTCTCTTCTTCTGACGGGAAAGGAACAATGACTGATTCTGTTGTAGTAAGTACTTCATCTTCCACAGTGGTAGGTGTTTCTGTATCGGCATCTGTTGTAGTTAGAGGTTTTGTGTGACCTTCCGTGGTAGTATCAACCTCTTCATTTGCTTCAACATCGTCGCTTTTCACATGATCACTAACTGGAACCAACGGTATTCGAGGTAACTCAGGTTCCGCAAAAGCAGTATCAACTACGTTCAAAGATTGTATTTTCCTTTCTATTGGTAAAGATTTAGCGAACACACTCAACAATATTAGGTTGATGAGGATGAGACACTTCCACTTAGTCTTTCTCCGGACCATTTTGGAAAAGATAAAATGGCCGGGACACTAAAATGTTAAATTATCCGTTTCATGCGAACACTACACAACCGCTATTGGACTAGGTACTTGGAGAAAGAATGAAGGATCCGTGGATTTAGATCATCCGATCATTTATCGCATTCTTTCGCTTCTCTCAAGTATTGAGAAATTCAAAGATAACGATTCAGCGATCATGATATCGCGCTACGTGGTTAGAAAAACTGAAAAATTGTATTCATCACAGGTAGGTACTTTATGTCGAATTTTAAGTAACACTCGATTAAAAAAGTATTACTCACTTTGTATAAAATCTGCATACGAGTAGGTAAGTACTAGTAAGTTGGTACTCGTACTAAAATTATTTAGTTACATTATTTAAATGGTCATTTAAATATTTTCAACATACGTGTTATTATAAATTAAAAACCTAGTTATTAATTGGAAAAATTAATCCATACTAATCCATATTAGAAAATCTTTATCCTTTCTGGTAGCATGCGACAATTTTGAGTTATTGGAATAATAATTTTCTGTCAATAAATTACATAGTGTAAGAGTTAAAATAAAAATGCCTTGGTCAATTTGTGTAAGAAGTGTCTTTATAAAATTATTTATTTATACCGTAAAAAGGAGCCATATAGGCTTTGCTCTCCACTGAGCTGTTGCGCTTCAACCAACAAACGGAATATATTATAGTTATTCTAGTTCATTGGCTTCAACAGTTTTTATTCACGGAAACTAAATTTATTACATAGATAGTTAGTGATGGCCCTTTTAAATCGGCATATACCTATATCAACATGCCAACCACAATATATATTTTTTTAAGTATAACACCTTAAACTCTCGTGTTTTGAACGCATATTTAATTACACAAACGCGATATACTTTCATTATTTTTACCGTAAACTTAAAGTAAATTTAGCTGAAACGTCAGAATTTAAGCCAAACATAATGAAAGTATATCGCGGTAGACCCGTTTATGTCATTAAATTTTAAAATTCAGATTAATTTTCAGGAACGCTGGTTGCCGAACGGTGAGAGCGTGTGACAATCTGGGGGTCGCGGGTTCAAACCCCGGCTCGTACCAATGGGTTTTTAGGAACTTATGTACGAAATATCATTTGATATCATTTGATATTTACCAGTAGCTTTTCGGTGGAGGAAACCATCGTTAGGAAACCGGACTGATTCCAATAAGGCCTAGTTTCCTCTCTGGGTTGGAAGGTCAGATAGTCGCTTTCGTAAAAACTAGTGCCTATGCCAATCTTGGAGTTTGTTGTCAAGCAGACCCTAGGCTCCCATGAGCCGTGGCAAAATGCCGAGACAACCCGAGGAAGATAATGATTTTTTTTTCAAATTTTGATGCAATATAGGCACATTTTATGGGTACCTACAGTACCGGTCAAAAGTTTAAGTTCACTCTGTAAATTCGGTTAAATGAAGCTATAACACAATGTACTAATAAAAGTATTTAATAATCTTTTATTACATAATAAATTAAAGGTAATTCTCTAATTTAAAACCACAATTAAATAAAAAAGATCAGTTTTTGCCAACTTTAGACTCTTCAAAATATCCGCCTTTTGCTTTCAATGCTGCCATACACACTTTCGGCATTCGCGTAATTAGTTTTTGCAGTGTTGATGTCGAAATTTTATTCCAACAAATGTATAGGTATTCCCAAAGCTGTTCTTTATTAGTTGGCTGCATTTTTCTCACACGCCTGTCCAATTCATCTCATAACAACTCAATCGGATTGAGGTCGGGCGATTGAGGAGGCCAATCCATATATTTTAATTCTTTTTGGTTCTCTTTGGATGAAATGTAGTTTTTGCACAACTTCGACGTATGCTTGGGATCGTTGTCTTGTTGGAAAACAAAACCTCTGCCTACAATCCGTTTTCCAGATGGAAAAGCGTGACGTTGCAAAATGTTATGATACATTTTCTTATCCATTATGCCATTGACTCTCACGAGATCACCAACTTTATCACCCGCAAAGCATCCCCAGACCATAACTGATCCTCCACCGTGCTTCACTGTTGGCATCACGCATTGCTTTATCATTCGTTCGCCTACTTGTCGTCGAACATATTGACGACGTCTCCCTCCAAAAATTTCAAACTTCGATTCGTCAGAAAATAAAACTTTAGACCACTGTTCAGACGTCCAGTTTTTGTGTTTCTGGGCCCATTTCAACCTCTTAACTTTATTCTGACTACGTAACAAGGGTTTTTTGGCAGCAATACGACCTTTTAGACCATAGTTTCGCAGACGCCGTTGCACTGTCGAAACCGATACTCGCTGTTCTCGGGTGGCGTTGAGTTCTTCGCAAATTTCTGGAGCAGTTAGAGTACGTTGGCGTTTGCTCTGCACGCAAATAAATTGGTCTTCGCTTTTAGACGTGACTTTTGGCCTACCTGATCGAGATCGACTGCAATTAAGACCGGTTTTTTGTTTTCGTTTCAAAGTACTCACGACAGCGGTTTGAGAAACCTTCATTTTTTCAGCGATTTTCCGCGTCGTGTAGCCCTCATTTGACAGAGTTACAATAACAGCACGAGTTTCGACACTAAAATCGGCTTTGCGACCCATTTTAAATGATTTCTAACTTCACGAAATCTCATAGGAAATACGGAACAAAAATATTAAATGGATCAAATTTTCCGAATAACATAAAACGATTCCTCCAAGAGGTATTTTTATTGTTATTTGGTAGTCGTGGAAACAATTAAACGTTTGAAATTCAAAACATATTCTATATTTGAGCATAATTACATATGATAACCTTATTTCGCAGAGTGAACTTAAACTTTTGACCGGTACTGTACCTACCTATCATTGAGCAATATTTCTTGCATTCGTCAACTACGGAACATTTGGATTTCCTGTGCTTAAATTGATTGACATAATCTTTCTGTTTTTCAAGAATTCTGCGCGATAAAGTATTGGTAACCGATAGGTACGTTTCATCTTTCATCATCATCATCATCATCTCAGCCATAAGACGTCCACTGCTGAACATAGGCCTCCCCCTTATCCGTTTCATCTTTACGTCATTTATTATTATTGTACGAATATGTTTTACAATTTTACACGATTGTTGGTATTGGATTCATTGATTGCCAAAAAATATTGCAAAATAAAGAATTAAAGACGGATTTAGACGAACATATATATCTCCTTTATAAAAATAAATTAAATAAAAAAATAAACATCAACTTTTTCACATTCCTTTCGTTTGCGAAGTTAAAGAAATTATTATAATCCCATCAAAAACATAAATGTGAAATCAGAGCCAAGTTCAATATTAAGAATATTCGACGTTGTTGAGTTCGCCGGAAAAATAATTGTGATGTTTGCGGGGGAGGGACACGTCAAGTGTATGGCTATTTGTACATGATTTGTACGTAACTTACTAATAACCATGTCACATATATACGCCAGTCCATACAAAAGTTTGCACATTTGTACAAGATTTTCGGCAGAGGGGTTAGATCTTAAAGGCGACTCCTGTTATTAAATGCTTCTAAGCCTACATACTATATTTCGTCGCTGCGTCAATCTTAATTCCAAGCAACAAAAGTGTCTTAGTATATATACTTGATAGTTTGTTACACTGTAAACTTATATTTTGGAAAAGACCGAATTATGTATGTGTAAATGCCTAGTTTATCAGACATTTTATGTAAACTTTCACTATTAAATGTGTTTCCAATTCTTTTATCGTAAATCGTGACAACCTTAAGGAAACCTTCATTGTCCTTAATACTACCAAACCTAAGCTTATTCAGCCCTTGAACTTTACCAAAGCCTCTGAGCTTCATGATTAATGACAGGTTAGGGCAAAAACGGAAGCTTGATTTCGTGTGATAGTACTGTAACAATGATGTATTGCTTGCGACAAGGGTATTGTCGAGAAAACAGAGGCCAGAGACTAGAAAGAGACAAAACTAGAAACACTATTCATGCCTTGCAACTATTGAAACCAAGGGCAATGTAAGCGGAAGCATCTTGCGAAAGAAAGGGAGGCAAATAAAGATATTTCGATTTTCAACTTTTCTTCGTGTAAAAGCGTGTATGCTAGGGCTTGCAATTCCATGATTCAGGTCGAATATTCGACATATTCGAGTATTCGACCCGTTTTCATATTTAAATATTCGGCCGTTCAGGTTTCGAATATTGGTACGAGCCAGGATTTGAACCCGCGACCTCCGGGGCCAAATTCGACATGTGCAACTATCAGATTTCGCATCCACGTCAAATCAACAGTTGATTTTATTGCATACTGAGTGCTGATTCCATCAAACGGTGGATAATATCATTTGGTACAACCAAAACTCAACTCTAAACTAAGGGTGGTTCGGTTTGGTTTGCTTGTCACCCTAACTGTGGATTGTTAATGTCAAATTTTGACATTGTACGTATTCGAGAACTTATGATTTTTCCCACATCAACGGGAGATCAACACGATACGTCAAACGTCGCTTGTCGAATAGGGGTCCCGGATTGAAAGTCAGACGTCATATCCACTCGGCCACCACTGCTTCGAATAATTATTTGAAATTCGAATTTTCAAATATCATTTCAGAAAAAGTCGAATATTCGAATACCTGAAACTTTCGAATATTAGCAATCCGTAACGTTTACGCCACAATGTCCGGTTGTATCCCCGTAACTACCATCACTAATCCTATTTCCATTTTAATGGTCTGATTTCAAGGTCGGCCTGGACCTCTTTTTCCCTCCTGGATAGCCATCACACCTGTTGTACAAATATCATGTGGTCTCTCATTTCTTCTCATGACATGACCATGCCATCTCAAACGGGTTTCGAGTATAAAGATACTGTCAAAAGATAAGTAGGTACGTTCTATGATAGCTAACCGATAAATCTTGTACTCTTAAATTCTTATCATTTTTAAGTTAACGCTTTAAGATGAACCCGCTTTTCGTTGTCAATCGGTTTATACTTTATAGCAGCGGTCGGCAACCTTTTAGCAGCCAAGGGCCACATAGTAGTTAACGGAGGCGACGCGGGCCGTACTTTGTTAATATTTATGACCTTATGTTATGAGACATTGTCGTTTGTCACTATTACATACAAAATAGCCAAGGCTGCACTCGGGCCGCAAGTGACAGGTTCACGAGCCGCATGCGGCCCGCGGGCCGCAGGTTGCCGACCGCTGCTTTATAGGATTCTTTTCAAAATGGCAATTTCTTTTTTTGTAATACAGGGAAAAAATGTTTATAACGCAACACCTGTACGAGTAGATGACACTTAATTCATGCGTACTTAGAAAATTACAGTGTTGAAGCGAAACTGTTTATGTACAGTCAGCATCAAAAGTAGCAGATCAGCCTACGCGTTAAAAGTACCTATACACGGTGTAACATGAGGAAACCGAATAATTTTAACCATGCATTTCTGAGGTCAAAAGAATAAAAAAATGTAATATGAGTTTAGGTCAATTTCGCTAAAAATATTTTTTTTTGTTTTGTTTTTTCCATTTTTTTGAATGTATTTGTACATAAAAAATAAATGTTACTGGTAAACTTGTCACTTAAAATTGATTTTTACATTTTTTTTTTCGTAATACCTACTTTTTTGCAAAGTGTTACTTGTCACTTTTTGACATCTATCAATACGTCGCTGTGCCTACAAAAGTCGCTATGTGATTTTTGTCGATTTTTAGGTTTTAATGCCATTTTGAACCTTATTTCCATACGCATATGCTCCAAAAACAGCGTTGAGCTTATTTCACTATTTAAGGATTTAACAAATGTAGGTAGGTATGTGATGCCCATACAATAAATGCTCTTCCTATAATCGCTAACTGGAATAAATCACATAACTACATTAGCTTACTTCAACAGCAATTACAGACGTGCGCTCGCTATGTCATTCTTGACACATAGCGATATTTTCTACTAGTTTATTGAAAAATGATTAGATGCGCTTGCGCCCGATATGTAGTTCCTCGCACATAGCGATAATTTTTGTACAAGTTGGAGTCGATGCTATGTTCCCAGACCGTGTCTGTTACGACACATGGCGGAATTTTCTTATAACAATCCAGTATCCAGTCTACCGTATGTTATTACGTGTGTGTACAAATAATTGAGTTTTGTGAGTTTTCGTTACAAGTTGTTGGCAGTTATAAAGGTAACAAGTGAATGAAAAATTACATAAAAAATAGAAATATGTTTTGCCTATTGTATATTTACTTATTTAAGTACTGCGGAATGGAGTATCGAGACAAACCATTCTGGTTTACCGATGCTTTTGGATCAAAAAATTATGTAATTTTGATTTATCTCTGATAAAAAAAAAAAAAAGTTAGCGCAATGTACTTTATAACATGAACATGTAGTGCATTTATGCATTACTTAAAGAAAAAAAAATCATGTTATTTTATAGGACATTCTTACACAGATTGACTAAGTCCAACAGTAAGCTCAAGAAGGCTTGTGTTGTGAGTACTCAGACAACGATATATATAATATATAAATATTTACATACAACCATGACCAAGCCATGACTCAGAAACAAATATTATTTGTGTCATCACACAAATAAATGCCCTTACTGGGATTCGAACGGGGTCCTATTAAGGTCTCATCGCATAATAATTGATTGTCATAATGTAATGTTACGCATAAATCTCTTTTCGCAAATTTTTTCTCCAACTGAAACAGAAAGTATTTTCGAAAATATTTTGCATTGCAAATGGTTTGTGTTATAATTTTTCAGAAATGTTAATATTTCCAGCACAATACCTAACAATAATGCGAAATGAGTTTTATGCGTAACATTACATTAGGACAATCAATTATTATGCGACCCAATATGGACCCGATTCGAACCCAGGGCCATCGCCTTCACAGGCAGGGTCTTAAATACAATATCTTAAATACAAATGGTTTCTTTTCAACTCAGCTAGGCAATATCGTGTCGTGTTTAATATTGTAACACAAACTTAGATAATAAATGAAAAAAAAAGCAGTAAACATCAGACAAATACATTATTAATTATTCATGTCTTTTCAAAGGAAAATAATAAGTACCAGGATATATGTAAAAGAGTCGATTGAATTATTTTTTCGTATGCTGTGTTGGGAGAAAGAAGTTTAAAGAAATATTAGAAGACAACAAAATTTCAATTTACAAGCCACGCAAATACCGCAGTGACCCTTGTGTTGCCTACAAACAAGGAAATATTAATATGTAGTAATATCTAGTTATAATAAAAAAAGTACGTAGACTATTCAATCATAATTAAATTTCCATTATATCGACTTAAAAGTTTTTTTTTTCTGTTTTATTGAACACCACATCATTTTATTTAAATCTACCTATGAACTGGTTAAGACACTAAGCGGTTTTTACGACTAAAACAAAAATCGCTATGTAACATATTTATAAAAAAAAATTTTTTTTCACACTATTGAAACTAAAATATCATTTCAGGTAATTCCGTAATATATGTTAAAGTGCAAATACTTTTATCATAAAAATTATGATTTGAATATGTTCAATAGTTATCGAAATAAACAGTTTTTTGTGTCTCCTGTAAAGTAGGTTAAAAACACATGGCGACTTTTGTAGGCACAGATAAATATCCTTATTATAAGGATATTTAGACTACGTCCCATAGCAGCAACATCGCCATCAAAAAGGCGTTTTGCAGCAAAACATGATTTTTGTTAAATTGGTATTAACTTTGAAACTTCAAATCAAGAGTGAACAGGCACCTTCTGGGCGAGCTCGCTCCATCGTAGGCCACGTCTATGCCTCGGCTAGTCTGTGGCCATGAGTAAGCCCATTCATAATAATAAAAAAAAAACTACGCGAATCATAACAAAGTTTATAGGACATTTTTGTGGTATCGTCTTGGGTCGTCCCATTCGTGTTTCGTCAAGTTCTTAAATTAGTCCTATTCTGCTTTCGTCACTCATGCTACATTCGTCACAATCGTCGGTGGCTTTCAATGTAGAATGAGTGACGAAAGCAGAATAGGACTAATTTAAGAACTTGACGAAAAACGAATGGGACGACCCAAGACGATACCATTTTTGTCTCTAAATATGATCAGGAATACCCTGTTGAAATTATTCGGTTTCGTCATGTTACACCGTGTATAATACTACGAGACTACCTACCTATATCTAATAACATAATAAAATAAATTTTCGCTATTAGGCTATGATATATACTTTTGAATGTGAGCTGAAGATATATATGAATATATCTCTATTACAAAAACTACTTCAGCAGACACTTCTTCTGCGGATAATTCTGGTGCATTGTTTCATCAGCTAGTGTTGACGCTGACTGTACCTACTTAAGTTATTTTAAATAAAAAAAACTTTGTACTCACAAATCATTAAATACTCCCGTCCAAAATCCGGAACCAGTGTTACTCAATGAGCCCGTATATTCAATGAACAATGTGTACATTGACATTTCGACCCCAGTTTCAATTCCCAACAGGCCATCATCGGCCCAAAAGTCAGCTGCATTCATTGTTGAGCTTCCAGTAATCGAAAACATAACGGAATTAATGTTCAGATCTTCTACATGGAATACAATAGGATCTGCTAATGTACCAGGATCACTTATTATCACTGAAACTGTTAATTGTCCGCTAAAAGTGCCACTGGCTGAATTGGGTACGAGTTCAACTATGTAACGGGCTACGTGCATGCCAGGTCGAATTTGATTCCTCAAAGCTATGTTATTTCCTTCTTCGATGCCATTTTCAATCATTATGGGAATATTATCTGGTGATTCGGGATGATTTGGTTCACTGTCGTCGATACCATCTTCAAGCAAATCAGATTGAACAACTTCCGGGTTTTCAGGCGTGTCTAATATTATTGGTGTTGGGATCTCTGGGTGAATTGGTAAATCGGGGTCAGCTCCTTCGATTTCATCTTCCGGTATCTCTGGTACTGGTAGCTCTGGTAAAATAGGAAGATCTGGATCATGTTCTGTGACATCGTCTTCGGGTAAATCAGGCAGTGATGACTCTGGTACTTCTTGAAGAATTTGTAAGTCCGGTTCTTCTTCAATCTTTATTGGCAACGATGACACTACACCGAGAACGAAACAGAAAACAAATACAGTCCGCATTTTGTTTGCGGATTAAAATTAACTTCTTAAACTTGGTCTTGCATCGATGTGTTGATCTTGGGCATGAGTTCTAAACTGATTTCTTATCCATGAATATCTATATCTACAATAAAGGATGACTCACGCTAGACCGGGCCGTGCCCGGACCGGGGCGGGCCGGAGCGAGCCGACGCAGGAGCTGTCAGGAGCGCCACCGTGACCGGGCCGTTCCGGGGCCGGGGCGTAAGGCCACCAGTTTATTACATTAACACTAGTGCTGTCCGAGCAATGTCCGAGCCTCTAGTGTTTACATGTAGGAACTCGAGTCCTTTGAGTCTGAATTTGATGTAGGCACAGCTCGTTTTTACAAGACTCTGCGCTTAAAAAACTTCTCCCGACTTCTGTCCTTTGTAGTCCTTTTTAAGAGCAACTCAAAAGGACTCGAGCCTCCAAATAAAGACTCCGTGAAAAAAATTATAGGTTTTTCCTATATAACAGTAACGAAATTAAGCGTTATTTTATGATTTATGTACGTATCTAATCTACAAATTATACATAAAGACAATGCATTTCGATTTTTTTTTGTAAAAAAACGAGAGTTCTCTGAAAAGTACTCAAGTCTCTACAAGAGACTTTGGTCTCTATCTAGTTGAAAAGAACTCGAGCTTAAACTTAATTACAAGAGTCAGAAAATTGAGTAGTCTTCAAGCAGAGGATTCAAAGGATTCGAGTCCTACCCAGCCCTATCCGAGCCGACCGGGACGTCCGAGCTGACTGTTCATGACAAATGTCATAATAAATGTCAATCAGATTGAAAACAATGGTTCGATCGGAAGCAAGCGGATATGGAAGGAAATAATATAATCAAAATATTGGCCCTAGCTGCCTTAATGACTGATTAAGAGGCTACTGCATACTCTAGGGCGTACATCCACGTCGACACGTTCGGAAAAATAAGAATAGGTACATACAACATGATGTAAAGAGCTTTATTTACATATGACTCAAAATTCTTTCGAAGCCGTCCACACGGCAGAATTAAACAACGTTTGGTAAAACAAAAACAAGATTTCAGAAACCAATATCCAGCATTCACCGTCTGGCTCTCTGCTTAAGGTAAGATATGGAAATACAGTGCCGAAGTATATTAAGCTATTAAGAGGAAAGGGAATGACCGGTTCTCCATACAAACATAGTTCCCGTTTTTCTCACTGGATATTGATATTATGGAATATTTAGGTAGTCGTCAGCAAACTGTAGTGGTACCCAATGCATTTAGTTACATTCTACAAATGTAGATTTTTCAGCTTATCTGGTTTTGACATTATTTTCTCCCATCAATGCCACGTTCTTCAGTGTTCATGTGTTCAGTTCAGATATGTTCAATTTCAGGAACCCATGCATGAAAAACGAGTTTAAAAGAGGAGAAATTTCCAATGGCTGCGACAAAGTAAGAAAAATTTAAAAAGTATCGGTATAAGATAATTATCTACAAGCTGTTTTCGGCCACAGCGAATACAGTACCACCACTAAGAATGTCGGTGGTGCGCTCTCAATAAAATAAGTAAGTAAATAAAAACTATTAAAGCTCGTTACACTAAGATAGAATTGTGTCGGTTACAAAAAATAAACTATCTACTTACTTACTTTCCTCTGGTGAAAAAGAAGCCAAGATGGCAAAAACGGAACCCTTACAGTTTCGTCATGTCCGTCCGTCTGTCTGCCTGTCTGTCTGTCTCTGTCTGTCTGTCTGTCCATATGTCACAGCTATTTTACTCAAAAAGTATAAGATAACGATTTGGAAATTAGGTATATTTTGTAAGTCGTGCAGAAGAAGATAACAATATAATTGATTTTAAATATTGGTTGCTAGTTTATATTTATTCATTAGCTTGCATTGCAATGACACTTTAGGCTTAGCCTATAAGTACTAAGATTCTAATGCTTAGATCTAATATTAAAAAAAGTCCTTCTTTGCTCCGACTCTTAAATAATATGTTTGGGCTCTTTTCTTATGCCTTTTTACATTTTACGACTTTTAAATATTTGACGCTGTCATGTTTTTCGAATAGTATAATAAACATTGTCAAAAGAAAAAATAGTGATATTAAATTTGTAGAAAGATACTAAATGTATTTGAATATGCAAGAACACGTTGAATGCAGGTAATGTATCGTGTTACCCCGCGCGTCAAGGTATTGGCAAAAATAGGTATGATTATGGTGTAGTGCCGTTTGAATCTGCATAGGAACCCGCTTTCGCCTTTGTAATACCTATATACACTCAGCGTCAAAAAAATCGCACATCTTAACATTTTTCTTTCAAGCGGTTTTAAACCTTATATTATATAAGGCAAGATTAGACTATGGGGCCTTATTTGAAAGGTTATGAAACTCTCTATTGGAAAATGTCGTAAAATAAACGATCTACCCCATACAAAAAGAAAATTTTCAGGAAAAACGAATCGACGTGTATTCTGGTTAAAATTTGCAAAGAATAAAAACACTACAAAATCAACAGATTCAGAAAAAACAAATTTAAAACTAAACTTAAAACCTAGTGCTGCCTCCTCTTGCCCTCCGAGTAGCTTCCATGTGATCAGTCATGACTGTCATGAGTGCCACGATGCGTTTTTGAGAAAAGTTGTTCCACTCCTCAATAATGGCGTTTTGAAGCCTGTCGAGAGTGGCAGGAGCAGGATCAGACGACCGATCCCGCCGGTTTAGCTGATCCTAGTGATGTTCGATTGGGTTCAGGTCAGGGCTCCTTGCTGGCCACTCCATTAGGGTGATCCCAACCTCCCACAGTTAGTTTCACACAAACAACGCAGTGTGACAGCGGGCGTTGTCATGCATAAACTGGAAGTTGGGTCCAACAAAACCATCATATGGGATCACATGCTCCTCCAAGAATACCGTTATGGAACGCCGAGCAGTCAGGGACCCTTGGCTGTGACCACCTTCAGTGCGGGAAATGCACAGGAGATCAGTTTACTCGTCGATCGAAATGCCGCCCCAGAACATGCGAGATCCGTCCCCTAAGCAGACGGTCTCTTCAGTGCAGGCTTGCGTAAATTGGTCTCCCTGCCTCCTATACTCCCCCCTGCACCTGTCGTTGGTGTAAAGGCACACCCTCGTCTCGTTGGAAAAGAGGATATTCCTCTATTGTTCAAACGTCCAATCTTTGTGCAGTCGGCAAAATTTCCTCTTGGCTATTCGATGCTATTGCTTTAATTGGGGGCTTGTAGCAGCTCTACGGGGCAACATCCTCTTCTCTTCCGGCTTTCTTCCGATCGTAGAGATGCTTACTGCTGTTTTTTGAGCTGTTTGAAGCTGCTGCTGCAGCTCAACAGCCTCGGAGAAACGGTTCTGCAAAGAGTTCGATACAATGTACCGGTTGTCTCTAGCAGAAGAGCAGCGTTGTCTTCCAGGTCCAGGCCTCCTGATGTAACCACCAGTCACCTGGAACCCCAGCAAGACTCGACGCACTCGGAAACCGCTTATGTTAAATCTTTCAGCAACTTCTTACTGCCATAGTCTTGTTTGCAGCAGTGCCACCTCTTGAGCTGCTCCTTCTGGCCTGGTATCCATGTCCAAGGGTGTTTTCTTGCTGTAACGGTTCATTAGTAACCTCAGTGACCTCTGGAGAGCGAATAAACCATAACTAACCTTTACCCTCCATTTTATACCCGTCCCGGATTGCACAACAACGGACCGATTAAAATTGGATTTCAGCCCTTTTTTAAACAAAACGCCTATGTTCGGCGATGGTTGTTTTTACGGACAATGACGATTAATTTTTTCAAAGTTCATTAATTGCGCTTTCAAATGATACCAATATTGACAGGGTACAATGCATTAGATAAGAGCTATATTTGCTTGAAACGAATTTTTGGCGAGGTGCGATTTTTTTGACGCCGAGTGTATTAGTATGCATTGATGCAGTTCTCTCCCCCAGGGTGTTTGTCTGTCTGTATTTTAGGATTTCATTAGCTATCCAAAACATCATCATCATCATCATTAACTTAAGAGTTATTCTCTTGTCGGTGGAGTATCTTCCAGCTTTCCCTATCTTGCGCCAAAACATACGAACCCAAATTATTTCTGTGTTTTAAGGGTGAAACCCTGGTCGTGTAAAGAGATTTTATTTTCTTTGACAAATACAGCATTTGCATTAACTACACATAGATGAGGTGTTCCACGATTATGTGACTTTCGAAATGCTTTTGTCTTGTAGGTATGACAACTTCCTGAATTAACTGCGTAAAGCTCGAGAAAATACTACCAATAGGCTAGATGATAAGTTTTTTGTAAAGGATCAAATGTCTATATCATATGGGGCCATGCAGGCATGCACCCATGATATTGAAGTAGGAGGATTGTTTTTAAAATATTTGTAAGTATATTGTATGTACGTAGGTTTGTCTGTAAGTATATTTTTTGGTTCTAGAAGTAATACCTAGTAACCTTAACAGTGATGTCTATCACGTTTTTTTTTCAAGTAGGTACGTACTACTTGCATACGTGAGAAATAAGAAGAGGAGTAAAATAAATTTAATATTACTGTACACATACGTATGTCCAAAGAAAGAGCGCTATGATAAGCAAACGTTATTTTTTAGGGTTCCGTATCTCAAAAGGAAAACACGGAACCCTTAAAGGATCACTTCCGTCCATCCGTCTGTCCGTCTGTCCGTCTGTCCGTCCGTCCGTCTGTCCGTCTGCCCGTCCGGCCGTCTGTCTGTCGATACCCTTTATTTCGGGAACGGGTCCGTATTGAGTTGAAACCTTTTATATACTCCTAGACTTCGTAGCGTAGACCTACGGTCCTGTGAAGATAAATCAAATAGTAATCATTATTATGTATGTATGTATGTAATGTACCTACAGTATTTCCAAAAAACAGCGCTATGTAAGGTTTCGGTGCTTAGGTACAGTCGCCATCAGATATATCGGAGCGGCCAAGGTGTTCACAATATCTGAACACGCACTCTAACGCCTTGACAATAAAGGCGTGCTCAGATATTTGTGAGCACCTTGGCCGCTCCGATATATCTGATGGCGACTGTATTATAATTTTATTGTTATGACATGAAGTATGGTAAATAATTTTGATTATTTTTTATTAATAAAAATATTACTTATAGAGAGGAAGGAAGAGAGACTGCCCAAATTCCACACGGGCTAAGCCTTGGCCACAGCGAGTATAATCACTAGGTACACCTAGCTTATAAAACAAAGTACCAAAGAGTGTATATATTATATGCTCGCGATAGAATCAAAATAGGTATTGTGATACAATTAATTGTATTATAAACGATTTTTTTTTCATGTATGTACCATGGACATTCCTCGATGGCACCAAGTTGCAACCGGAAAGCGATGATCACTCGGCAAATCAAGACTATAGCAGCCACATCTAAGGAGATCATGAATACCTATTCAATAAATTTTTATTCTTTGCTGTTTGATATGTAATAATAAGTTTTTGGCAAAAATTTCATTTTTGGTACAAGCTTTTATCGTCGGCTGTACTTTTTTCCACAGGCAACTAATACTCATCGAGACAATTCTAAAAACCCCAAACACAATTAGGTTTCGTTGTTTTATCACAGAGTTCCTATGGCCACCTCCGGTCTCCATCATCAGATCAGCTCGATGACACCATAATATTGCATAGTCACCCGACTTACAATCGGAAACCGGGAAGTGGATCAAATTTAACTTGCAAGATTTGATTACAGACAGACAGACAGACAACGGTCAGGTGAAACTAAATAAAAGCTTGTAAAAATGCGGTATAATCCAAGATTTCACAGGTCCACCCGCCATCCTGACATCAGAATAGCGGGTGGACCTTTTTTGTTAAATATCTCGTTTCCGGAAAAAGTACACTGGTTTCTATTCATACGCAAGTACACTGTAGGTACAATATAAAAACATACATTTTGCGTGAAATAATGCAATATTTCACAGATCCACCCGCCATCCTGACGTCTGAATGGCGGGTGGACCTTTTTCGATAAATATTTCGTTTCTGCAAGAAGTACACTGATTTCTATTCATAGTTTACGCAAGTACACTAAAAGTACACTATAACTACATACTTGGAGTGCGGTATAATCCAAGATTTCACAAGTCCACCCGCCATCCTGACGTCAGAATGGCGGGTGGACCTTTTTTGTTAAATATCTCGTTTCCGGAAGAAGTACACTGGATTCTATTAAAAGTACACTAAAGTACACCGAAGGTACAATATGTTTATAAATATTTCGTTCAAATTCGCTGAGGTCCACCCGCCATCCTGACGCTCACGGAATGGCCGTCCCTAGCAGAATTGTAATTTAAATTGTTGCACACGCAGTATACCCTGGTTTGTTTCTTATACAGTCAGGGTTATAACCGCGAACCACTTCATTAATTAATATATTTGCCTCTCTATCACTCTTATGATTATTTGCGCGAAAGAGAGGCACTTATATGATTATTTGGCATGGTTAGCGGTCCCCCTGACGCGTTCCACGTCTTTTAGGATGGTATTCCATCTATCCAATTTCTTTGCCCAATGTGTAAAGTCGGACCAAAAAAAGTCTGCAGCGGATTTGATAGCCCACGCATTGCAAGTGTCATTTATACGGCATAATTTCAAAGAAGTTTGACGTTTAAAATAACACTTTAAGGCACTGGTCCCATCGCGAGCTAGTAAGCTATGAGCTATCAGCTATAAACACGAATAAAAGATAAGCATAAGCACTCCCGTGTAAATAAAAGAGACACGGCGATATTTATAGTTACTCGCCCACGGGACTTTACACGGGAGTGCTTATCATCTGTTCGTGTTTATAGCCGATAGCTCATAGCTTACTAGCTCGCGGTGGGACCAGTGCCTCACTGCGTGGGCTATCAAATATGCTGCAGACTATTCTTGGTCTGACTTTCTATTAAGTCTCACATCAGAGAGTGAGACGCAATGACATTGCAATGTGGACAAATAAATTGGATAGGACGGTGGAATACCACCCTTAGTCATTCTCATTTATATAAGAACAATAAAATATACGAAGAGTTTTATTGTATTATTTCAGTAGTTAGTGCCTTTGGGTAATATTAGGCAGGAAATAAGGAATATTACGGAACATTCTGCATATGGGGCGTTACTCTCACTAACCCCAGGACCTACTGCGAAACACGAAAACCAACATTTCGGTTTCTGCCTCTCTATCACTCGATATCTGCTTCTGTGCATATCGACAGAGGCAATCACTCGATATCTGCTTCCCTGCATATCGACAGAGGCAATCACTCGATATCTGCTTCTCTTATCGACAGAGGCAGATAACGAAATTTTGATTATCGCGTTTTGCGGTAAGCCATTTGTAAACAAGTCACCTGGATGCAAAGAGTAAAGTAAGTATGCATCAATATCATGGTGAAAAGTTGACATAAAACTGTTTAGCCCGCTCCACACTCGTGTGCGAATCGCAGCGCGAAGCCAAGATTCGCGCACGAGTGTGGAGTGGGCTTTTAAGGCATAGTTATGATGTAAATTTGTACTCTGTGCAGGCAGAGAAGATCAGTTGAACTCTAAATGAATGAATAAAAATGGTTATTATAGTTTGTCAAAGGACTGTCTCATTTCAAACATAGATAGAGAGAATCATGCTATCTTGGTCGTACACTAGTACTAACACCCAAAAGAAAAGGATGAGTATAGTTTTTTTGTTCTTATTTACTGACAAATTTGGTTTGACCAGCTATAAATACGGTATTGTCATATATATTTCTATGAACTTCGTACGAAATAAAAAAGTATCTAAGTAATAAGTTACTTCTACACTCCATATAATAAGTGGTAATGTCAGAAAAAGCTATATAGTATCTTAATATTCATTATAAACCTACATGCTCATTATTGAATCATTTTTACAAGCAGTAACATCAATAGATGTCTCATTTAATATAATCCGACTAAATTACATTTCAGCAACACTTCCATATTTCACAAAATAAATCAAGACATTATCCAACCTATATAATCTTGACGTATATTATATCAAAGACGGGTGTACCTAATATAAACCGACCAAGTAACGAATTAGCTATACCATCATATTTAACAAACAAATTGATGACGTTTTGCAACCTTCTTATTTTGGCAAATATATTCCGACACAGGGGTGGTATTCCATCTGTCCAATCTTGGTCCAATGTGTATTTGCGTCTCACATTTTGCTTAATGAGAGAGTCAGACGCAATGCATATTGGACAAAGATCTTAAACAAGTAGAATACCACCCGAAGAGAAAAATAGGTTGTCAGGAGGCTCCGGGACGTGACCGGGCCGGGCCCGCACCGTGCCACGCCCGAGCCCCGGTGATCACGTGATGCTCTCCATAGAAAACGACGCTCCGGAAGCTCCGGCCCGGCCACGGCCCGGTCTAGCGTGAGTCATCCTTAAATTGATCGATTGTTGTAACTAAATGACTCCTTTGGTTTTTCACAGTTGTAAGATAAAACGTTGAAATATTTATCAGACACAACGAATGACAAGGTTAAGTATGGCCAAGTATCTACTTGGAGATCGATAAGTAAGATCGTAAGCATTTGCTTACGATCTTACTACGCACTTTGAGAATACCTGTGAGTCATAATCATCAAGTGATATGAATGCACTCTGCAACATAGCCTTCTTAAACCCAAAAGATTTTAATATTTTTTTCGAAGTAGATTCAATTTTATACATGCTAATTTTTTTAAAGTTGGTATGTTTTTCTATTTCATCTGCCGTAAATAGAGTCCACCATCACGTCGTGCTGTCATCTTGATAGGGTAGGTTGGGAAGTAAATTATAGTAAAACTATTTATATTGATAATTTTAATATATTTTTCTTAAAAAAAAACTTTATTCTGAATGTTTTCGGAACATAATTAGTAGGATCACATGTGATGCTTAAATAAACTAAGCTTACTCTTACTTTTGTTGAATAGGTGGAAACATAATCAATATCTATGTCAGTTCCTTTCTTATACTATTTTATTTAATTTAATAATTAAATACAGCAACTGCAATAGAGAACAGGACTAGGAAACTAGAAGTGATGGCAGTCGCACTGTTCCTGAAGGTCAAACTGAGCCAGGAGTTGACCCCGGAGTAGTTGTCAGTAGACCAGGAGATGGAAGCGGCGACGTTTTCCCTGATGGCGCCGATGGAAGCCTGCTCTCCGGCTGTTAAGATGGCTTCATGGCGGCTGACCAGCTCGTTGATCTAGATAAAAGAAGGGTTAGTTACAATAGTTAGGCACTTCTTTAGTCAAGTCAAATAAGTCATCATATGATAAAAAACCGCTCAAGTCCGAGTCGGACTCGCGTTCCAAGGGTTCCGTACATTACTCAATTTTTAACAATGCATTTTTTTATGAGGAACGTGAATGAAATGTCTTTAAAAACCCGTAGGGGTTTGGATCAAAAACTAAGTAACTAAGTCCGACTTACGCTTGACTGCACATTTCTTATAGGTTTTCCCGTCAACTATAGGTATTTATATAAGAACTGATTTGTGTATTTTTTTTTTCAAAAATTTAGGCACAGTAGTTTTGGAGATAAACGGGAGGATAGTCGGACAGACAGATAAACAGATATACAGACGCACGATACTGACTCAAACCAAATAAAACTCACCTTGTCCAAATGCGCCTGTGTTGTAAGCCTACTGGCAAAAGCATTGAGAATGTTGGTCGTTCCGGTCAAACCTTGGACTCTGTATGAAAAAGGATACAAAAATATCATTAAGTATATTTTTTGATCAATTTGCTATGATTTGATTTAAAGAGCTGGCACAAAATTAATCGTTAAAAAAATAAGGAACGTAATCAGTATCCAGGCACGATTATATCAAACTTAACTATTAAAAATGAATTAATTGTAATTTTGAAAATTAGAAAACACCTCTTTTTTTTTTCGTTTTTTCTTCATGTTTTTAATTTTTTTTTGTATTTTTATATGAACGTTTTAAACGTTTATTATTATTTTTCATACTAACCTGGGTTGAATTTCAGCCCAGTTTTCAATGATGAACTCAAGTGCTGCCTCCATGCCCTCAGGACTCGAGTTGATGACGGACACGACAATCGTATGCTTGTCCTGCTCTCTCACGGGTGATTCGTCATCGATCACTTGGTTCAGATAACTGCGAAAGATGAAAATCATTGTGAGTTGTTGCTCGACTGAAACATAGTGAGTTAAGATTTTATGTACCTAACTACTTATGAATGTGACGCTAAGGGTCGATTGCACCTAGGGTTGCCATTCGTGTCATCTTCAAGATTTCGTATGTTTTGTTTCTTTGTCTTGGGGACTTCGTGAGTGTTAGAAGCCTCAACTTTACTAACCACTAGAAGCTACGTTTAGAGTTGGGCAGAAGAAAAGATTATGCTGTAGACTCGTCACCATATTCTGTAGCTACAGCATAATCCTTGGGGCTTGGAACGAAAGGTTTTAGAGTAATCGTAATAGTCGTAGTGTAAAATTATCGGAGATATAACCGTCGACGTAATATCAGATTTTTAAGGTGATGTCTGGACTTTTGTCAGGATATTCCATTTTTTCATTGTGTCAAACCGTCTAATCTTCCACAACGACTGCTATATTACGTGAATCTCTTGCCAAATAAGGAAAAGTTTTGTTCTAATCCTCAGCCAATGTCGACTATCCTGTCCCGCTTGTCAATTATTAAATCGTGGTCAAATAATAATACCAAATAACTTCGGCATTCATATTTCCACTTACTTTTGCCTGATTGCATCATTGCCAGTACATCCCATAGCGTTCAGCAAGATGGATTGTTCGCTGGCATCGGTGCTGGCTTCAAAGAGTTGCCATAAGAAGTTGAAGTTATCTTCGTCTCCGCTGCGGAGACCGGCGCAGTATACCGTCGTCTGGATGTCAGGGTTGAGCCGTTGAGCTAAAAGAGAAGCTTACTTTTAAGCAAATTTTTTTCGACTATTTCGTCAAATAATGGGGAAATTTTAGATGAGGGCAGCTTGCAATTAGTCGTTGTGGATACTTGAGGAAGAGTGATGATGATGGTCCTTCCATGTCGCATTCAGTGCAGTACTAGCATCCAACTAAGTAAAGGTTCGACACCCTTTGGAGCAATAACTAGGGTTTTTAGGATTTGAACCCGGTAAAAAAGTCAGTATGATAAACAGAGTATTGGCAATATTTAATAATCTTGTATTAAATCAAAGTAGACAGAAGTGTCCATTTGTCTTTTGGCTGATATCATGAATAGTCATAGTCTTACCATAGGGTGAGGAAGAAAATGACAGCCTAGTAAAGCAATCTAACAAGAAAGAAGTGACTAATGCAATGACTGGCGATAGAGAAGTATGAAAGAAAAGTCGCCACTTATAATAGTCCGCTGGATAATGATGATTTAAATGAAGAAAGGCCAAAAAATAAACCTAATAAAAACAAAGTTATTAAAGTTAACGGTAATGTAGAACTTACAAGGATTTTCCCTGAACTGCTGTAGCAGCTCCGACGCCCTATCAAGACAATCTTGGTTGCCGTAGCGGCAGTTGAAGTCCAGCATGATGTTCCTGTGGTACGCAGTCACGTGTTCCTCGGTAGATAAAGCGTTGAAGCCCAACTCTTCGTACATAGGCGCTGTGAGCTTCAAGACGTATTCCTGGAATGATAAGGTTAGATAACTATTTTCCAAAGACGATTTGACTAGTAGGCAGATACACAATACGACAGAGTAGAGTTGCCATCAGATATATCGGAGCGGCCAAGGTGCTCACCAATACCTGAACACGCCTCTATTGTCAGGGCGTTAAGTGCGTGTTCAGATATTTTTGAGCACCTCGACTCTTCCGATATATCTGACAGCGACTGTACCTAAGTCCTGTGTATAAGTCTTACTTGTTGACTACCAGGCCTCCGATATTTAAGGGCAAAATTTAATGAGCGCCACTTGCACCATCCCACTAACCCGAGGTTAAGCGGTTAAACCGTTAACCCAGTGTCAACTTGTACTGGTAACCATGGTAACTCCAGGTTTTAACGGCTAACCCAGGGTTAGTGGAATGGTACAAGTGGCCCTGAGAGGTAGGGA
The DNA here is from genome assembly GCF_963556715.1 of Cydia fagiglandana. Classification (NCBI taxonomy): domain Eukaryota; kingdom Metazoa; phylum Arthropoda; class Insecta; order Lepidoptera; family Tortricidae; genus Cydia; species Cydia fagiglandana. The sequence goes on along the minus strand of NC_085936.1, from coordinate 20,363,749 downwards.
GTTTCTACATCGATAAACTCAACTATCGATAAGTTTCCCAAATACTAATGATCGCCCTCAAATTCGTTTGTAGCTGTATATTGTATGCAGTAAGTATTATTTAGAAGTCGATGATAAAGATTCCACAAATCATAGTATAATTATCGCTAGGTTAGAAAAATAATGATGAGTGACCGACGATGTAATGACTAGTCTTTAAACCCATCCCGAATACCGCCTTTTCAACAATCTCATTTCTATACTTTATTTATAGGTTTATAAATGCAACCCGAACTTGAGTACCATCATTTAATATGAAATATACCCGAATTATAAAAGGCATATTTCCTGCCTCATATTTCTCACAATACATTCAATAAGGCGCTCACGTATTGAAAAGGTCAAATCCATGCCTATTCATTTCGATCTCATACCTTTACCCATAGACTTACTTCATTACACTCCGTATTTGGAATCGTTTACGGAGACTTGTTGTCAGTGTCACAAAGTAGGTACAAGTGTATAAAGTAATGTAGTAAAGGTGACGTTAGGATGACGAATGCAGCATCATTAATATTATTGTCAATAAAAAACAAGCAAAAATCTGTTTTATTGACAAATACATATCTCGCGCCCGCGCCAGCGTCTCAGCAATAACAATGAGTATTAAGGTGACAGTCAATTTCCAACGACAGCAGCACTACCATTCATTTTACTATGGAAATTGTCAATAACACCGACGCGTTCGTACAGTCAACAACACTCCCAGCTGTACATCGGTGGACCTTATTACAAAACGCATAAGGTCCACCGATATACAGCTGCGAGTGTTGTTGACTGTACTAACTAGTAGTGCAGCTGCGCTAACTCTGCGTTAACTCAAACGCACTGCATTCCGCTTGCACCATTATCAGTACGAGGGAGATGCATCGTGAATTAGTTTACGCAGTCGCTAGCAAATTTGTCAATATCAAACTAGTTATAGTGGTAAGACTATACTCTGGACTATAGTTGGGTAGTTTTAGTCTAGTTGTCTTCTTCTTCTCCCGTACCATACACCTTTATTTGGAGACTACCCTTCTGCCTAATCGGCATTTTGGCATCACATAACGCACCCGTAAGGGTTCTCCATTTTAGCTAGGCTGCAATTATTCTATAGGTTGGGTAGTTTTACTGTACTTATTCATATTTAATAGTCCATCATCTATCAGGTAAGTGATCTGTACTTTGCTCTGAATGGCACTTATTCAGAGCTAAGGGGTAATAATGCGAGCCTGTTAGTTGAAGATTGTAATGTAATAACGTGACTGTAACGAATTATAATATATTTGTTTCACTTTGGAGATGTATTGTAATATCACTGGAGTATTATTATTACGTTTTATTGTCATGTTGAGTTATACATAGTTTACTTATGATAAACTCAACATGACAAACTCGAAAACCATGCAACTAATACTGGGGTCATGTTAGGTTTGTTAGGTTCCTCTTGAGTTGAACTACCTCCGGTGTCACTGTGACGTGGTAGTTTTGGGATACCCGTAACGCAGTCAAATAAGGTTTGTTGTTACTCAGTACGGATATGATGGCCGTTCTTGTCTCTGTGACAGCATGATAAAAAGGTGTCCGTCGCTTTCTATCCCACGTTGTTAAAAAGTGTCAGTTATTTTATCACGTGGATAATGATGGATAAAGCTATCCATAATACGCAGGCTGGACGCACAAAAGCAAGGACTTACTTGGAAGATGTCATACGCAGCCGAGCCACTGAGCACCACATCCAGGTAGTTCCAGGCTCTCTGCACAGAGCCCCAGGGAATGTAGTCCTTCTCCTCCTCCAGGTACAAGGACAGCTCGAACGCGAGGCGGTAGTCCTGGAAACACGGTTACTTTAAGAAAGGCTCAAAAAAATTTAAATCAAAAAATTTTTTTTGGCGGTTTCGTATGAAACAGCCAAAAAATTTTTTTGAAAATTCTGGCTGGTCCATTTTCTATGGAAGGGTAATTTTATTTCGCGATTTTGGGGTTGATCCCATATTAAAAGTTACTCAGTATTATCCCAAAACATCCCTGGCAACGGGAATGCTCTTATTTTTTGGCCATCCTGTATAACAGAATGCGCCACTTTGTTTAAGGTCACTTTTGACAAAATAAAGAAACTTTTATATTCATAAATTCCTACTTCATCGATTTACCATCCTTCTTGATTGATTTAAGACAACATGTTTGTGATTACAATCAATATTTTTGCATATTTGTCATTTCTTGAGTTATTCTAACTAATTCGTATGCAGAATGCTATGCTGACTTTTGAAATATTTTCTCATTTAAATACGTATCTTGCTATGTAAATAAAAATAAAATACCATGGATTTATGGTACCCAAGTTTAAATAAGTATGCAAAAACGTAGTTAGGTACTTGTACCATTTTAAGCTATATTTATTTTTGCAATTAATCTTCACTCGAATTCCTACAACATTAACCCTAGTAGGAGTAAAATGGACTTTACCTCCCGCTGCACATGCGTGAAAAAGCTCGCTTAGTAGTAATAATTATATAAGCTGCTTGTACATAGTGACACTATCTTAAGGTAAATCGAATCATGTCAGGCTATAATACCCGGTCTTTCTTAAGTTATACTTAAACAGCAAATACTAAACTTAAACGGAGGACTATGTCGAGCTATGTTCGCGAGAAAAGTAATACCAACAATAACACACAGGGGAGAATGCAGAATATCACACATTGTTCTAGAGGGAATTCAAATTAAGAAACTAGGACAATGTAAATTAATTTCGCTCCGCTAGAAATGCAAATGGGATGAAAAACTGCACAATTTTGTTTACAAACTTTTTTCAGCTTTTAGCGAGGCATCTAAACAAGCTGTTTTATTATTCAATCAACAATTTCCTATAAGGCCTTCATTGTTGCTATTTAAAAATAAGGAAAAATGTCACAGTTTAAATAATTTCAAAGAAGTAAAACAAAAATTAAGTAGGTACTTACTTGTATCCACGAAAGACTGCATGAAAAAATTATACCAGAGATTTAATTATAGGTACTTACTTCTAAAAAAATTATTACAGCGAAATATATTTAAAATTTACAATCCTGTTTTCTTTTTAGATTAGATTATACTCCAGTTTAAAATTATTTAAAATATTATAAAATACGACCTGGAATGGATAACAATTCCTTTGCCTTGGAAGATTTGAGGACTTACGCCTATTTTTAATATATATGCCTAAGAAATTACATGATTTGCCTGATTTTACGATCGGCCACAACTATACACTATTTTTGAATTATATAACTGCAGAATAATTAAGCTGAACAACAAGTTGACTATACATGCAAACTTCAGCTAAAATACGTAACAAAAACTCCCCAGCGCTGAATCTAAGTACTTGTTATTCAGAGCAAACTTTCAGTTAATATCGCAAGCCACAATTTCTGTTGTGTTCCATTCCAATTATTATAATAAATGGATATGCCATTTGCAACTGCAACAAATGGTAGACGTTAATTGAGACTAAAAATGTAACTGAATTCCAATTATGCTTTTAGAAAATTCAAACTTACATTGTTACATCAAAATGATAAATATCTAGAAATGATGTCACTTACCGGTATGTCTCGTTCGTGCCCAATAAAATAAGGACGAATACGAGTGAAATGCACAGGCGACTGAATCATTTTGATAATTTCATAAAGTAAGTTTGAATTGATCTACTGGTATTTTATTTCCAAAGGCATTGGTTCTGATTGTGATTGAAATAATAACGATGTTGAAATGAAGATTAAAAGAAAAACATCGTATTAAATTGTCTTATTCTAGGATTGTATTAAAAAACGAGTTCTTAGATAATACGATGAATTTTTGAAGGTATTTTTCAAATAATAGTATGAGATTCATAAAACACCCAAACTATTAATGAAAAATCTTATATATCTTCTTCTTCATCCCAAACTATTGAGATATCTTACAGATCCAGCCAGCCGAAAATTTCTAAACCCATAATTTTAAATGCATATTAAAACTTACAAGGCGGCCATTCCTAGCCAGGTTGAAGGCATCGTCGACGAGCTGAGCTCTGTTGAGGACATGGATGGTCTCGTGAGACTCGGTCAGGACCTTCGTCAAAGCCTCCCAGTTGGAGGAATCGTAGTTCACTCTGTAGTAACCTGATAGAAATTAGAAATTATTCAATAATGTGGCCTTGTCCTGTCGCATTATGATAAGGCAATCGCTCATATATTGAAGTTTTGCATTTTTGACGTAACTTCGAGCAATAATTAGTGGACTCGAGAGACTTGAAGAACTTAAATGGGGGTGAACTTAATTGGCAATACAATTGAAATCAACGGTATTAGAAAATAGAGTTGAATTTGTTTTGTTTTAAAATCGAACGAAGAAAAATAAAAACAACTATGTTCCATTTCACTAAGATTTAAATTTCATTGGAGGTAATTTGTACTATTAGGACATTGAACCCCAAGAAGAGGTTAAAATGAGAGCTGTAGTAGCGCGGTGTAGTTTCACTCAGAAACATTAGACTATACGTACCAGTCTGCTGCTTATTAATGATGAACCACTCAGCGTCAGCCAGACCGGGGATGTCGAAGGACGTGGCAGGGAAGGTCGGTGGCAGCCAGCCTTGCGGACTGGTGTCATTGAAGTCGATGTTGGTAGACAGCACCCAGTTGAGGGGCACGTGCCAGCGCTCGCCAGAGGACTGTGAGCGGTCGGTCATGTACCGTTCCTGCGATAAAATAAAATGAATATCAATACATCCCAATGAGAAGGGTAATGATGCCCGCTCTGGATCTTGGATGATCCAAAAAGTTTCCATCACCATACAGCGTGGGAACAATGCCAGCATAGTGGGAACTTTAGAGCCAGGCTTGGTGCAGGGTGGGAATGGGCATTAATTTATAGATGTTTTGATGTTTGTTCAAAAAGAAGCAAGAGCCATGACGATGCTTGTGTGGATTTGTGCAATTAGAAAGCATGTGACATGTGACGTATCACCTTTTTGTTTTGATGAAAACATGCCTTGTGCCGATTTCCTAACCACTCGGGGATGGGATGGGGCAGTTTTATATATATGTGACCATTTTATACACAGATAAGTTAAGCAGCATATAAAATATGCAAAGTCTGCAAAAGGTGGTATTTTTGAGCTTTACCTCAGACTTTTGCAGACTTGTTTTTAAACTCTTTAAAAATCCCATGCCATGCCATTCACGTAGTAAACGTACCTTTTGAAAAGCAATTTAAGTGTTTTTAGCACGATCCATTTGGTTAAGTGGCTTGTCCGGATTATCTTGGGCGCCGACCGTTCAGCATTTCAGAACGATTTTGTTGTTATTCCACTACGAGTCGATAAACGAATTAAATGGATTTAACTCTTGATTTGGTATATTCACAGATAAACGTACAGTCGGCAGCAGAACTTGCTAAGCGGGCGAGGAAAGATCTCCATACAGGGCGGTCGGCCGCCTGCTTCTCCCACAGAAGCGGGTCAATGTAGCAGTTCTTCATGTGGCGCTTAAGCATATATCAAGCTTAAGCTTAAGCAGCGTAATTACTAGCTGATATGGCGTGGCTACAGCTTGGCTAAATACACAGCTGGACAGAATAACAACGAACTTACCTGATCTACGAAGATAGAGTTGGATTCAGGTGACGTGCGTCTCACGTTCAGAACCGGGAAACCACTCTGGGTCTCCCAGCGAGTCATGACTGTAGCCAATTGGTAGGGAATGGTGTGATCGGCCTCATTAAGGGCCTGTTGCATGGCAGCGTAGAGGTTGGCTGGTGTAGCGGCGGCACGAGAACTACAAAAAAAATATTAGCATAAGCCTCGGTAGCTTGATACGTCGGTTTCTTAACTCCTGGGCACTATTTTGTCCCGATAAAGTAGGTAGTGGGAATATATGCTATGGGGCCAAATTCGACATGTACAACTGTCAGATTTCGCATCCACGTCAAATCAACAGTTGATTTTATTGCATACTGAGTGTTGATTCCATCAACGGTGGATAATATAATTTGGTACAACCAAAACTCAACTCTAAAGGGTGGTTCGGTTTGGTTTGCTTGTCACCCTAACTGTGGATTGTTAATGTCAAATGTTGACATTGTCGTATTCGAGAACTTATGATTTTTCCCACATCAACGGGAGATCAACACGATACGTCAAACGTCGCTTGTCGAATAGGGGTCGTGACCAGTCGTACTCATCCGTCATACGGAAAACAACTACTTGTCGCCAATTTGTTGTTTTCCTTACGAGGGAAGCAGTTGGCGACCTGTTACACTGTTTATAAGCTACGTGCATTCCAAGTTTTATGTTTACAGCCGGATGAAAGTACATACAGTTAAGTTTTTAATTTTGTCTAATACTTTTTGTGTGTGGGTAGTTATTGCACATTGTAATTTTGACAGAGGTGAAAACATATTTTTCCTCTGAAATTGACTCCGAACGCTGGATATTAGGGTTTAAAACATCGAGATGTATTTTAAATTCAATATACGCGATATACATAATTTTAATTCATTTACATCTACCGTGTTTTGCAACTCCTTGCATTATTATTGGAGTCACATCGACGGATCAACATAATTAAGTAATGTGTTTACTCACAAAGTCTCTTGACTTTACAACAAGTCGGTGATTAAGTTTCTAATTACTCGCCAAATGAATAACCCTTCGAGTGGCATTGTCCTCCTCGAGGTCTCTACGGTAAGTGGCGGTGGCCGCGAGGAGGACAGACATAACAAGCCGGTTGAGTGGCGCAGCCATTTTGGAAAAATATACGTCAAGTGGCGGGGCCTCAATGGGTGATCATCGCGAATTTGGCGCGTGACTTTGTTTTACGCCGGAATTCGACCGTTAGGGAATACTATCCTTGTTTATTGACGAATGCATCTTGCAAGAGTGAGCAAGCAAGGCATAGTTTTAACGGTTTTATTTTAGGCGCGAAATGCAGCGTCGCACAGATGCCGCGAGACGGTCTCTGCCAATTACGGGCTTGTTATGACCGAACCTTCTCGCGGCCTCTGCCACGCAAAGGCATATTTAAACAAGACCGAAGTGATCCCATAAGTGTTCCGTAAACAAAGTTTTGTACGGAACACTAAAAAATGGCCGCGCCATTTCTCCTGCCGTTCAACCGGAGGTGCTGCCACCCGAAGGGATAAACAACTTATAAATTCGAGAAACAACTGGTCTCTCATTTAAAAACGGTCATTTTTCACATTCCGTTGTCGCCCGGTAAGCCTTCAAGGGGCTTATTTGTTTGGGAACTTCTGTTGGAAAGTTTTTTTCGGTCGCTTCTCGATCATTAGGCTTATAACGCTTTTAATTTGCGAGCGGAGTTTTATAAGCCATCTGTTTGTTTTTTACAATGTATTTGCCGACCTACTTTTATTTTAATTTTATTTATCCACTAATATTTTTGATAAAAACATTAAAGTAAAATTCAATTGGGCCTATACTAACTAATACCCTTGGAATATACGGTCGTATGACAAATACAAACTGAAGCAGATAGTTATATTGTAAGCTCGCAATGGCCTACCTTAATATTTACGAGTAGGTATAACATGTTATAACTTTTTACACAATTTTGACAGTAAATATTATCTTGTGTAAAGGTTACCTCTGCATTATATACCCCAAAAGACATAGTCACGATTGTTTACTGGCATGATAGAGAAACTGGATATTAAGATACATAATTATTTATACCTTCTTCATTTAGAAATGTTCCGAATTTATACTTCAGCTAACAAAGCAAGTACTAGGAAGTAGAATCCTACAAATTTTTAAGGCTATAAATTGTGTCTTAACATGTTATTATTTTTCCCCGAAATGACGCCGCAGTAAAAATAGAGCTTGAAGTAAAACTGGCCAGAATTCTGAACAGTAACAAGGTAGCACTTACTTGGCCTGTATGTAGATAACGAGCCCTCTCCGGAACACTTCGGGCGTGAGGAAGTGCTGCATCATACGAATGACGGAGCCCGCTGGAACGAAATGTTACTTTATTCACTGCGCTTTGGATGTGTTTCTATTTAAAACGTAAAAATGGGGAGCAAAAACGTTAGGGAAAACCCTTTTCTGTAGATAACGATTCAAATTCATTTTTCTAATACTTTTATTAAACAAATTTAAAGAAGTAAGAGTTATTATTATGCCGATATGTACCTATTTTTTTTTCTTTCATTGAATTGAGTAGGTGCATATATTACGTCTTGTAGACACTAATCTTTGTTCTCTTGCTGATGAGCTTCGAGCCCAACATCATCGGCGAGAACAATTAGCTGCTCGACTTCGCTGGCTCGGCCATGAGGAGAGGATGGGAGAGGATCGTGCGGCCAAAAGAGCTTATGTGGGACGACCAACTGGAAGACGTCCGGTCGGAAGGCCTAGGCACCGATGGATCGTCGAGGTCCAGAAAGACCTGTGTGGCATACAAGCGGCTGAATGGCGTCAGATCGCACAAGATAGGAACGAATGATGAAATCTAGTGTCGGAGGCCAAGATCCCCTTCGGGTCCCTGAGCCAGCGAAGTAAGTAAGCATATAATATTATGTAGGTAGGTAATATATTCTGAATATTATATTGGACATTTATTTTCTTTTTGTACAAGCTAATTTGGTTTTCAAATACATTTTATGGTTGCTCAACTAAATATCCGTTTTATCTTACATTCACACGTCATTCTTTTCCTTATCCACAAGATGCTCTTATCGATCGTATCAAGAACGATAAAAAATACTGTATCCTTATCATGATAATATATCATAAGTAAGTCGTGAACGAATTCGCGGATTATTTGTTCACCGTTATCAATTGGCTAAACCTAGGTATTCTTAGAGTGACATTCCATTTCCAACTGCAGCTGCAATACGGTTCATTTTACTATGGTAACGCGTCGCTGTCAGTGTCAATTTCCATAGAAAATGAACAGTATTGCAGCTGCAGTTGGAAATGGAATGTCACTTTTAAATAGCCTAAGGAGACTCCTATAATGGCTATCTATCCATCTATCTAATAATACCTTTAAAGAGCAATTCTTGTTTATTTATATATTATGTATAAGTATTTCGGGGATCTTGGAAACGGCTCTAACCATTTCGATGAAATTGAATTGCTATATGAGGGTTTTCGAGGGCGATAAATCTATCTAGCTAGGTCTTACATCTGGGAAAACGCGCATTTTGGTGTTTTCATATGTTTTCCGAGCAAAGCTCCGTCTCCCAGATATTCATTACTAAATAGGTATTTGGGGATCAGGTAACAAGGCCCATATTACTAATACCGTCTAGACTAACTTACATATAAATTTCATGACTTGAAACTAAACACTATTTAGGTGAAATATAATATTTAGGTTCATTTACATGCCGAGAAGCGTTGGTGGTATACATTTTGACATCTTGACAGACATTTAATAAAATTGGATATTTTACATTATTAAAATCTCTGAGGCCCACCACTTGCACCATCCCTTTAAGCCAGGATTAAGCGGTTAAACCGTTAACCCAGTGCCTAATTGTAACCATGGTATCGCCAGGTTTAACCGGTTAACCCGGGTTAGTAGAATGGTACAAGTGGACCTAACACTTCTCAAAAACCAAGCCTTAAAGGCGCTAAGGAATGAGGATCTCCTAGGGCGTTTATACACTACTTTAAGTTAGGGAACAAATTGATTTGTATTTGTGTAGGAAGTGTAAGTACGTACTACTTGCCCTTTAGATTTGGTCAAAGGATCCTAGCCTTTCAAAGATTGAATTTACTCGAGAATACGTGACCGTTACCGCCGTGACCGAGTGGTATGGAGATAATGGCGTTAGCCGCGTAACCTGAAGACACCGGTTCGATTCCGGCCTCGGCCACCGGCTTTGGTTACTTTATAGGGTTCCGTACCTGAAGGTAAACGGGACCCTATTACTAAGACTCCACTGTCTGTCACCAGGCTGTATCTCATGAACCGTGATGATTAGACAGTTGACATTTTCACAGATGATGTATTTCTGTTGCCGCTATAATATCAAATACTAATAAAACCGGGCAAGTGCGAGTAGGACTCGCGCACGAAGGGTTCCGTACCATAATGCAAAAAAAAAAAATGTTGTATGGGAGCCCCATTTAAATCTTTATTTTATTCTGTTTTTAGTATTTGTTGTTATAGCGGCAACAGAAATACATCATCTGTGAAAATTTCAACTGTCTAGCTATCACGGTTCGTGAGATACAGCCTGGTGACAGACGGACGGACGGACGGACGGACGGACGGACAGCGAAGTCTTAGTAATAGGGTCCCGTTTTACCCTTTGGGTACGGAACCCTAAAAAGTACCGAGGTTTCCGTGTGTGAGTCCGTCTCGTACTTGTCCGGTTTTTTTTAAGTTTATTACATAATAATATATTTTTCTCCAATATGCTCGGAAATGTACACCTTACTGTAGCAAAAATAGTACGGGAAGTTCTTCGTTAATGTCAAACTCTAACTAAAAAACATCAAACTATCGCTGTCCTGTTCTAGCGGACGGGAAGTAAAAAAACACTACAGTAATAACTTATTACTGTAGTGTTTTTTACTTTTTAATAATAAAAAACGCAAACAGCCAATTATTATTGCCGCGAGCCGCTTCTACACGACGCGATCAGCTATCATTTCACGTGTATGATCGTGCGAATACTGCTTAATAAAATCAAAGATTATTTTTATATTTTTTTTAAATCTCATCCGTGTTCATAAAGCTTACAGTTTGTCAAAGGACTTTCTCATTTCAAACATAGACAAAGAGAATCATACTATCTTTGTCTTACACTAGTACTAGCACCCAAAAGAAAAGGATGGGTGTAGTTTTCCTGGTTCTTACTGACTGAAAAGTTGGTTTGACAAACTATGTATATTGCGCAATTATATTGAATGAACGAATATTGAATGGTACTGTATGGCAGAATAAGTTTGTGCCTTTAACTTTTAAAAATTAATTAAAGAGGGAAATTGTTTTTGATATTTTGGATGTGAAGGTTTGATTTGAGTGAAGCTTGATGCTTAAATAATAATTATTTTAGCTTATTTCCTCGCATGTTTGGAGAAAAGCACTATATATGCCTCGGCAGGAATAGCAATTCGTGGATTCGTCTTCTTTGTCGGACTCCGCTTCGCGTCGTCCGACAAAATCGAAACTCATCCACGATTTGCCCTTTCCCGGCCTCTGCAATAATGTACTATTCTCCTCTCGCGCATGGGTAGAGGCCTGTGGCCAGCAGTGGGACGTAAAAGTGGGACGTGGCTGAATTATTATTATATGATTATTAATGTATTTTAGTTTATAACTTACATTTCTGATAAGCTACGGCGTTGAAGGTGCCAAGGATCTGCGAGGGAGTGTATACAGGGTGAGTCATGGGGTTGACGCTGAGGACCGCGTCGCTCTGCATCACGTTCTGCAGGATCAGAACGAACTGATCCATCATACGCCATTCTGGGAGCACCTGGTCAAGATAAAAACGAATAAATAAACAGAAAAAGGACGTAAAACTTAAATGAATAAATAAAATAAATAAATATTTGGGGACATCTTACACAGATCAACCTAGCGCCAAACTAAGCAAAGCTTGTACTATGGCTGCTAGGCGACGATATACATACTTATATAGATAAATACATACTTATATCCTACATAGAAAACAGCCATGACTCAGGAACAAATATTTGTGTTCATCACACAAATAAATAATAAACTTGACTTCATCATTAGTTAGCGTACATTTTAATGTATTGTAATTGTATTAGTTGTATTCAAAATTGTTAATGAAAGAATCGATAATAAACTTCTTCTCAAACATGCTTGACAATCGTATTTAACATTGGAAAAACAATTAGGGTTTTCAAATGCAACATATGTATGGTTTTTATGCGTAGTAAAACAGTATTAAATTTTATATTTTAATATTTATACATAATATGTCAAATGAAACCTTTGTTTCAAAGAATTACCGGCACTTAGTAAGCAGAGTTTTTAATTAGAAATTAACAACAGAGAAAAAACTAAGGAATATACTCATACAAAAGTTTGGTTCTCAGAAGCTGTTAAGTAACTACAGGAGTAAGCACTTTTAAAAAGCTGTGTATGATTTTCAAGTAGGTACTTTACTTACAAGGTATCCTGCCAATAACGATTGCAATTTACCCACAATATTCAAACATTTTCAATCGACTACTCACTTAATATAACTGACCTAAGCTTACTATCTCATTTTCAAAACATTGTGTCTCATCTACCGTAACCATACAATTTGATCCCTATAATCCCTACAACTAGATGCATTCGGAGATCAGATTGTATGCTGGTGTCATCGAGTGAGGAGTTTAGATGGTATCATGAATAGTTCTGAGCGGTTTCAACACTAAGCAAATGCAAATTCGCGACGAGGAGGGTTATATTCGCTTAGCAAGCTAAGGCTATTCAAAAGGTTGAAAAGAACCAGTAAGAGTTTGTACTCTAATCACACATAGTTGCTAAAGATCTGTAGGTCTCTTTATACTAGTCGGTGCTAGGATTGGACGTGCCTACATTCGCCTAGCCAATCAGAATGTAGTTACGCTAGGTAAATGGCCACAGAGTCAGCTAAAGCTATTTGCTCGAGACGCTTGAATATACGAGTACAATGGACTTAGATGATGGCCGCTGTTTTGCTACGAAATGAGATTTTTGATAGCTGAGTTTGACTTTATTCTGTCGTGATGCTTTCTAGAAGCAAATAAGAATACAATACAAGTCACTAAGGTTAACGCGACCAAATCCGTCTCAGGAAAATGTGTACACAATCGTATTTACCTTATTTTATTAACCATCAGCGGCGACAGCTTCGACTGATGGATCTAAAAGTAATTGCTACTAAGTAATAGATGATGATTTGATGAAGTTAACAATATTTGATGAAGTTAATAATATTATACGGTCGTGTTCAAAATTTCGAGCATTTGGCCACATTTAACAAATATGTATTAGGTATTTGTTTTAAAAATTTCTTCCTATATAGAATCATCGAGAAATCGATAAAACTCTTCAAATAATAAATACAAACAAATAGCAAGCAATAAATATAAAGCCAATAACTATAAATATTTAACTGAACATTCCAACTAAAGGTGTGTGTGCCAGCCGTACTATCCGCAACTAGTCAAGAAATAGGTCAAGTGTTCAATTGATTCGCGTGGAACGAACGGATATCGACGTTCGCAGGTAGGATTCATATAATAAATGGAAGTTTTCTTCATTAAACTATTTTAACGTTAATAGAGATAAGTTAGTAAAATAATCCAAATAATTATATAGACTGGTAGAGAATGCTTTTGGCATTAAGTCCGCCTTTTGTACGATAAGTTTTCTTTTGTGCAATAAAGTTTAAATAAACGTATTATTATTGAAGGTGACTGTTGAAGGAACTCTATTTGTCAGTCGTAGGCAGATATATTTTATGAGATTATCACGTCAGCAAGGTAAGGCAGACGCCTAAGTGCTCGTCTCTGTCTCAGTATATATCGACGCCCGAAAGTCATTCTTCAAACTTGGGTTATGTTTCAATAGAGATGGCAACAGTGTCAATTATTGGCATTAGAATGTCGATTACTGAGACAATTGCTTTATAAATATTGTACCTTCTCAATCATGAACATATATACAGTTATTACAACATGTTTCAATCTTTTTTAAATTTCAACCTTCTATCTATTTACTCTTACCGCCTGTTGTTATCGGGTTCTATTGTTCCATTAAAATTTCTTTGCAGTTTTACATGTGTGTCAAATGTATGTATAATTTTAATTATTGGTGCAATAAAGAATATTTACTTACTTACTTACTCATCCGAATGCTGGCTATCGGTATTATTTAAGTTAATTACTGATTTGAAAACCCATCCAAGCCACTTGATCCGTTCAAGCATTTGCCCTCTGGAGAACCCTATTCATTGGCCATCGTTTTGTGGGCTTAAACTTTACGAAGATATTTTGAGGTTAAATTACCTGATAATTTATTTAATAAAATATTAATTCATTGTTTTGGATAATGGCAATCTGACTGTCGCTATCTTGGTAGTGTAATAAATACAGAAATTGAACATTATCAATCATTGCATACCAGACCTAATTAAATGCCTGATATGTTAATAACAGCTAGTAATACCTAACAAGAAGTATTTAGTATTAATCGCAAATTTATAAATGCCTTCACCTGCGATTTTTTTCCATATCATGAAAATAAAAACCGGGCAAGTGCGAGTCGGACTCGCGCACGAAGGGTTCCGTACCATAATGCAAAAAAAAAACAAAAAAAAGCAAAAAAAATCGGTCACCCATCCAAGTACTGACCACTCCCGACGTTGCTTAACTTTGGTCAAAAATCACGTTTGTTGTATGGGAGCCCCATTTGAATCTTTATTTTATTCTGTTTTTAGTATTTGTTGTTATAGCGGCAACAGAAATACATCATCTGTGAAAATTTCAACTGTCTAGCTATCACGGTTCGTGAGATATAGCCTGGTGACAGACGGACGGACGGACGGCGAAGTCTTAGTAATAGGGTCCCGTTTTACCCTTTGGGTACGGAACCCTAAAAACGAAACAATACAGGATGGTTAATGTATAAAGGTTAATATCTCCTAGTAGGTCATTACCTGTGGTAGAAGATCCTGCTCTTCCGTCATTGTTACATTATGTATTGACTTAACTGAGTGTCATAGCTCTCGATGAAGTTGACAAAACCCTCATTCACCCCAGTATACGTATGTCCAATAGGCAGGTCCAATATAGTTGGTTTAGCAATTGGCGAACCACACGTATGTCACACCATAATCTAAGTAATATCTCACCATCTCAGTAGCAAAGCTCTCGAAGAAGTTAGCGAAGCCCTCATTCAGCCAAGTGTACGTCCAAGAGGCCGGTCCAACCTCGTTGCCAAACCACTGGTGGACGTTTTCGTGGCTGATGATACGACCGATGTTTTGCTTGGTAGCGGTGGTGGTGACGCCCTCAGTGACGAGAAGTGCCACTTCCCTGTCAAAGTAAACAATTGAAATACGCTACTGGAAATATTTAAAAAAATATATATTTAAGTAGTATCAATAATTGTCATTTAGCCCAGTTGGTACCCTGTCTGGGAAGCTGGTGAACTTAGGTTCGAATCCCGGTAACGACATTTATTCTGTGCCAAGCAAGAATGCGTTATAATCATGACTTATCGATTTTAACTAATTTAACAACCGCAAGAACCGTTTGAATTATTACGAGCCGCAGTAATGTTGAAATTTTTTGACTTCGAATAGGCCTTTGAGGGGCTATTTATCTATCGAGGTGCATTGAAGTTACTTCAAAATCGGGATAATTTTGGAACTGGCAAATATCTATAAAACCAGAAGCACTATAGCAATAGTCTACTGTTATTGCAGTAGAAAGTACTTACTTCTAAGTTTTGTGGAAAATTACCATTCTCAAAATTATCCCGCGTCCGAAGTTACTCCAATACACCTTGCCTATATAATATCGTCGATTATTTAGTATCCACAAAACAAGCATTAGAGAACTTACTATTAGACCTATAGATTACAACTTTTTACCATTCAAACTTCCACTTCTAGAATTTTTCACTACACCAATTCAGCGACCTGGGGGCTAATTTGAGAAGTGCTTTCCTCATAATGAGTGCCCCAGAGTGTTGCGTTACTTCAAAGCTTATGAAAGAGGTTGAAAAGGCCTTATTAAAAACTCGAGAACGCCTTTGGAGCATTTTAACCGTTTCCTATTGCGATATAAAGCGCGGTGAATAGTGTAGCTTTGAAGATTTCCTTTATTTTGTCATGACAATTGTCTTCATTAAAATACTGGATAGAAATTTTGCTTTTGTTTCTCTCTAGTATTCTGAATGGAGTCCGAGTGTTTTTTTTAAAGCGAAAGGTACACCCAGCTGCAAAATTGCAGCTCGCTTCACATCGATATCTTTACGAAATCTCTTTAATGACGTATTTCAGTAACTGCTTTATTAAAAAAGATTTTAAACATTCAGGCTGGTAGTTGACGTACAATTATTAATGATGCGTAACATCATAGTTTTAAATTTTTTAGCTATTTTTGTTTGAAGATTTCTCTCATTTGGTTTTTCTCCCAACCATACGATCAAAAATTCCATGCTTCCACCAATTACATGGTAACTTAGACACGACAACGAAAAAAGAAAGTATTGTTTGTGTGTTGAATGTTTTTTAACATAAAATAAACATATAAGCGTAGGAGAAGTAGTTTTATGACATTAAGTAAGTAAATAACAAGTCAAACGTGGTCAATATCCTCAATAGGACAAGATCCTCACGTATAGTAACTAAGTAACGCGAGTCACCGTGAATTAACCTATTATGTGTGATTGTTGTAAGCATGAGAGACCCAACACCACACTCACCTGTAAACAATGAGCCCCCAGTTCTCCATGGCACCAGCAGCAAAGTCCGGGACAGCGACATTATCCAGCTTAGGGAACGCGTACTCAAACTCCGTATATTCCTCAACCGCAACCATGTTCTTCTGCCCAAAGTCCATAGCGAACTCGGCAGTGTCCAAAATACCCGGCCGTGTGTACACTTGGAAGGGCACGCGGTATAAGGTGTCTTGGGTATTGGTGACGGATTCGAACGTGGACACGAGATATGCGAGGAGGTATGTGGACATGACTAGTGTGTCTTCGAATTCGTGTTTTACGAAGCCGTCGACGTCGTCTCTGTAAAAAGTTATTATGTTGATTTTCGTAAAGATAAATTTAAGTTGGTAAAATATCTTTTGGCTATTTCAAAAAATTTTAGCAGTTGCAGATCAGAAAGATAATCGTGTAATTTTTTTTGTGCAAAATACTTTCTGCAGGTGATTGTTCATATCGCGGTTTATAAGTATCTTATGTAGGTTACCTATCGCAATTATTCCTACGACACTATTCTGGCTCAATTTAATTATTCATCATCATCATAATTATTACGAACATTTATTGCAAAATAAACGAAAATTATCAAAAAATTCAAAGAAATTTAGGTACCAACAGCGTGTATCGCTAATAACATTATAATTTCTTAACTGACTTCTAAAAACCCTTCATATAATTTCATCTTACAAGATACACACAGAAAAATACACATCCTGAAGTTTAAATCGAAGCGGATATTAAAAATAAAAAGGAATCGGGCTGGATTTGAACGCACATTTCCGATGGTATCCGGGGCAATTCCGCTCCGAGCTACATAGGTCACCCCAGGGTTCTAATCTGGTTCCTTTATTTGCCTTTCTATCACTCGAATATTATGATTTATGTAAGAGAGAGAGAGAGAAATTGACGTTAGAGAAATTTCGATATTCAAAGTTGGTAGCCCTTCAGTACAATTTTGTTTACGGTAATTCAGCTTTCACGGCTTCTAAACGATTTTCCCAATACTTGTTTCCTTGACAAGGTCTGTTATAGGTAAAATCACTTTGGCTCAATCTAATTCTAGCCTTATTTTACTTGAACGGATAATGAAACGGCAGCCTACAATACAATAATAACTTTGACAAATTTTCCTTTTAAGTGATACGCATTGCAATTGCTAAATATTTTAGACAAAATAGATATCATTTTCCCTCAGGACAGGAGCATCAGTACCTACAATTATTTTTTAGTACTCTAAAGCAGGTAGCATAGCGGATGGAAAATTTAGATAGGTTTAACTTTATATAGTACAACTTGAAAGTAAAAGCAGGTAGATATTTTAAGTACGAATGTGGAAGGTAAATTGTAGGATGAATAAGATAGTAATTTTTCAACCAGAGGTAGGTAACAATTACCTAGTTTTATATATGGATCGGTCTGGTGCTTTACGAATCTCATGCATCCATCAATCAGCGTAGATACGCGGTCTTCAAGGTCATTTCAAAATGAGATCCAAACCAGATTGTTAAATCTGGTTTCCAGAGAATTCCTACTTACTTCAAATTGGTCGTTCTCTCAGGCATGTTGGAGACGACGACAGGGTACGCGGCAGGGGCGTATATAGTGGTCCTGAAGACGGCTTTAAGCGCCGGCTCGTCATAACAGGGGAACGCGCGGCGCGCGAACGTCGGCTGCAGCTGGGACGTTATCAGACGGCTGGAAAAGAATTTTTTTTCTTGTGTTATCTTTGTGGATGTTTCTGATTGATACAAAAATAATTTAGCTGGAAGAGAGGTCTGAGTTTAAACAGCATAAGACAAAATAAAGTAAATCTTTCTAAAAAGGTAGAAGTCATATTTGACTTTCAAGACCACCCATTGTTGAGATTTTCTTAAAAAAGCTTCTCTTCCCATCCCAGACTCCAGGAAGATACGCCCTTTTGCTGGTATGGGTTTTTACACCGTATGAAGGTACGGAAGGCATTTTCCGTGGTCCGACACTTATTTGTCTGCTTTTATAGCATCTATCATGTGCTTGTTTCATATTAAAGATGGGCTAGGTAGGTATTATAACCACGTAAGACCCAGGGAAAGTTTTGCGCTTTTGAATCTGGAACTTTATTTATAATAAGAATTCAAAACTTTAATTGAATTCTAAATAGTACTAGGGGACTTATAAGTATTGCAAACCTATTCCAAAGAGAAATACTTACGCAGGAGTACCGTCCTCAGCCTGATACGTGGACAAATAAACTCCAAACATGTTCTCAGCGAACCTTGCCACGTAATCAATATGTATGACATGCGGCTGGTTAGGACTGATCTCTCTTATCAAATTGATCTTAAGCATATGAGTATCATCTGTAGCCAAATCAAAGCTATCAAACAAATCTTCATCTTCATATCCGTCTCTATATACTCTAATACTGTCGATATCTGTCTCCATAGCTTGCATAACTATAGCATTTGTCTCATAGTTAGCAAGGATCCTTATAGAAACGTTTCCGTAGAAATAATCAGGGTTGTCCGGGTTGAGAAAGAGTCTGACATCGTAGAACGTGGGATAGGTCTCTCCTGGGAGGACGTATTGGGCGGCTAGGTCGTCGTTTCGAAGCACGGTGTTGGTGGACAGAGGGATGGCGAGAGCGCCCCCCAAGAGAGTTAGGCCGAGGAGTAAATACATATCTGAAAACGTATGGAACATTAAAAATGTACCTAAGTATCTAAATTTTATAATAGCTGTCCAAAAAATCTAGGTATGTTTTTATGAAGGCATATACATAAAACAAATAAGAGTAAATATTGCAGATATTTTTGAACAGGAATTTATACGGATGAAAAAAGTGTCCCTCATCTTTGTAATAAATTATAAACCGCATATGGGATTTTGTCAAATATAAAATGTGGAACGTAAATTGATAATGTGAAGCAGTAAAAAACTCTTTATTGTATTAGGTACAAACTATCAATACCAAAATTTTGCTACAGAATTGTAAGCAGACGCAAACTTTTATCCAGGAATAAGTTGTTCATTTTACAAAGACCAAACACCGCATATTTAGTTGTAAATATTAAATATATAAAAAAAAATACATTAAATAAATACTATAGGACATTTTTTACACAAATTGACTAAGCCCCACGGTAAGCTCAAGAAGGCTTATGTTGTGGGTACTCAGACAACGATGTATATAATATATAAATACTTAAATACATAGAAAACAATCATGACTCAGGAACATATCTATATCATCATACAAATAAATGCCCTTACCAGGATTCGAACCCGGGACCATCGGCTTCATAGGCAGGGTCACTACCCACTAGGCCGGCCCGGTCGTCAAAATATTTCCCAATAAAAGAGACCTAAGTACCATTTAATCAGTATTTTGTGCAAAGCAACGTTTTAATATAAATAACGTTTTATTTAATGTATGTACTTATAGCGTCAACTCTATCAAGAGACTTAAAAACTAGTGATTACAACAATAGTAAATTGTTACAATCTTAAAACGAAAACATAACATTTACAAATTCCTTTAATACGTAATTTTTTTATGATATTGGAGGCAAACAAGCCGACGAATCGCCTAATGATAAGCAATAACCGTTGCTCATGGTGCTGCAACACCAGGAGCATTGCCGGACCTTAGATGTGCCCGGGAACAGTCCGGAAATACCGCTGACGACAGTTCATTCCACAGCTGTTTAGCTGCCATACAAAAAGAATATATTTTATCTCATCGCTACAGATATAGGGCGAACCCAATATCTGATACCACAGCATTGCCCGTCGCTCAACTAAGTTGAAGTATCTTATTCCACGATAAACTGAAGATAAAGTTTATATAATAAAATATATTTGTATGGAACCTGTCTAACCTCGTCGGTTCTTTGTCTATGAAGCCAATGGTACTGGGTTCAAATCCCGGTAAGGGTTGGTTGATATTCATTTGTGTACAGTCACCTGCAATAATATTTTACTCTTCAAAGGCCGCATAATATGTGACACCTTCTTATGGCTCTACAAATAAGATCGTGTCAGATATTTTTGCGGCCGTGACTGTACTGAAACACGGATGTTTTTTTTTTCTGACTCCATGATGTTTTGTGTCTGAGTCATGGTGTATGAATACTGTAAACAATGTCATGAATTTTCCAATTGTGGTACCTAATACTGTTGCCATGCGTGGTGGAGCCAAAATAGTCACTATAACTAAATGCACAAAGACAACACGATACCCAAAATTGGAATCAAAATCAACTTGAAAGTACCACTAATCCCAACTTTATTTGACAAAGTTGATTATATTATAGGTAGGTTCACTGACTCGAATCTAACGGCGCGATTCGGGAAATGAATTAGACATTCACTAGATATGATATAGTAACGATATGTGACGTTCCACGGCAAAAAGTACCTTATGGTCGCAATCATATTGGAGCGGTGTTAATAATAGCGTAAGCGCCAACCTCCATAGGGTACCTTTTGCCGTGGAACGTCACATATCGTTACTATTTCATATCTAGTGAATGTCTAATTCATTTCCCGAATCGCGCCGTATATGAATATTAAATACAATCTATTGTTTTCGATACTTAAGTAAACTTACTCGTAGATACAACATTTTAAATGAAATATACTTGTTATTTTAATGTTAAATAAGATTTACACCAGTTTGAATACAAATATTTTTACTTGAAGAAACATTTCACGTTTCACTGAGATAAGTCTAGGATTACTGATAGATTAGATAGGTAACTGATACGAGAGTACAAATCCACTTGAAGGAATATCAAGAGGATAAATCGAATACATTTTTATATCTCAATGACGCCATTTTGTTATCATACTTACGCGCGTGCATTTCGCTCGTACTTCTTTGTACATATATTGGCGCGAGCGAAACGCGCGCAAGAATGATAACAAAATGACATCATTTTGACGTCAAGAATATAAGCTAGAATTGGCTACTAGTAGTATCCACTTACACAATATACAAATAATTGTACATATTGTATAGCGCAGCGTAAGTCCAAAAAATAATAATATATTTTATCTGTTATTAGTTTGCATTATTTATACCTACATTAATGGCATCAGATTTAATGTTGTGCAATTTTACGTAAGTGTGAGGCCAATCTGAATTTACATTTTGATATAAATATGTAGGTACATTCAACATCAATAGTAGAGGATGAAAGAACGAGCCAAAAGTATCTGCTTCCCTGGAACACTCTTCCAAAGAGAATATCGGTCCTATTCTAACTTTAACACTAGAGATCATCTAGAGATGAATACGATATCGAGAAGATATAGTCATTTGTAAGTTAGATATGTCAAATATGACGTTTCCGCGATTCTGGAGGTCCTTTTGAACGATTTCGACAAGTTATGACTTAGATATCCAAGTCACATCTAGTCGATATCTATTGTAAATCTAGTTGATCTCTATATCGTCTCTAGATCTTGTGATTATCTCGTTTCCCGAATACGCGTGTATGTCAATTCGTTTTCAAACCTTTGACAGTCTATACGTAGGTACCTACTTAGTTTTTTTTAAGATTAGAAAAACCTCCACGGAAGTAATTGTTAATATTAATGGAATTATCTGATGTATAATTATGATTTTGTCCAAAATTTTACCACATAAAGACCCGATTTGGAACCTCAAGCTCAATTCTGCCAAGTTCTTTCTAATACTAAAAAAAGAAGTATAATATTATTGCTCTACATATAGAGGCATATCTCTATTTCTTAAGTTATTCTCTAATAATGTTGACATATACCTAGCCTAATCCGCTACTTTTGGCGCTGACTGTACTTTGAAATTGGCCTCCATAGCAACTTGGGTAATCTGAAATAGCATATTTCGTTACAAATTTAAAGTAACAAGATCTTACAGACTCGTTTTCATTGGACTGGGATCGATTCACAGGGAAAATTCAGGTATAAATTTTGTAAAAGATCACTTTAATCACACAAAACTCTGGGATTTTACGGCGTCATTTTATAGCTGGTTTATAAGTTAACGGCGTCATAAAAGCATTATGTCTGATCTCGTCATAAACCGGGGCCACGTCACATTTTTAAACTGGCTATTTTTATAAAGAACATTTTTATGGATGTTTAGGGACATAGTAGTAGGTGTGTGTACCCAAATATAAATACCTATGTAATATAAAGCAATATTATTATATTTTTATCGATATTAAACTTTCGTGATTATTTTAAAATGATTCGTCGACAACGGTTTCACTCACTTGAATTTTTCGTCGCTATTGGCGACATATTTCGGGCCCTTCGAACTCTTTTTTCGTTATTTGTAATTTTAATGAACATTTCTAAGCGTAAAATTTAGTAGGACATGTCTAGTTTAGCTTTATTTACAACAAGTACCTACAACAACAAACAAACAAATCCTCTTTTATTGCACAATTTCAGGCATCATGTTTTATTACATAAATAATACACGGAGACAGCAGAGGTATAAGTAGTGATAGTGAAGAGAGAGGTTGGAGGCTTTATTAAAACACTACTTAACACAACATATCGTTTCAATATTTTTATGTAAGTATCAAGTTTTTAATATATGACGTGATTGATGTGTTCGTGTAAATTTAGAAGAAAATCATTTCAAAATATACCTTTGTAACAAGAGTCCCTTTTCGAAATAATCCGCCACTTTTGTAATATTGTTTCCTTACGGAATCACTCGAATGCACTAACATTTCTTCTTCAACACCAAATAATAAATGCAACTGGCTCTAGAATGGACGTGACACAAAGTAAAAGAAATACCTTTAAGGAATAAGTATTCCTCTGCACTGACTATAGTACATAGTAATTATTCACGATGTTTTGTGCAATAAAATTTAACTGCTTTACGTTATCTTCGTAGGGGAATGAGGCTTAAAACGGGTAAGCAAACGCAGAAGACCTAAACATTATTTTACAAACGGATTTCGATTCGATAGAAGAATTATCAAAAAAACAAAATATATTAAAAATACTGTGTCATTTTATAACTGAAAATTATTCATAAAATCATCTATGGGGCAGGTGCAATAACTCAAACAATACTAGGTTGCGCCTAGAGCCCCTTGAGTTCATGACACATTGGAGCCATAAAAAGAATTCACCACCACCAGTCCCACGTGGCTCTGTTCTAAATTCACTTCTAGTATTTTTAGAGTAGTTGCATTTGTCCCCTAGTTGCAATTACCCTGCCTGCATTGTAAAGTAAAACAATGAAACAATAAACACAAAAACCTTACCGCTATGTATTTACACTGGCACTTATAAATTAAAACTAGCTTAGTGTAATCAGTTAATGAACATTAATAAATTTTATCGATTTAATCGATAGATAACTGGAATATATCGGAATGCGTCTGGGATAATTAAATTATTGGCGATAACCCTAATCGATATCTTTACTTAGGTACTTAGGTAATGCACCGGAAAGTACTTACCTACATTACTTTATTATTATATTTAAGTGAGTTCCCCGCTCCGGGTCATTCCTGGTTCAGAGGTTGTCCATCGCGATTCAACGCGGTAATGCGGCGAGCGTTTTGGGCACCTTTGCGCCGGGGATGACGCGGGGTGGGATATTTGACTGACTGCTTTGTTTTAGACTTGTGTTTTTTAGGGTTCCGTACCTCAAAAGGAAAAAACGGAACCCTTATAGGATCACTCGTGCGTCTGTCTGTCTGTCCGTCTGTCACAGCCTATTTTCTCGGAAACTTCTGGAACAATTAAGTTGAAATTTGGTACACATATGTAAATTAGTAACCCAAAGATGGACATGTTTTTTTATAATTTTAAAATACATATTTTCGAAGTTATTTAAGAAAATAGCCAAAAAATTACCATTAGTTTCGAAAATAAAGGGGGGGGGGGGCTTTATCTTCGAAACTACTGGGTCTAAAATTTTGAAAAAATACACAAAATAGTACTTTACCTACAAATGACAGGAAAATCTATTAGAAATGTGCAGTCAAGCGTGAGTCGGAATTATGTACGGAACCCTACAAACGCGAGTCCGACTCGCACTTGGCCGGTTTTTTTTTAGTGAATAGTAATATAATGTTCTACTCTCGGTTTTACATTTAAATATGAAGTATGGGTGACGTTGGGGTATCAAATGCAGCTGCATTAATTGATACTTACTGTTGTTGCGATGTCGTTCTTGCCGCTGTAAATTTCCGTGATAGAACATTTTTAAAATCTGAAATTTCTGGAAACTCATGAGAAAATTCTTATGCAATTTTTGACTAAATGAAAAGAAAAATAAAGACTGTTATTGTAAAAACCGTCTACATAAAAAGTTCCCATTAAGATTAGGGATTAACAGTTTTCTTAACTGTTGACAATTGTTTTATTTAACATATACCTACGTCACTGATTGACGTCCATTTCAAACTCAAAATTAACTGTAAGAGGGTTTGGCAATAAACTTGCAGAAAAAATACCGAAAACAGTTCATTATGCAATTTTTGAAAATAATCTTTATGGCTCCTCTACACGATGGGCCAAAGCCGGCCACTCCAAGGGACGCAGCCATGCGGTAGAATGAGATAGCAATATCACTTGCTCGCTCTAACGCATAAATGCGTCCCTTGGAGTGGCTGGCGTTGGCCCATCGTGTAGAGGAGCCATTAGCACATTGCTAGTTCAAACAGCATCTGGGGTAGGTATTTCATGATCCATAATCAGGCCCGACCTAATCTGACAGTAACGACTGATTGATTGCATTCACACAGATAACATTAATTTCGGCAATCCGATACGTACGCCATTAAGGCCGGGCGCACATGAATACGAGTATATTACTAGTTTTTTTTTGCTTTTTTTTAGTTTTTTTTTTTTGCATTATGGTACGGAACCCTTCGTGCGCGAGTCCGACTCGCACTTGCCCGGTTTTTGGTTGTTACTGCGGTCTGATTTCACCGCGTCTTATGAGCATCCCATGAAATTGTCTACCGTTGTCCGGTACAAACGCGAATTTTCTGAAGATTTGCAGGTATAAGAGTTTCCTTTTCTATGAGAAATGGTCAAAAATATGCACAGAAATATAAAACCCCGGCATTAGACAGATTATATTCAACTTCCAAGAAAACAGTAGTTTCATTTACCGCAACACTACAATTTAACAAAACCGGCCAAGTGCGAGTCGGACTCCCGCACGAAGGGTTCCGTACTATTACGCAAAAAACGGCAAAAAACACGTGCATCCTTGTATGGGAGCCCCACTTAAATACCTGTTTATTTTGTTTTGTTTTTTGTATTCGTTGTTATAGCGGCAACAGAAATACATCATCTGTGAAAATTTCAACTGTATAGTTATCACGGTTCATGAGATACAGCCTGATGAGAGACAGACAGACGGACAGCGGAGTCTTAGTAATAGGGTCCCGTTTTTACCCTTAGGATACGGAACCCAAAAAAGTACAACATGCGGACTCATTGCTGCTATAATGTGTTATATCTCCAGATTCTATACCACCATAAAAAAAATGCAAAAAAAATTACGTTCGCCCGACCTAACTTACTACCGTATCACCGAAACGTCGTAATTACCTCACCCGTTTATCCATTTTCGCCCATTCGGCTTAAGCCATACATTCAACCGCCAGAAGGTAATAAGAACATCTGATTTCACAAGGACTTTAGCCATCTTTGATTGTGAGTTCACGACAAATTGGAAATTGATCTCACCTGGAAGCAATTAATATTCAGTTCACGGAGTTCGTTAAGATTTGGGAGTAAGCTGACAGATACAAGGAAGCTAGTCTATCAAGATTTAAGGATGTTTCACGCTAGACCGGGCCGTGCCTGGGCCGAGGCGTCCGACGTGTCATTTTCTATGAAGGCTGTGGCTGATCGGTGATCACGTGGTGTTTTCCATAGAAAATATACATCCCTAACCCAGAAATAAAAATTCCTGATAAGTAAACAAATAAATTGTATCTCCAGTATTCGAACCCGGGACCTGCTTCGTAGGCAGGTTCACTAGGGACTAGGCAAAGAGGCCGTTTTATAGTAACACTAAGTGAATCGATCTCTCGAAGATATTAGTGGCTTCAAATTGTAAATTAGGGTTCCTAACACAACCCGCTTAGGGTTCCTTATTCAACTCTGAATCCTCCCTAAGTTACCTAAGCCACCCTTTATTTAGGGTCTTTGTTAATGAAGGAATTTGAGCACTCCAGACAACTGAAGGTCAAGCTTCAGGTTACGCTTTTAATACCTAGATTGAAGGCCTAGGCTAGGCTTGCTATAATTATTTTTATGTTACGTACACACACACATAACACTACTACTCCTTGACAGACAAACATGCATGGTCCAACCAGAAACTGTAATAAGAACAAGTACCTAGCAATTAAAAGCATTGTATTATGTGTAGAGTTATAGGTGTTAAGAAAGCACATCAAATTTTATGAAGGTATCTCATAACAATAAGTCAGATTTATATAATAAATATGTATTTTTATTTCCTTATTAACTTTATTTTCTTTTCCTTTTGTAAGAATTTGATATGTTTTCTCAAAAGATTTCATTGTATGATTTCATATACTTACATATATTTTTTCAATAAAAATTCTATAAAGAGTATAAAGTAATATACCTATACAGTGTATAATTGCATGAATTCTATAGTAATTTAAATTGTATTTTTCTTATTTACTCGTAATGCATGTCAATTATAAGATGTAATAATGTTTTGAAAAGATGTGTCCCGCCAAGTTTGTTGCCGGTCCCATATTGGAATACCCTCCTCCAATAGAGGGGGGATTTAAATCTTCTCGAGGCAGAGGTGTAGGGTTGGAGCCGTTGTAGCTTTACTTGACGTTCATAAGCGCATTGTAATGTGCCTACTTGAATAAACTATTGTTTATCTTATCTTTATCATACATACATATATAATCAATGGCCACTGCGTTCCTGACGGATGATAGTTGTAACGCTGTGTCAAGAGCTATTGAGACGGCCAATGCATTTCCGCCTGTGGCTATACAAGCCTATCGGTGCACGGCACTTCTTGCCGCACAAGTCGCATGTGTGAACTGTTGAGCCTCTGGATTTGAGACCAGGCTACCAGCCCGATGACGCCTGTGCCTTTTATGTCTCAAGTTTTCCAGCCACACCTCGTCGTGCTTCTTCGCTCCCACACATAGATTTTTGTACATTAAGTAACCCGCCTGTTGCTATCTCTATGCGCGTTGCCGGTTGACAATCCCACTTTGCGAGCGGTACAGTATATAATTTCAAATGTAGTGCATAATTATTTTCCATCGTGTTTGACGGAAACGTACGAACGTGTCTTGCTATTTCAGTCATGCAGTCTCGGTAAAAAAAAATTTGAAGTTGACTGAAGTAGCATGACAAATACTAACGTTTTCGAGAAAATACGATGGAAAACAATTATGCACTACATGAATGCATTTGCGATAGAAATAGGAAATGGCGGATTAATGTATGAAATTCCTCATGCTTGCAGTCCTTAGTTTAATAATATATCGCCTGGGCTTACCATGTCCGCGTAAACTATCCCAAACAATAATAAGTTTAACTTGACATTTTACTGCGTATATATTCATGTCTCATTTCAACTCGGCCCGAGTGTCATCCATATTGCAACGGAGCGGGTGCGCGCACGGGACAGGCGGGAGCGGAGGAGGCAGCGTTTTACACCTGTAACTATGTAAGTAAAACATATTTGTTGAAATACCTACATGAGAGTAGTTTCAAACAACCAAACTTGTAAAAGAACTTAAAGTAGATAAAATGGTATTTTTTCGTTAGTGTTTATGTAGAATACCTAAGGTCATTATGATGCTTGTGCGGAATAAAGGATATCTCACGCTTGAAATGAAAAATGAAAACATTTATTTTCAGGCAACTATTGGCCTATAGATAAACCGACCGATTGGCTCGATTGGATCGATTGGCTTGACCGGGCGGAAGCGTCCGATATGTAATTTTATATGACGGATAACGAAGCGCTGGCAGCTCCGGCCCGGTCTAGCATCCTTTATATCGAAGCATGTGGCGAATTAATTACCGTTTTGTAACTCGGTATATTTCGTTTAAAAAATGAATCTCATTGGAAGCTAATTAGGATTTGTACTGTTAGTAGGCTTGATGGCGATAATTTATAATAAATTAATTAGACAGGATAGAGAAATGTCCGTATCAAACAATGAAATAAGTCTACGGGCCCAAAACTAGGTACCTACGAAGGCAGGGATATTACCTGGCGTTAAGTGTAGCAACAAACAAGATTATTGCGACCTAGCCCACGAACAGATATTCGATATTTGCGCGGTGCAATTGTCTAACGAGAATTTGCTGATCGTTGGAATCTACCATTCCAATCAAACTAGCCACGTTGAGTATTTGAGTCTGCTCGAAAAACTCTTAGATAAAATAACGCGCGATAGGCTTAACGCCGTCATCATGGGAGATACCAACATCAACTTGTTTGACAATTCATCATCAAAAAAACAGCTACTAGATCTCCTAGCAGTATATAACTTCAAACAGTTGATAGACTTCTCTACCCGTGTCGACGGTGAGAGCAGCACGCTGATCGATCACGCGTACACAAACATCCCCACTGAGCAAGTCGCGAGCGTGTCTGGCGTCAGGACGCACCTGAGCGATCACGACGCCCAGCGCCTGACCATCTGGCACGGGTCCGAGCGCCCAGACGCGTTCTCTTACCGGCGCAGTTTTAATGCTGCTAGCAGGATGAATTTTCAAGCCGCTATCGAGTCCGTTGATTGGCTGGAGGTCGTAGACAAGTCCAAGCACGATTGTAACCAGCTAGCGGAAGCCCTCCTTAACATTATTGTTAGCAAACTTAACATTTGTTTCCCGATAAAAAAACTGCCAAACTCCACATTTTCAAATAATTGGGTAGACGAAGAGATAAAAAACTTAAAACATCTTTTATACGATACTTTTCACTTGAAATCGACGTTCCCAACTAATACCGAGTTAAGTAATTTCGCCGTAGGCCTTTCCACTCGATATGACCTGTTATTGAAACACAAGCGGACCCTGTTTTATTCTGAACAAATTCGCAACGACCCTAACAAGTCGAAGCGAATGTGGCAAGTCATCAATTTGGAACTGGGCCGCAAAACCCGCGAGCGAGTAGACTACACCGACCACATAAAAGACGCCGATGGTAAACCGTTTGATAGTAAACAAACGCTAGTAAACGCGCTAAACGCTGAGTTTATAACCGCTGCGAGCAGATGCGGCGCCCCGGCAGCCAGTCTGTCGCGCGCCCGCGCCGCGCTCGCGGTCGACGCGCGCGCTAGTGATGTGTCACTAAGGTTAGTGTCATTCACACCCTCAGAGGTCATAAATATTATGACAAAACGCGTTGCGCCCAAAACTAGTACGGACTACTACGGTCTGTCCGCGAATGCACTAAAGTCCATTATTACACCGTTAGCCGGCACGATCTCCTACTTATGCAACGCTAGCGCCCGACAGGGGATTTACCCAACCGCTCTAAAAAGGGTTAAGATAAGCCCCCTGTACAAAGGTAAAGGCAAGAGATCTGACGCGAAATCCTACCGCCCAATATCACTTGTGCCAGCGATCAGCAAAATCTTCGAAGTAGGACTCAACACAAGACTATTAAAATTTATAGCGGACCGCGACATATTATCAGATAGGCAATATGCTTACCGCGCGGGCCGCGCGACTACAGACCTCGTGCGTGAAGTGGTATGGCGCGTGCTGAGTGCGCGCGAAGCTGGGCTATGCGTGGCGCTATTGTGCTGCGACCTCTCGCGCGCATTCGACACCGCCGACCACGCTCTTATAGCGGATAAGCTCCAATTTCATGGAATACGCGGACCGGTACTCTCCCTATTCTCGTCATTCATGGCGAATAGAGCACAAGTCGTGGTGGGGGAAGCGGGACAGGTCACTTCAACGGAGATGCAGAATATTCTAGGTGTTCCGCAGGGCTCGTGCTTGTCCAACTCGCTATTCAGCCTCCTATTGAACGACCTGCCCACTGCCGTCACTGGCGCAGATATTTTTATGTACGCCGACGACGTGGCCGCGGTTATAACGGCCCCCTCAGACGCCATCCTTGAGCATAATCTGAACTCTGTGGTCCAGCAACTCGAGTGGTGGTTCGCATCAAACGGTCTAGCGTTAAACAGAGAAAAAACATGTTTTATGACCTTCGCCCTAAACGGAAGGACGCAGACACCACTCAAGGTCAGTGCCGGTGGTATCGTACTACAACAAGTACGATCCACTAAGCTGCTGGGCTTTTTAATAGACAGTTCTCTGACCTGGGACGACCACATAGAGGAGATTTGCTCGAAGTTAGGACGAGCGTGCTTCGCGTTAGGCAGGCTAGCAAAGACTGCAACGCGCAGTGTAGTCCGATCCTGCTATTTCGCGACCGTCCACAGCCTACTGACTTATGGTGCGGAACTATGGGCCCGTGCCGCAGACTCTCTACGTGTGTTCCGTATGCAAAAGCGGGCAGTAAGAGCAGTAGTGGGAATATCCAGCGACACTTCCTGTAGGAACGTTTTCAGGGACCTAGGAATTCTAACATTGCCTGGCGAGCTCATATACCAAGTGGCATTATTCACACACTTAAATATTCATTTATTTAAGCGTCAAGGTCGAAATGCTAGCCGTCCTCTCCGTAAAGACAAGTACCACTACCGC
Organism: Cydia fagiglandana; assembly: GCF_963556715.1. Lineage (NCBI taxonomy): Eukaryota > Metazoa > Arthropoda > Insecta > Lepidoptera > Tortricidae > Cydia > Cydia fagiglandana. The sequence continues at coordinate 20,332,571 of NC_085936.1, read as the reverse complement.
CTCATAACGCCGAATCACAAGCTGTCGAAGTCGATACGGTCAGTCTACATAATGGGCCCGCCGGTGTACAATAGGCTACCTCAGTATATCCGAGATGCAGCTTCCACCGCAGCATTTAGAACTAGGCTACGCAAGTGGCTGCTTGATTTAACTTTGTACAGCGTGGGAGACTTTTTTGAGTTACCATGCACATAAATTATGTAATAAATTACTATTGACATTGGATTATTCTCTGATAATTAATGATTAATTTAAATTATGTAACAACATAATTATGTTATAGTTATACAATGTATACCTAATTCCTTTGACATGTAACATTGGTGTTATCAATAAATATTTGTATTTGTATTTGTATTTGTACCAAAAGATATGATGAATTGGTTTAAAATAGGTACCTACTTTCTCTGCCTTTCGATTGTTGCTTTCCGGTTTCTACTTTCCTTTTGATCTTGTTTCAGCTATATAACTCTTTCTCTGTGTGTGTTCCTAGCGTTCGCGCCGCTCACGCTTCCGCTCTCGCTTGCACTCAGTCCGCATCCCGCCTAGATTGAGGTCGGGCTCTATCTGAAATATTAAGTTGAGCTACATCACTAAGATACGGGATTACATATCGCTCAGCTGAGGTATTGGCGGAATCTAAATTCGTAGAGTTTTCAGTCACACGAACTCGCCGACAAAAAGCCGCTCCCATACAATGGAGCTTACGTTCTAGTAGGGTAAATATAGCGGTTCTGGCTCAAATAGGTGAATATGTTAGGGCTCATTTCCGGGGTTGTTTTGTATCGGTACATGTTCTGTATCACATGTGATGTAGCTCACTTAATGGGCAATTGAAACAGCTCACTTTGAATATATGTTTCCATACAAGATTGTTCGTTTATTAAGGTAAATGTAAGACGACTACCCTAATTATAGGTATTTACTCATATGTTTGGTAGGTATGTATATCCGCACTTGTTTTGTTATCAGCACATGTTCCGTTATCATGTGCGGCGAGCGTGTACTTATGGACAATTAAAACAACTCACTTTGAATACTAATTTCCATATCAGATGGTCCTTTTTTGTTGCGTTCAAGTGAACCTTTGTTTTAATGAAATAAAGCGTGGGAATCACTTGCCTATTCTGTTATCAGTTACATTGTTGCTGTTTGATGTATGAAATGGTAGACTCGGTAATGTTATTTGCAAATCCATCAATACGCATCTAAATTTTTTATTACATCTACTGCATTATAGTTAAAATGTGGGCGTATCCGGTAGATCAAGGACTATGAGTGTTATCGAATATGCATTTATGCAAGTTGATCTAGGTTTTAATAAAATAACTAATGCTCAGTATGAATTAGGAGCTCCGAGGAGACGTAATAGTTCAATACAATACTGATTACATAATGTTCATTTCCAATTTTTTACATCTAAGTGTTATGCTGCAATTACATGCAGTATATGATAATCATGTTAGAAATGTTACTTTATCACCGTACAAGGAAGATTTTTACTTCCCATCATGTGCTGCGGGCGCGTGGAATATCCAAAGGGCTATTGTGTTCGATGAAAGTACATCTTCCAACGCGGCTTCGTTTGAATGGTATGTAAAGTTTTTCATGGGAGAAAGGGGTACAACAATGACATCGAAAACCGTATCGAAAATTGTGCGACATAATCAAATTGTAAACCTACCATTATGCAATGACGGTAATATGATAATATTTAAAATGGAGCTCATAAAAGAGTCGACAGGGAATACTTCATCTTCTATTGTACATGGGAGACGAGTAAGACGTGAAACTAGCGTCAAACAATCATGGACGGAAAACGAATATTATCAGGTCATTCAAGATGGAGATGGAATAGAGATGACTGTTCGAGTAATGAAAAAGAAACAGGGTTCAAGCACTCTTTTAAGTGTTACTTCGCCTAAACCAATGACTGCTACCACTACTGCGGGCATCACCAATACAACCCCGACAAGACATAAGTCATCACCTGCAACATCCACAACAACATCGGTCAAAACAAGCACTCTGAAGCCTATGGTATTGAGTGAAGACTGTCTGCAATATGAGTATATGCTAGAGCATATGCGGCGGTGGGCTGATGAAGAAATGTCTATTATAACATCAGATCCCAATGCAGATCTTTACTGTAAAGATCGTCTACCGTCTAAACCTGCACGGAGAGAATAATGAATTTCGCATCAAGGTACCTTTATTATTATTATTTTTCCACTTAAAATGTTTTATAAATATTTTTTGATAAAATTGAAAACCGCAAACGTTTCAATAACTGCTTTAATCGAACTATCACGTGAGAAGCAATATCATGGTTACCTTATCTTTCGATTTTAAACCACATATGAAATCGTTCCCACCATTTTTTGCTATAAAAAGCAGTTTCGGTCATAGTTTCTTTCAATTGACCATACCCCTTCAACTGACACATTGGTAAGCACGTAAAAAAAAATTTATTCTTTAATTATGTCCAATAACAACTACATGAATCTTTTAAACGATCGCGGCAGTGATATAGTTAATTGGATTAAACCTAAAAATTTGTTGATAAAACAACCATATCCTATATTAGATTGTTACCAAAAAAAGTCGCACTTTGATGATAACAAGATGCAAACTATAGTGGTCTTGCAACAGGGGCATTTAACTCTGCCTTGTAGATTTAACGATTTAGAGGATGATGCCGTCCAAGAGTTGAAGAAGGGGTATATGTCTGTTGTGTGTATGGGGCCAAAAAATAAGACATGGCTGTTCGAGTTTTGCAGTGAGAAGTAAATTGTAAGTAATTTGTCTTTTTTCTTTTTACAGATTGCTCGAGTTACCACAATAATATTATTATATTTAAAAAATGGATTCTCCCCCATCATCATCTAATGATAACTGTAAGATTTTTGTTTCTTTATATTTATACCTTCTTATATAGTGTCAACCTAAAACATTAAAATTTCTGTTTAGTTTTCAACCTTGTTCTAGAAAGTATAGTGAATTAGACAATAATAATAATATTTTATTTTATTTTATTTCCCTCCAACAGGTAACGAGGGTACCACCAACAGCGACAGCAGCAGCAGCAATGAAAGTAGCTCTCAGAGCCACCTCATCATCATCTCTTCAGAGCAACAGCAACCCCAATCACCAACGGCAACGGCAACAGCAGCGGAAGCGCCTCTAGATCTCATCATGCCATCCACCAGTTCGCAAGAAAAGGACGAGAACAAAGAAAATCTTAACCCGCTCTACTGTAACGAAGATGCTTATGAGAGTGACACCCCCGCAAGGAGGAGGTCATACAATCAAAGAAACAAAGACAAGTGGATAAAGGCGTTCAATACAAATATGCTGATAAGTAGATGGCGCCACCGGATGCCGCTACATATTTTTAGAGCAGACGTATCGACACTATTAAAGCGTCTATATATTGAAGGACACCTCGACGACATTCATGTTTACCTGATGACCGTAATGTGGGACGATATACATGAAGAATTGGAAGGGATGGTGGGTGGAGTATGTCTTAATTATAAAGATTGGATTGTGTTGTTGGGGTGTGTTGAAGCGGAAGTGTTTTCGCGTGTTATGTTTACCTTAAAATCATTCAACTATCTACTGAATGTAATACTTTGTGTGGTTGGATCAATCATCATAGCATCACCAGATCAGGATGATGATGATGCGGATGAATATTAAGGTAATTTTTTCGATGTAATTGCTGTTGCTGTCTCTGCGAGTGTACCTTTTAATTCTACTTATATAATAAATCTTATATATACAGCATAAAAATAGGGGTGTTTTAATTAAAATATATATAACCCGATTAATTCACAAGATGTTAGTTTATTTATTAAGAAAAAGAAAATAGTTAAACAATATTATCCTTAGCTATCCAACTTTTTTCATTTAAGCCAAGCCATTTTACATACACTTTATTCCCGCGTCGTTTCAAAACTTTTTCCACTAGATAAATATCACTATGTTTAGTTTTCTGCAATTCTTGCTCATAAAAACATCCAGAAATAGGTTGATGATGGGCATCTTCAAGTAAATACGTCACTGGGTTAGTGTTTTGCACTTTGAGCACTTTAAATATTTCCGTAGTCCAGTTACCGGTGTAGCCTTTAGCGAAAGTTGATTTGTATTTACTAATTCTCACGGGGTCATTGACCTTAAACTTGGCACGTGGTTTTATTTTAATGTTATTGTAAACATTATGTAACAACTGATAAGAGTTATTTTTAGTCACGCTCGCTGGCGCCATGCCGATAGTGCGATGCGGTTTGTTATTGTAATAATATTCCACATCCTTTATCAGTTGTGTCCATTTGTACGAACCATTCAAACTAAAATGTTTCCAAATCCAATGTTTTAAGGTTCTAATTAGCCTCTCCACTATGGAAGCTTTCATTACGCTAAATGTAGAGTAGTGATTAATATTATGTTGCGTCATAAGCGATTGGAATTTGACATTGAAAAATTCTTTCCCGTCATCGGATTGAATATTTTTAGGATTTCTCTCGTTTTCACTTAAAATCTTGCGCATTGCCTTTGTAACATCTTCAGCGCTCTTGGATTTAAGCGGTTGCAACCAAGCATATTTCGAGAAGGTATCAATACACACTAAAATGTATTTGTAGTTGTTATTAGCTTTCGAGTACTTTTGCATATCAATCAAGTCAATCTGCCATGTGTCATCGAACCCTCTCTGAATGAAACGGCGACGTGGAAATGTTTTTCTCGCATACTTGTGTATCTCATTAACTACTTGAGCTTTACTCATCCTTGTCGTCCTTTCTTGTGTGTGTAGGTGTAACACGTTTTGTTGGTATGCTTGATGATGATGATGATGATGATGATGGTGGCAATGCTGATGGCTGTGCAGGTGTAGCAATTCTAGCTGATAACTTTTCAAGCTTTGCTCGTAAATCTCTTATGTCAGCACGATTGCCCTTTATCTTTCCAAGTAATAATATTATTTGTTCATCAAACTGAGCTTTGTTAATAGCATCCGTTTTGAATATTGCTTTTTGAATTCCACTCAACCGTCTGTTTTCAAAAATTATTAAATCTTTTTCCACTTTAATTTTGTCACGAGTTGCGTTGGCGCTGCTGCTGCCTAAGTGTTGTCCAAACTTGTTAAGAGGCATTGTGAAAGTGAATAATGGAGGATACCCTCAGCCATATTTATATAGATCAGATAGAGTCCCTAGCCTACATGAACAGATAACTGATCTACTTAAAACAGGTAACCGATCGGATGAAGAGGTTTCCTAACGGGAGAAGAGGGTCTGTTTCCTCGGATCCTGTTTCTTACTTTAAAATTATACCACCCTCAGTCAGTTCCTCAACTATCGCGTTTATCTCGTTAGCATGGGAGGTGTTACCGGCGCTCTGCGATGCGACCAAAAGCTGTAAACGGCTAACCAGTTCGTTTGGATCATCCCAATAGATATAATCAGTTTTCGGATAAAACGTTTTAGTAGTCATTATATCGCTTCTACGAGGGTTCAAACATCCACCTTCTTTATGTCGCTTAGATTCTTGCGAATGCTTAATGAAAAGTTTATACTTTAAACTTTTGTCACCGCTCAGTTGACCGTTTGGTGTGAATCCTCTACGGTGAGCGTTTGTAATGTCTAAAATCTTATTATAATCCTTTACATCGTCTTTCGAAATTATATCCTTGTTTGGTATTTTTTGAAAGATAAGTTCACCTAGCCCAGGTGTCATTTTGAAGGTTGAATCTTTGATATGTATCAAATCGTCGATTATTTTAATTTGACTATCTCCAATATACATTTTATTTTCTTTGAGATAAACACCAAATGGTATTTTCAGTGTTTTAGAAAAGTGTTTGAGATATTTTTGATAATCGCTTTGATCTAATACACTGCTATGATTATTCCCATCATCATCATCATCATCATCATCATCATTATCATCACTCTCGAGAGCTGACTTCATAGTTTCCTCATCATCATCATCATCAAAATCCAACTGTTGTGCTTTTGATTGAAGATTATCATTCCACTTAATCACTTCACTATGGGGTTCTTCTTCGGTTTTCTTCCTTTTACGTGATTGTGGCGTTGGTAATGGTGTGGAGGTTTTTTTTATTAACATGGGAGGATGACGACGAGGGGTGTTATTCATTAATAACGCTGCTTCTGGTTTAGCATTTTCATTGTCATTATTACCTTTAGATTCTAACGCTTTAGTCATTAAAACGTTGAGCGGTTTTGTAATTGGTTCAAAGGTTTGAGCCAGTGATGTGTCAAGAGATGACTTATCTGCCCGCAATGCCTTTACTTTTTTCTTTACACTCTCAATGGAATCTACGAGTTTCCGTTTCAACTTTTTATTACCAAACATATTTCCTTTTTAATGTATGTGCTGTTGTTGTTGTTGTTGTTGATAAACAAATAAAAAAAAAAGAGGTTGTTCCTCAGTAGCTGACAACATAAAACTGATAATAAACCGAAGATGACACTCAACTTTATACAATAATAAAAACGTCAAATCCTTTACGATATCGACCCTTATTAATGTCTCTCTCCTTGTCGATTGTTAAAAAAGTGTACTTTTTCTCCCAACACTCACGGCAAACTTCCTTAAACTTTTCCCAACTCATATCGGTGTTCACGTGATCATCATAGGCATGTTTTAAGTTCAACTCGTCCTGTTTAAATAGCAATATAAGATTGGCATTATCACGCACCAATTGTTTAGGTATCCTACTGTATGTCTGACACAAGTAGAAACAATCTAACCAACGATGACGTCCCATGGCAAAGTACTGACGAATGGTATCTTGATCTTCCAACGCTACATCATCAAACACGATGACGCTGTCTTCCGAGGCTTCCGCCGGTGGGACAACTTGACTCTTATCATTGTATGTGTGAAACGGTATGTCACCCGCCCGCTCTAAAACTTTACTTAGAAACTTGTATTTCGGCTGGTTTAATGATTTCGAATAAAGATAAACATTATGAAACTTTATACCGTTCGGATCTAAAAGTAGAGACAACAGGACATTAGTCTTGCCACAGTTGGAGGGTCCACAGATGAGACATCTAATATTGTTTGCCAACAACGATCCATGTTTGAAGACACGGCTTACAGCTGCCGCCGCTGCTGCTTTTGTAGATTGATTACTACATAGTTTCACATAATCATCTGACATAATCCAATCTTTTACCGTAAGCGACGTGTTTTGTTTTTTAAGTTTCATTTTATTGTGATCTATTAAATCTTAAAGACGTATATATATATATATACACGGACACACACATACACGCATACATATATATGTATATACTTGCAAACATGTCATCATCATCATTTTCATCATCTACATCATTAGAAGAATTAAATGAGCAGCAGCAGCAGCAGCAGCAGCGGTCGGAGACGGAGTCGAAGCGGGAGACGGAGCTAGAGATTGAGCTAGATCTAGATATGGAGACGGTGCTAGAGCTAGATACGGAGACGGAGACGGAGACGGAGACGGAGACGGAGCTAGAGATGGAGACGGAGACGGAGACGGAGCTGGAGCTGGAGTTTGAGGATTATCATCATCATCATCATCATCATCATCATCATCATGATCATGATCAGGGGGATGTAATGAGAGTGATCTGTGAGTGTTTTTTTTATTGTGTACGACTCTGTGTTGTGATTAATATGTATATATATGCGAGAACATGCTGTAAGTGCACACAGTCGATTATTGATACTTAATATGATAACACACGCCGGTGGCGTTAGTGTTAATCATAATTTCAAACAGCGAAGACGGAGACATCGATCGACATCTACATCTCATCGTCATCATCATCATCATCTTCATCACATCAGTAGCAGCAGCAGCAGCAGCAGTGGTGGTGGTATTATTAATAGTTTAATTAATAATCTACCATTCGAACTCCACATACCCGGTTACAATTATTGCGGTCCCGGTACAAGATTGAAGGAGAGATTGGCTCGTAACGATCCAGGCGTGAACCCACTCGACGAAGCTTGCAAATTACATGATATTGCCTACTCACGTGACAAGACATTAGAGGGACGCCATCAAGCCGACCTGCGATTGGCTGAAGCTGCTAGAAATCGCACGAGCGCCACTGACACTTCTATCGGTGAACGAATAGCCTCTTTGGCGGTAGATAAGATTATGAGATTTAAAGTCAAACGCGGAATGGGCGTGGTTCCAATTTCGAAAGTTATAAAGGCAAGCCGCGATGCGGTTAAAAGACAAATTGCAAAAAAAAAACCCGCTACTACTACTCCTACTACACTACTCAAAGTGGGTGTGAAAGCTGCAAAACAATATGTTAAAGGGAAAGTTGTAAAACAACGCAAACAAAGAGTCATCCCGATACCTAAGCGTGGTGGGTTTCTACCTTTGATACCGCTACTAAGCGCTTTGGCAGCCACGGGAACTTTAGCCGGTGGAGTCACTACTGCCGCTAAAAATATATATGAAATGGTAAAGAATAGAAACAATAATAATAATAACGGCAGTAAAATTGTCGGTAAAGGTTTATATTTAGCACCTTATAAACGTGGTATGGGACTCTACATCACACCAGCATCGGCAGCAGCTAAAAAAAAAAAAACAAGAACTTAGATTTGCCGCCAAAAGGTAAAGCCCTCACCGATCTGGATATAGTAAGATGTGTGCGTAGAGTGAAAATCCCCTATTT